>NC_081161.1:24481977-24809477 GCF_012432095.1 Onychostoma macrolepis | reverse complement strand
CAGGGTAACACTGATGGGAGTGGTTAAAGGAAATAAATATGATGCAATCATTTATTCTGTGGAGCTGCCAGGGACCAGCCTCTTTCTGTATTAGCATCTTCCAACCAGCAGAAGGGGCTAGAGCTACAGTACAGACACAAACCATCAGTTCTGGTGTATAATTTAGTCTGATTTTTAATGTTAATGACTGATCCTAAATTTTAAATTTCTAATTTTATCTACATTTCTATGAATTTCAACTCAATTGTATTGATTTCTGTTATTATTTGAAATGGCCCTAAACGTCCATTAAATTTTATTTTTTTACTTTTCACTTTGCTCATTCTGTCTATTATAATGTGCATGATAAAATCAAAATCTTTTGGTTGTATCTGGTAAAACGTATATTATAAAATATAATATAATTATATTTTATATTTAGGCCTATATTTTCATATCCTATCACCAAATAAGGCTCCTTACAATATTAAAGTCTTTAGAGCTGTCTTATTAAGAACAATCTCGGGGATTTTAACATTTCAACACAAAACTTGACGGTTTTTAATGAAATTATTGTCATAATAATTGTTTTGTTGAACGGTCCAGTTTCCAAAACTTTATTAACTCAAGCAGCACCGACTGCACTTTCTTTCTTTTTTTTATTATTAACAAGATGAAATTACATGCATATGACAAACATCATACATGATATAAACAATAAACATTATACATGATATAAACAATTATAGCACCGACTGCACATGCTTTGCTATTTTCAGTGAGTAATGACGTATGCTATTATTTTCCCCTTTAATTGTGCATAAAAGTTCAAATCAGCATAATTTAAAATAGTGCTAATTGCGAACACCGTATTATCTAAAACAGACGTAAAGTTTGACTTAAATGTTGTTCACTTTAACGCAAGTAAATATATTCGTAAATCCAATACCAACATCAGAATGGTGTTTTTAAAATTATTTTATGTTAACAAATTAATCTTTGCTGTATGTAATAAACAATCTAATGTTAATTATGTTCCTTTCAAATTATGCCCAGAGAGAGCCATCGCAGATTTCACCTGACTGTGTTTAAATCGGTCGTTCTGATGCAAGCTCTCGCGGAGGGATATCAACCATGGCGACACATTTTGTAATCTGTCTTGTTGCCTGGAGATAAATAAAATGGAGTCGGAAATCGCCTTTAAAATCTTTCCCTCTGTCAGCCATGTTGGCTCAAAGCGAACTGTCATATGATGTTTAGAGACGTATGATGCGGGCCCACCTTGATCCAAAATGTCGTCAGCTGCGTCCTAACCCGAGTTAAGGACGTAACAGACTTTATCCCGCGCCTGATATCTGTGACGCTGTTGCGGCGGACCGTCAGAGCTCGAGCTCGGAGCGGCAGCGGCGGGAGAGAAGTCATCGCTTCTCCTGCTGCCATTTAGCACACTGCGTAGGGTTACAGCAGGTAAGATTATTTTATCACGTTAAACTGCATTTCGATACGTTGCGCGTTATACTTGTTAGTAATGCTCCCCAGGTCTGATTTGAATTGAAAGCTAATGTTTTAGGCCGTCTTGTCAAGTATTACAAACGCCTGTAGCCGAGGCAAATCAGCCGCACCTCCTCCCCGGTTTAGCTACAACGGTGCACTAGCATAGCTTAGCGCTACCTCATACTGTTTGGATAATTAACGCCCATTTTCCTGTTTAGACATGTTTACTTTTGAATTTATTGCACGAAGCACGCGTATGGACCGTTTTATAGCGGTTGTTGAGAAGCAAAAACATTTACGTTGCCTGTAGTTTTCGAGGAAGTGATAAACCGGGACTAGCGTTTCACTCTGTGGCGTAAAATGGTGTCCGAGTTAGCCAGGCAACGACACCGTATGAGCGGTCATCTGTTTACATTTCGACTGCGTCAGAATGGTACTTTAAACCACAATAATGTTTATTGTGCGCACTGAGTAAAGCTAAATAACTTGCGTTTCATAACATGAAAATGAAGCTTATTACGCATTGTAGGGGAATCGCTTCTCACGAATCATTTTGTAACTTGTCAGTGTGGGTATGGAGCAGAGCGGCAGCTCTACTTTGCGCATAATTATTATATTTTGCACTTTTCTCAGTAACTTTTATATTTGAGCCGAACAACATTAATGTTAGCTGAATCATGCTGAGTAAGGGAAAGTGGTTTGTGGTTCGTCTGCAGCGCACATAGACAGTGGCCTGAGGAGAGCAATGCTTATTGAAACCAAGTGTCTTTATTATTCAACATTTCACTATTGTGTCGTTCAGCCTAATGATTGTAAGTTATAAACTTCGTGACTTCAGTAATCGGGTTTCTGATCACTGGCTTGTGTCAGGTGATCGTTAGCTCGTAGCTAGTCAGCTGGCCTCCTGTCATTCCGACGGTCTCCTGTCATTGGCAAACAGTGCGAACTATTTTGATGTTGTTAACCTTTTTTAAGCAGACGTATTATAGAGACACCGGGGGCGGTTTCGCCTTCAGGTGGTCGTTTAATACAGGACTACATCTTTTTGTAAGGCTTGTATTCTAACGTGATTAACTTAAGCCATGTGAAGGGGCAAACGTCAAGGGCATAGTATTTCACACACTATTTTTTCATATACTAGTTTTTCCTACGCAAGTTTACAATAAATTAAGAATGCAAATGAAAGAAAAGTGCACGATCTTAATTAGTTCTGCAGAATATGTTGGTATGTATACTCTCGTCGAGCTTTTAAACCATTTTAAAGAGGTACTTTTATAACTTCTGCGCCCATTTCAGCAGATTAAAGTCATTATTAGAGAGAAATATTAAGGCCTTGATGAAAGATCAACTAAAGTATGTTTCTGGTCAGTGACCGTAAATGAAAGCGCTGTTCAACGCACTCAGCATTCACTGTGTATGACAAGGAATGACGACAGAAGATGGGCGTGGCGGACTTCTGCTGGACCTACAGTATGCACAGTTTTCAGTTTCAGCTTTGAGTGGAAACTAATGTCTTGTCTACTCCAACAGGACAAACTGCTCATGTCAGGCAGGGAGAAGGGTTTTTTTTTTTTTTAGATTTCCTGTTGTTTTTTTTAATAATGTTCAGCAGTAACATATCCAAGCTTGATTTTCTGCGTTTGAAAAAAAATAAAGTGGTCAGCTCTAAAAGTGTATAGATAATTATGCTGCTTGGGATTTTGGTAGGCATGTAGAATTTGCGTTATTAATTGAAAGCTGCCCTTAGAAAACCCTACTAATGGCTTGTTTCCACTGAGCGGTACGGTACAGTACGATTCGGTACGGATAACCCTGATCAGGCTTGCGTTTCCACTGCCAATAGTACCCCTTTACTTTGTAGGCGTGGTGTATGCCGGAAAGTAGCGATCGACGATAAAACGCGACAATAAGCACAACTCTGCCTCTTTTTGTTAAATGTCAGTTTTAATGAACAATAATTGCCATTATAAAAGTATAAGTACAAAGTATAAGTGGCTTATATAAGAGGAAATAAAGACAGAAGCAAACAATTCAAACACATGCTACAAAGTCAGCACTGTAAAGTTCAAAATAAATATAAATTTAAACATAATTTTGTGTTCAGCCAAAACGATATGACCAGGAACAAATTATAGATTAATGAGACCACAAATGCTTGTTAAATATACCCAAAACGAATTGTATCTCATGTTTAAGCACAACAGAGACATCAGAGCCAGCTGCAGATGTCGGGAGGACTAGCCGAGCTAAGGCTGTTCGAGGCGGAACATACGTTGATCGCATGGAACTCCGAAATCGGCATAGCAAATTTTCAAATAGGCGCTATCTTTAGAAATAAACCACAGATTTGACTTTTAAACAATTACATTCTCGCCTGAAAAACTCTTTAAACTACATTTCATGACACAATAACAGTATATTTAGAAAATTACACGGGTTTTTGTGCAATGACGTTTAACAAGTACACAAGAACAGACAAGAACGCATATTGAGAAACGGCTTGTCTGTGTGAAAATATAAAATTATAAAATACACTCTTATATTTTTTTTTGTGTGTGTTTGCGCACTCTGAAGTAATAAGCCCGAACACAGCAGAGCGGAACGAGTGAATCCCCTTGTATCATGCACAAGTGACGATTCTAGTCAACCAATCAACATTCTGCAGTGAGTTTAGCTCCACCCTTTTGGTACACTTTGCTGTGCTAGGTACCCCAACGGAAGGGTACCACAAAAGTAGTATGGTACAGTTCGCTATTTTGGTATCATTCACAACTTCTGACAGTGGAAATAATTGTGTACTGTACCACTCAGTGGAAACGAGCCATAACTGTTTAGAAGTTATAAACATTGTTTAACGTTGATTTGTTATTAGCATTTAGCATTTGATCATTGTCACGAAACGCTCCCTTTACAGTGTCATGACATGTAGGACCTGTTTCTTTGAAATATTTGAAGCTCATAACAAGAACTGCAGAAACTAGTCATTAGGGTAGCATTCCAGGCATGCTCATACCTTGGGCAATGTCAAAAGGGTTAATCTAGAAATTGTCATCGTCTTATGCTTATGTTGTTAATTCTTTAGTTGAACACAAAAAAAGAGGAGATAGAATCTAGGTGTTGCCATGAGCTTGTTACTTCCGTCTTACAGTTTCCTCTTTCTGCTCATTAAAAATCATTGGTAAATCTTCACAGTAAACGCATAAGAACTGGCGTTAATTGTGAGCTCAGGTTCAATGTGCTTTTGTCTTGCTGTCCCCTTCGAGAAAATATTTTCTATAGGAAATGCTTTATTTATTGTATGGGAAATTAAGTTTGTTTTTGAAGACATGAATCAGAAGACAAACATTCAGGAACAGAAGGATAAGATGAGATTCAGACAAGATGATTAACAAACAGAACTCTCCTCAGTGTTCGTTTTGTAGAATCGCATGCATTTATTTGTGGACCACTTCTTGTGATTTGAACACTTTAGGTGTGACTGTGTTCAGAATATAACAGCCTCTCATACCTTTCTTCTTAATTGTAACTGGATTTAATTACAACTGCATTAAATTCTACATGGTATTCATACCAAACCATATTATGCCTCACCTTAAAAACTATGCTGACTAATCCTGAAACATTGTTGCTGGAGCACTTGTAATAGTTATACAAGGTGCCAGGAGCTGGAATACAAACTTACTTTTGTTTTCCTTTTCCAAAACCAAATCTTGTGTGTGCTACGGATTACATTACTTGTCAGACCTAGATGATTTGACAAATGAGCTTAAACATCGGTAAGGACACAGTTGTTGCAAGGTAAATGTAATCATGTTTGATCATTAGTGTACAGTACATACTTGTTAGGTCATACTAGTGTTTTACTGACTTTTATTTTTATTAGCAAACCTCTGTTTTTTTTTTTTTCCTCCTGATTTCATGTTTTGGATGTAGCCTTCAGTGGCATACAGGACACTTTTGGTGAGAGTTACTAGAATGAAATGTTATTATACAATGCTTGCACGTATTGTAAGTTATAATATATAATTATTATTATCATTATTATTTGATTACTAACACAGGGTGTTACAATTTAAAATCAGAGTCATGGAATTATAGAAGTAAATCTTTGTTACAGAATGAGGCAAACTTTGATATGAATTTTTTTTTTCTGTCTTCTATTAGTGCAGTCAAACGATTAATCATATCCAAAAGAAATGTTTTTGTTTACATAATATATGTATGTGCACTGTGTATATATTTATATATAATATAAAATATAATAATATAAATGTACATTTTCAAAATATATACTCTGTGTGTGTGTTTATATACATAATAAATATACACAGTAGTACACATGCATATTATGTTAACAAACTTTTATTTTGAATGTGATTAATTGTTTGACAGCACTATCTTGTATCTCATTTTCTTCATCCGTGTGAGGTGGAGGTGTTCGACATGCTCAACTCCAGCATGCACTAGAAATGCCAGCATGAAATTCATTACATTTTTGTATTAATTCAATAATAAAATCTTTCTCCACATTGTTAAAAAACATTCTCGTCAACAAGTTAAACTGCATTAAAAAAAAAATCACATTTGTTAAATGTCTCAATATCCACACGCATTACTTAAGTTTTTTTTTTTTTTGTATTTTCCTTAATTCTTTGGGACACTTAATTTCAGTGTACTTTCATAAATCAGATTAGGCCTGCCTTTAGCTTTAGTTTGAAAGCACTTTAAAATGCTTTGCATTTCAGACCCCTAATTATTTCAGGGTCTTGTCTTCATCAGTTGTGTGGTCTAAATTGGTTTGTGGGGTTTTGAGCCAGCTGCCAGCTGAAGTGTCAACCAATCCTTGGTTTGCAGTGATGATTGTTAAAGGTCTTTCCTTAAAGGGTATCTTTAAAGATGATGGATTATCAAGACTTTCAGCTGCAATTGCTCTAGGGCAAAAGCAATATAAAAACTAAATGCTTCTTGTTTTTCTTTTTTTCTCTCTCTCAGGTTGAGCCTGGAACCAGCTGTCCTCCAAGATGAACCCTTATGAATGAAAGTGAGCCTGTTCAGTAAGCTGTTAGCTTCCAGTGGTCAAAGCCATGCCTGAAGATTAGAGCCTCCTCTTGCTTACAGCAATACGAATATACAGAAGATTCTACATGACTCTTCATGTAGACCTTCCTGTGTTTGTCTTGCTGGATTGAGTCCTTCCTCCCCTACTATAATATCAGCTCTGTCCCTTTCATACTGCTCCCTCTTGCACTTTCATGTCCGCTTGGGAACATGTATCTGTATTTGAGAACGGCTCCAACCTAGTCTCATGCGTCCAATGAGTGGAGAGTCAGACGGCCCTGCTCCTGAAAGAGTTTCGCGGGCCATCTCTTTGTCAGGCCCTGTGTCCTCCTCGGAGATGTCCTCACTGCAGTCACTAGGGCCAGTGCAGAGCTGGCTGGGTCAAGAGCTGGAGAAATGTGGCATAGATGCCATGATCTACACCCGCTATGTCCTTAGCCTGCTACTGCACGACAGCTATGACTATGATCTGCAGGACCAGGTATAGTTAAAACGTTCAGCACATCTGGAAAACTTTTTGTGTCATAAGTGACTTGTTTCTGTACAAATCTAACAAAACATCTTAAAAAGGAGTAGTTCACCCAAATCATTGTGTTCTATGTCATAAGTCATACGATATGTTTGTTTTTAATGTAAACCAACTTTACTGATTCTTTAAAAAAAAGTGTCCTGCATGTTGGGTTCGATCAATTAAAACAGAAGCATTTAGGTAATATATTTTGTGTTAGTAGTAATTCAGGTCTCTCAGTATTCGTTTTATTGCATTCAGCAGTTACTAACATTTATTTTGATACTCTGCAATTATTCAGATTTCATAAGGACCACTAAATTTTATTTTATCAGATGTGAATCCACAAACTTCTGTGGAATAAGGCTATGAAAATATAGTGCTTTATCTGTGTAGATTATGGTATTCTTGTTTAGGGCTTCTTTTTGCACAATAGATATGGTACACTATAGCAACAGGTTTCAAGTAGTGTTCTTTTATCTTGAGTAGTTTATTTGGCAGTAATTGCATTTTAGCAGATATTTCTGCACAGTTTCTCTACATTTATACTAAAGTCAACACCTGGTCCTCCTTGTGCGCAGGAAAATGACATCTTCCTGGGCTGGGAGAAGGGAACAGCGAAGAAATGGGGGAAGAGCAAGAGGAAGGGAGTGACTGACCTTAGTCTTGAAGAGATGAAGAAACAAGCTGCTGTGCAATGTTTGCGTTCAGCATCAGATGAAGTAAGACCTTTGTCTAAAGCTAAAGTTCTAAAACCAGTGTGTTATATAATTTATCCCCCCCCCACAACCATTTTCACTGCTAAATTGCAATTAGTGTACTTTTGTGAGTGAGTTTGTTGTGGAATTAGAGCAAAAATTGGTTAAATGGTCAAGAATAGCTCTCCTCAAGTCAGAATCAGAATCAGAACTTGAGTAATGTGGCTACATCTCAGATCCATGTTTTTATTTTTTTATTTTTTGTGAAAATCATTGATATGCTTTGCTTTTGCCTCAAAGCCTTCTATAGTGATTATGCTTATTTCTGTCAAAAAAATAAATCACCAGAACTATTTCAGATGTATTCAACAAATTATATATTATTCAGCTGAAGTTTTATATGGTTACTGTTTTAATCTTGTGTATATATTTGATGCCTTTTAATCAAAGGGAGTTAAAATTTAATATTTAATATTGTTTTTGAAGAAAACAATTTAATTCTTGTGAATTCCATTCTTGATGGAGCTATGATTCTATTTTCTGTAAAATTTTCACCCAAAATTGCAAGTTAAAATACTCTTGTTCTCTTTCAGAATTCTGGAATTGAAAGCTTGGTCGAAGAGCTATGCTCTAAGCTCAAGGATATTCAAAACAAACAGAAAGGTTTGCATATTTTCTATGTTATGCAGGTTGAGCAAAAATTGCATTGTCTTGCAGCTGTAACAGTTTTATGGAAATACTTCAATTATATTGCTTTGCTATTATTGTCTTACAGAAAAAGAAAAGCAAGCAAATAAAAAATGTGATATATCTCAGTCTCCTGAGCCAGATGAATCATTTTCTTCTAAGGACCAGGTTGAGATGTAAGTAGTTAAACCTTATAGTCTGTAATGTAATAATGTGGATTGTTGTACAGGTAGGGTTATGATCTCTATGTAATTAATTAGAGCAATGAGACTCATATTGTAATGTGGCTTTTATTAAACCGGAAAAGCCTATGATTAAATAAACAGTCGTGCTGCATGCCGCAAAGTGAGTGTTCTTGCAGCAAAAAATATTATCACAATAATTTTTCCATATCATAAAATATTAATATTTCATTTATCCCATTAATGTTCATTTACCATTAATGAGAAAGGAAGTGCCTTCCACATGTTTTTAAACCTTGAAAATGAACGTAAACATAACTTGATTGTTTAATACAAAAATGGTGTTTAATGTAATGATTTAATAAAACTTTAAAAATGTAATCAATCTTTTGAAATGTAAGCGAATTATTATGCTACACAAGATGTGCTGACATCTCAGAGCAGCTCTGGGGCCTGTTCCATAAAAGACGCTAAGAAAAGCGGGGATTAAAGTCCAAAACCTGACTTGAAATAGACTAACAAATCAATCGGGACTAAAGCGGTTTCATAAACGACAATTGAAGTTCACGCAATCTCACTAATTCGAGCCAGGTTCAGTGAGTCAGGATAATTTGATGTGCACGCTTATTCTTAAACAGCCCTTAATGTCGATCATGGATCAAATCGATCCACCATGGCAAACAGCGAATATTTGTGGTGTTTAATGCATTTGAGACGTTGTGTTTTCCTCAGTGCATAACTGACACGTCACAGGTATATTTTTCATCTGTAAATGTTAGAAAGTCATGCAAATATATCCATTTTGCTGTCAGGAGTGGGCGACGCTTAGCGAGCGAACGAGCACTGCTGAGCGCATGCGCGTTACACAGACGGAGAAGAATAGAATAATAGCGCAAGAATTCAGAATACAATATACATTCTGCTCAAATATTTGTTGTTGGACATTAAATGTGACACATAGAATTTCAATTCTACATGTAAGTGTATTTTTATGATAGCAGTAACTGTAAATCAAATGTAAGCTGGCTAATACAGCCATACTAGCTCAAATGAGTTAAATGTGTGTTCCTCTTATTAGTTAAAATGTAGTCTGATTTCTATTATTTATTTTATTTTTTAATTCAGTGATTTTAACTTTTGATTTAGTGTTTTTAATGCTTTTAAAGAGCCATGTTAGATTGAAATGTTTTAATGTTCTAATAACCATAAAAGGTGCAGCTGTCATAAATTCAGAGAGAGGCTGCATGGCTAGAAACCGCTGATCAACTAAATGCTCGAGTAGCAACCATGTTAAAATGTCATTAGCCTACATTTTGGGCACAATACATTAAATACAGTTGGTTGTAGCCTATTTTTTTATTTATTTGATTATTTAAGGTGTATTTTCTGTATACTTTTATTTTTGGATTAATAATAAAGTCAACTAATTGTATGTGAGAGAGTCAGTGGTAATATCAATGTGTTCCTATTGGTCAGTGTTAGAGGAGCTCAGCTTAGCCGGACAGTTAGCCTGCTCCTGACCAGGTTAGTTTGCCAGCATAAGTTGCCACAGTGACTGAGCTTGAGCTATGGTAATTTTGCTTTCAGAAACCAAATCAAGTGAAAATAAGTCAGAATTACTGAAATAAGCCTGGCTTATTTGGTAAACTAGTTTTATGGAACAGGCCCCTGGAGATGAAGTTCATATGTTTATGTCCTTGTTAGTGCTGTCAATCGATTAAAACCATTTTTTTTTTTAGTTTAGTAAATTTAACTTCTGCTTTAAAAGCATTAGTTTTGTTTTTAGATTGCTATGTCACCATATTAGAATGTAATGTGATTTTAACCCTTTTTGCACATAATATATGCCTCCAGGCTTACGTTCACTTTATTTGTTTAATCCAAATATAAAATACCGAGATATATACTGTATACCGCACATCAGCCAAAAAATACTGAGATATGAATTTTTGTTCATATCGCCCAGCCCTAAGCGTCACATGTGTTAGAGTTTGTATAGTAGACGAAACCGTGTCATTCATTCAAAGAGACACTCTTTACGTGCAGACTTATTAGCTACATGCACTGACTGGCTGTTCTCATGTCTATTTCTGTTATGTGATAGGCTGTTTGATATTAAGTAAAAATATCCTGAGCTTATCATCATCATCACATTTTATCGTGATTTGATTATGATATTATCATCCATCCCTAGTTCTTGCCTAACATAATAAACAGAGATGAGAAAAAAGTGCGACAATTTTTGTGCTTGTTATTTGGGTGCAGCAAAAATATAATAGCAACTTATATTATCTCAAATAGCAACTTGAGGATGACTTTATGCTGTATTTGCTCTTAATTATCATCTTCATATTTTTTTATTATTATTATTATTACTATAATTCTTATGGTTATTCTTACTAAAATGCGGTTGTTTTACTCCTTAGGTACTATGAAGCTTTCCCACCTCTCTCAGAAAAATCTGTTTGTCTCCAAGAAATTATGACTGTGTGGAACAAAGCTAAAGCCTGCACATATTCCAGCTCATCATCATCTGCTGTCCCTCAAACAAGCACAGACACATCCTCTCCAAAAGACTGCACCAGCGAAGGTGAAGCTTTTAAAGACCGAACAGTTGATGCACCCAGTTCCACCACCACAATCATCGAGAGGGCCCAGCAGCGACGCACTAAGAGGGAGAAGGAAAACCGTTTCCATGGAAGTACAACAGGGGTGACTGACGATCGGGTTCCTCCTCATAGTAAGCGGCAGGCGAGACACCGGTCTGAGGGGAGGTTCCGTCCCAGATCGTGGTCCTCTGGCTCTAGTGAGGCTGGCTCAAGCTCCAGTGGTAACCAGGGTGACAAGACCCCTAGTTGCAAAGCAGTCCGCATAAGACACAAGTCTCGAGAGGTTAGCAGCAGAAACAAAAGAGGCCGCAGTGGTGGCGGACAGGTCAAACTGGCCCTTAAAGTCATCGACAAAGAGCGGAAAAATGCACGAGGCAACATCAGTACCACTGGAGGCCCCTCTAAACAACAGCAGCACTACATGAAAAAAGGCAAACGACCTCTGAGGGAGATCCGCAAAGATGCTAATCTGGTTGAGGCACAGGAGTCAGGAGGAGAGGCCAAAAGAAAGGAATATATGGAGGAGCCTCTTTGGTACACAGAGCCCATCTCAGAATACTTTGTCCCTCTTAGTAGAAGTAAATTGGAGACAAAGTATCGGAGTAAAGAAGACTCTTCCAATGACTTAGCTATGTCCATTGATGTGGACTGTCTGTCGGAGAGAATTCAAGGAATCTGCATTGCAAATTCTTGTTTTCAAAGGGCATACCTTGCAGCAGGCACTTTTGTGGATGGCCACTTCATTGAAGTGCCTGGCGAGGGTGACCTTAGTGAAGAGGCTCCTGAACTGAATGGGATTCCAAGCTGCCCTCCTCCTGAAGATGGTCAAAATTTAGATGACGAGCATCTGTCTGAATTCACTCACTTCTATGAAGTTGATCTTTATCAATCCATATTGGATCCTAGTGCCTCAGATGCGGTACAAGAAAGCCGAATCCTGAACATGATTCGGCAGAAGAGCATTGAGCGAAAACACTTTGAAGCAGGATGTGTAGTTTTAGATGGCCTTGAGCTGGAAGGGGAAAGTGCAATAAGGGTTGATTCTCTGGGAGCCTCAGAAGCAGATGTTTCCATCACACAAGATATGGAAAATATTGCCCAAGTCTGGGAGTGCTGTTCATCATCGAGCTTGGAAGATTTGGAAGGGGAAAGCTGTCCGGGTGACTCTCCAGTCAGGTTCTCCCCAGTGTTGGACAGTGTTCCGTTTAACTTTAGCAAACTGTCTGGAGCTTTTGTAGGGCCTCATCTCCAAGACGCTAGCAGTAGCATCTCTGCCCTAAACTCCTGTTTTCCGCTTTTTGAGTTGCAGTACGATAGCCCTTCCTTTTCTTTTCCCTGCGACTCGCTCACGGAGGGACAGGACAACATAGATTCAAGTAGCTGTTTAGATCCACAAGGAAACAAACAATCCCGTTTGCTAATTTGGACCAAAAACAGTGCCTTTGATGAAACGGAACACTGCTCTAACTTATCAACGAGGACCTGCAGTCCTTGGTCCCACTCAGAGGAGACACGGTCAGACAGTGAACAGATCAATGCTCCAGCGGATGAATCTGCTCAGTTTGGCAGTGAAGAGGTCAGCTGTATCTCCCTTATCCCACCTTTATGCCTAGAAGAAGAGCTTTTAGATTTTTTTCAAGAGAACTCCAGTCACCAGCAGGAAGAAACGAGTGTAGGCACAGAGTCCAACCAGCCCTTCAATAAGAAATCGAAATTGGAGTCTGTTTGTGGCATAGCATTAGAGCAGGATGAGAGTAAACTCTATAATGCTGTTGTGTTTTCAGATGTCCCAAATCAACAAAGTGATGATTACACCTCAGGGATAATAAAAGACATTTGGATGGCTATTGGAGACAGAGACTGTGTCTTAACACTCGGGGTAAAGAATACAGGGGAGCACTTGTTTCCAGAGGAGGCTACAGGCTACCAATGCAGCTGTCTCGACAAGGATGTAAAAGGTGAAATTATTCAAAAGAAAGCTGTGCAGTGTTCTGAGTATCATCTTTGGGATGGGCAGAAGGAGGACGAGGGACTTCCTAAAAACAAGCTCTCTAAAATAAATGATGGGGATTACACAACGCCGGCCAAGCCCTGGAATTGTAATTCACAGGACAGCACCTCTTTTATCCTTGGTGGGGTTTATGGAGAACTGAAGAGTCTAAGTGGTGACAGAGAATGGGCTATGATTCCACCTGGTGATGCTTGTGGCAGTTTGTTGCAGTGTGCAGCAGCCACATCTTCTGACATGGTAACCATTGCCGGGGCGGATGTGTTCATGAACACAAGCAGTTGCTTTGCTCCTGGCCACAAGCCATTGTGGAGGCCTCTTGTGTCCCTTGGTCAAAATGAGCAGGCTACCAAGGGACCAGGGGATGGTTTGAATAAGGGATTTTCTGTTGTCTTCCATGAAGATTTACTGGGATCATGCGGAGGCTTTCGTGGAGAAGAGTCAGGACTGGATTACCCGTTTTCATCCTTTGATTTAAACAACCCTTTTTCCCAGGTCCTGCATGTGGAGTGCTCCTTTGAGCCAGAGGATATGGCCTCTTTCAGCCCGGGATTCAAGCCAAAATCCATATTATGCTCCGACAATGAGCCCTTTTGCCCTTGGTTATATGGAATCAACCGAACTCAGTATCGGGCCATTCGAATTTCCCCAAGGACTCATTTCCGGCCAATATCTGCCTCTGAACTTTCTCCAGGTGGTTGCAGTGAGTCAGATGTAGAGTCTGAGAAAGAGGAAGCAAGTCTTCCAGTTGGTCAAGCAGACCTCTTTGATGACCCACAGGCTGACCTCAAGCCTCTCGAGGAGGATGCAGAGTGCGAGGGCCCTTACTACGGAAAATCGGAGTTGGAGTCTGGGAAGTTCCTACCCAGATTAAAGAAGTCTGGCATGGAGAAGAGTGCCCAGACGTCGCTCGATTCGCAGGAGGGTGGGAGCACCCTTCTGCCGATTACTGAACAAGAGATTTGCGTACATTGTGAGACGGCAGCGGTTTCGGTGCCGTGTTCTAATGTGCAGTCCTCTGTTCTTCAGCGAGAGGAATCTAGCAGGGAGACAGAGTCTTGCAAATGCGCTGCATCTGATCAGAGTCCAAAAAGTGAGAAGTCGCTTGATGTTGCTCAAGATATGCATGAGGTAAGTGACTGCAGAGCCAGTCTTTTCTCTGACTGTTATCTAACCTTCAGAGAAACGCATATGGAAAATTGTATGATATATTAGCATGTTGTTTTTGGTTGATACTGATGTTGCCGTCATCTGCACTTGAATGCACTGAATTCATAGATGCCATGACAGTACTTGATATTCTTTAATTATCTACTTTTTAACTTTCAAAAGAAAAAAAATTGCTCTCATTGATTGACTTTCTTTGTCTCTTAAACAGTTTCCTCTGAATTTTGGAGAACAGTGCTCAACTAATATGCAGCAAGAAGAGTGCTGGTGGCAAAGTACTCTATGTTCTCCTTTATTTCCAGGTTCTCAGTGCAGAGGTAAGAGGAGTACAATATTTAGCAGTATTAGATACTGGTTAAGTCAGTTGTAAACCCATTGATCCATCGATAGGGAATAATCATGATGAATCTTACTGTCAAATTATAGACACTACATTGAATGGAAAAGGGTGTAAGAAATTTGTGTGTAAGTTTTCTTAATACTAAATGTTGTATCCTCCTTTGCTTCTAGGAAGCAGTAATGTATGATTCTTCTGCTGAGCGTGGAGGCATACCAATGCTAATTTCCTCCTATCACTTTCAACCAAAATCCAGAGGAGGGATAGGAGGACCCTTACAAGAACAGTGAGCCCAGGGCCCGCAGTGGGCTCTGTCTTAACCACGCTGTCCTAAGCCCTGTTATTCCTCAGTCAATTCATCTAAAACGGCGTATCACCAAGATGAAAGCATAAAGAGAGGAAAACATGGCAATAGGTTGAACGTACAGTTAGATGATTCTGATCAACAGCATTTATTATAGACTTGTTTTCAGTCTGTTAATTCCAAGGTTGATCAATTTTGAAAAGAATAAAAAAGGCATAGTTAAGCATTAAGATTGTTCTTTAATTTACCCCTTATAGATTTTAGCTTCACTTTTATGTTTGATCTAGGATACACTATAACTGTGGTCCTACTGATTGTGCATGTGCTTGTGAACCTAGTCTCAGTCCTTCTAATAGTCTAAGTTTCTGTGACCGAACTATGAATACTCAGAAGTCAGGTTGAAAGCACTACGATTGCGACACCCCCTTCCCTAATCAGATAATTTAGCGTTTTGCTTATTTTTTTCCTTTTAAATGACTTGTAGAGGATAGAGTTGTGTGAGGTTTGGCGTGTTGAAAGAAAAAGTGCTTTTGTCCCAACCCCCCCAAAACCCTTTTGTATTGTTACATCAATTATTGGTTTTCCCCTTTAGTTCAATGATGCTTTGAAAGCATCTTAAAGATATAAAGCAGGGTTATGTTGAAGGTGTAATAATACAATAAGCAAAAAAAAAAACAATTAAAACTGAAGGCTCAATGAAGAAATAACCCCCTTGTCCTTGAAATTCACAGTTGCTTTCTTTGCTCGAGTTTCCCTTTTAAGACAGCCATTGTGGTAAATGTTTTACAATTTGCTAGATTATTTTGTCCACTTCAGGTTAATTTTTCTTCTTTTTATGCATTTGTCAGATGACTTGATTTGCTAAGTCAACTTTCATAAAAGTTCATTTTGGAGAGAGTTGTGGTTTCAAAGGACCGTTTACGTTTTCCTAAATACCAGTATAGCAAAATATCTGGAAAGCATGTGAAATATAAATGCTGCAGATAAAGGGTACAAGGAAATAATAAATTTAGGGGGGTGGAAATAGGTAACTGAATATTGTGACCCAACTATACAATTTCATGTTAGTTGTTTCTAAGTCTTTAAAACTATACAATTTACACCATACAGTTGATCGTATCTATTAGTTGCAGTTTGATATTGTAGACATCATTTTATGTATTGTTTCTTTAAGTTTAGTGTAAAGTTTACATATTTCAGTGAAATTTCTTCCCCTTCTTTACACAGCAAAATTGTGACTACTGATGATTTGTAATATGGCTTCATTGTTTATTTTATTTTTTTCACATGAAAAGAATTGAGTGTTTCCAGTAATGGCAGTTGATTGCTTGAAGGTTGATTCTTTTCATGTACTCTTCCTTCTACTTGTTTCAGAAAAATGTGGCTGTTTCATTGTGTGCTGATGCATCATACTGAAGAGGGGTGTATAAAAGCAATATAGTATTTTGGCACACCATAACTCTACAACCTTACAATATTAATGTATGTTTGTGTTAAAATATATATACATAGGGTTTATTTGTGACATGTGTCCCCACACTGCATAAGGCCCAAATTACTTTTCCTACAAAGTTTGATAAGTTGCTTGCCTATATAATTTCTTTTGTGGCTGTGGAGTGAGAGGTGGTAGGGATATGGTGTTCACAATGCAAAATCCAGTCTGTCATAAATTTCATTTTTGCTGTAATACCATCTTATCCATTCACTTTCATCTTCACTCAAATGGATGTGTAGCTTGCCATCTGCTAGCTTGAATCTAACCTGGATGAGTATTTTCCCCCATTTCATTTTGTTTTGTTATAGATGTTAGCATGAGAAATTACTACATGTATGCTACATCAGCAGAGAGTAAATTGCTACAATGTGTGAAATTTGGCAACATTTGCTTTTAGAGCACCCTCAATGCTTTTTTTGTTTTGTTTTGTTTTTTTGTTTTGTTTTTTAAATGTGTGCATTCGTTTTCTGTACCAATGTGGGGAAACTGGTTTTAAAGCATTACTTGTTAAATGTTTGTAAGGGGGAATTTGAATGTGGCAATGAAATAGAAAATGATATCGCCCCATTCATCATTGACCAAAAATTTGAAAATTCCTTAATTGGGCACAAGGATTTCATTTAATTTTCATCAAATGTCAAATAAAAAAAAAAAAAAAAAAGAGGAAAGAAATGGAAAAAAATCATTTAAATATGCTTATTCCCCTTTGCAAGTGAGAGAGTGTATTTTGTTGACTGCAGTCTTTACAGTAAGATCTATAGAGTATTTTTGTATTGGTGCTAATATTCATACACTACAGCAAAGATGTAATCTTCAGATGTGTGTAAGAAAAAATGGCCACACAGTTAATCCTAAAAGATTTGTGCTTATTTTAACAGAAACCGTTTGGGCCTTGTTCTTGAGACAAGTCAAGACCTAAAGTTTGTTAAAGTGCGTGATCCAGGACTGTAGACCATAACTTTGGAGAGATGATTTTGTATGACCCAGTTTGAAACCGCTTGTGTGTGTTTCCCCACATTATTTGCTCATTGTGGTTGTGGGAGTTTGATTGTTTGACAAAGATCATAAATGAAATGTATAGTGGTAGAAAGCGAGTGTGACGGCACAGTTATTTTACTGTATGCTATAACTGGGTACAGCAGTGCGTATAGACTCCTTTATTGGATTTGTATTTAGTTGACAAATAACATGTTACAATTCAATTTAACTTTTCCAGTTCAAAATACTGTCAGATTCTGAAATTCAATTACACATTGTTGGCATCACTTTCTCTAATCAATACCTAAGTTAATCCTTGTTCTGTCAAGCACTTTGAGTTAAATATTGCCGTCCTCCAAAATTGTTACTTGCATTAGTTGGGTTTATAAGATTAAGAAACTTGTTTATGGTGGGTGGGTGACGGAGGACGAAAGTATTTTAGATTATGAGAAAATGCATAAATATAGTAAATGTGTTTGACAGTCAAATATAACAGAACAGCATAGACAGATTATTTACTGTTAAAAATTTGACATGGTTCCTCTCTTAGTTTGAACAGACAAGTTTTAAAATTTAAAAAAAAAAAAAAAAACTTTTTTTTTTTTGTATTTTTCAAGTCTAGCTCTGTGTGCGAGGTTGGTATGGTTGCTCAAGAAAGACCGAGTACTCATGTCTGTGAGAGACTGAAAATTGCATTATTTGCTTTTTTTTTTTTTTTTTTTCTCACAAAGGTTTTGGTTTAGTCAGTACGTTTGAAGAGGTTGACTTTCAAGTTCTTAAAGGTTTAAGTTTTGATTGCAATGTTGTATAACTTTTAATGCAGAACTCTCTCAGTTCCCTTATTGCAACAGCTTCTTAATTGAAGCCCAACCCTGGATTTTTCCTCTGAATACCTGACGAAAGTCACCAAACCCCAACACAAAGTTGGTTGCATTGTTCTAATGCCATGTACATCTGAGTACATCATTTTGTTTCATTGTGAAGTTTCTAAACCTTTAATAAACATTTAAAAAATCTTATTTGTTATTTATTTGTGACCGTAAGAGAACCTGATTTCTACAATCACTAGCCAGCTAACTAAATGTTGAATAGGTCACTTCTAGGTACACATTAAGCTTGGACTCAGGGCCAACCTGGTTATAACGGAATCAGACCGATGGAAGTGCTTAATCTCTCTTGCAGTGGAACGCTGACCTTAGTCACAGAAAATTACTTTACAAATACTGCAATTTGCAGTTTAAAGGATATTCTCAGTATTTTTTCTTAGTGCTTCGAGTAGGCCTAATAAAATGTTACACCCTACCGCATACCAGCCTCAGTAAAATTCAGCTACAAATAGTTGCATGTTTCAAGTGCATCAAGTCAGTACGTACGTCTCTTGGTAATAGTAAAATGAAAGAAAAAACGAAAGTTCTGACAGTAACATCAAACACACAACTGGGCGGACTCCTGGTAAGTAGACTGGTGAAATACTGCTGTTTGCAGCCACCAGTCAGGCGCATTCATTAAAGCTGATGGACGTTAACTTTAATCAGCCTGATGCAGGTTTAGGGGTTTGTTTTAGTTACTATAGCAACAGTCTGTCCACTGGTTACTGTTAAAGTACCGCCTGTGGTTTTATTACTTGGATTCTAGCAATAAACAGCATCTACGCATAAACAAACTTCACCTTCACACCGTGTGTACACGGGACGCGACAAAACTATAATCGGTCACCGGAGAGTACAATACGACTCCGCGGGCAGCAGCGTCGTAGTTTTATCGCGTCGCTCGGTGTCTACAGGGGCACTGGAGGTCACTTCCTGATTTACTGACTGTCGGCAATATGTCCTAACACTTTCAAAACGCTCTGCCTCTCTTTAAACGACAACGTTTTGCGTGCCTGAAATACGACGTTACCTCCACAGGTGGAAGTAGCAGTAGTTTTTGACTTTATTTGATGCAGACCAGCACTTCATTCAGTCGTTGCGCAGGTGGATTTATCGATTCGCATGTGTTCCTGGCACGTTTATATCGGTGAGGATGTTTTAAAATGGCGGTGGCAGCGTCACAACAGGTAAGATACTTTCTAATAGCTTTTATCTCGCTGTTAGCGTTACTCGTGCGCGAATAAGAGTGAACCTTTCGCAGCCAGACACTTGCCGTAATGTAAAAGTTTAATGTCTCCTCAACCTGGGAATAGTGAAGTGCACAAGCAAGGCGAAAAGTTTTGAGTTAAGTTTAGAGTTTAGATGATAAATGAAAAGCAGAAGTGCTCGTGAAAGCGGAGAGTATTAATAATAGTGTTTGATGTACGTTATTGTTTATTGGAGGGTCTGGAGTGAAGGTGAGGAGGTGATGGACGCACACACATCTTTTCACCTGCAGCAGGAACATGGCAGAAGCAGAGCACACGTCCAGTCAAAGCAGTGATGGTGAGTTCAAAGTAACCTTGTAGTAGTAACTTGTGTAGGCTATGTAACAGGTACATACTTTAAGCTGTTTGTTTAGGGTCTGAATATCAAAATGTTAACAGCAGTATTAGTATTATTACGTTACTCATTTGCATCACTGGGTTTTGAGTCATGGGGAAAAACAGGCTACTAAACTGAGAGGAAAAAAACAAAAAAAACTTCTATGCGTCACATAATTATTTTAGTTTAGTCATGTTTATATGTGTATTCGACTATGTGTAATCAGAAGCATTGAAAATGTATTGACTATTTGAGAAATCCAACATGCACTTCAAGGAATGAATGAAAAAAGACTACAGTTTCAAACTGTTTTTCAGAGCCATCTGTTAAAATTTAACCGTGGTTAAAAAATAAAATACTTGCAATATTGACAAATTAAACTTATATTGCACATCAGTGATTGCAAATGTACTAAATGCAGTGGCCATTCTGTGTTTATACAGTTGCTAGTTATGAATAATAGTCCAAAAATGCTTGCCCACTTTTAAAGTGTGGTTCCAGACCAGAAGTATTTTTCCCATAGGGATTTTCCTGATTTACTAACTATGAACCAAAAAAAGCTTTGAACAAAAACAACCAGGTGATGATTCACAACAATACACATTTTGAGTTGAAGCAAAAAAGTATTTGGAAAACACACAAAGAGACAGAAAATACAAGACTGTATGTAACGCCTTTTAATAAGGGGGAAAAAACTACAATCCCATGAAGCATTGCCAGTCCAAACTAAAAAAACTAAACTTGATTTAAATTATCATATATGTATATTAATAATATATATAACAATAAGTATGATATATATATATATATATATATATATATATATATATAACCAATGTGTTTTGTTTTCTGCAAAATATGCATATTACGCTTAAAAATATTTAAGTAGTTTGAGAACACACAGGAAAAATGAATGGGTGGTGGGTGCTGATATTTCCACTCTCTGATTATTGGACATTTCTTGGCCAAATCATGCTTAATGTAGTTTTTCTGGTATTCTGCAGTTGAACACATTTATTTAAAAAAATGAAGTTGAAATAATACAGACCGATGGCTTCAACAAAAGCATATACCATTTATTAACAATCTCATAGCTTACAGTAGGACTGTTTATTTTTAAGGTTTATATCAAAAAGAAATGTAATGGGATTATTTCTATGAGCCCGACTGTTGCACTCTTTACCTAATTAAAATGAGAGATATTGTGTTAAAATGTAATGATTAGATTTAGGGAATGTAGAAATAGAAAATTCATCCATATTTGAATTTATTAGTAATGATCAACTTTAAGTAGTTTCTAACAATATTAGAATTTATATTTAAATTTATAATTAATCTAATTTAAGGATCAATTGAGACCACAAAACTTCTGTGGCAGGGTCTAATCTGCAAAATACAAATGGACACACTTTGTTCATTGTTCTAGAAATGTTGTAACCCTAACTTCTGTAATCTCTGTCATAATTCCTTAAAAAACAGTTTATCTTTGGTGGTTTTGAGAAGTTCAGAGGATGCTGATTGCCTTATGAGGGATTGCATCAGAGAACAACAATTTCATAGTATTTTACAAGCATTAGCAACACATCAGCTCAAAGAGCCTAGAAGTAACTCCGTATGATTTAGTTGAAAGAGCTAATTATTAATTTGTAAAAAAGTAATAATCGCTTAAATCAGTTAGCTATTTATCTTTAACTACAGGAACACAGAAACCTTAACTCAAAGACCAAACATAATTCTTTGAATTTGAGAAATGTGTGGGCTGGGTCACTTCTGAAAGTGTGAAAGCGCTGTTATTGTTTAAGGCGTGTATTGTTGGGCTAATAAAGTATTGTTGTCCTGTCAAAAGCTGCAGTTACTGATTGCACTTTCAATTGTACATTTCATGGCTTTGTCAAGGCATGTTCTATCCAGTCGAATATTGGTTTGTAGATTATATGCACATTTTAGTTTCTTTTGCAGTGGATGAACAGGTGCACCCGCCTGTGGCACACTGAGCCATATTCAGTTGAAGAGGAAGAACCAGCAGAGCTCGAATTATCTGTTACCTCTCCCATTATATATTTTGCATCCGTATCAGGCACAATATAAACATCATCTTTGCCATCTTTTTTGTTTTGATCTGATGTTCTATTTTCCACTTTGTTTTTGATGTCCTGTTGATGTGCTACTGTGATGTCCTCAGGCCATATGCACCCCAATCATTCTTCCTCTATCCTCATTAAGTCAGAGCTATTTTTGTTCAATTTTGATGGAAGATATTGTCTGCTAAATTATCAAGGATGTTTGAGGACTGCTGTCTCGTAGTTGAGCTGGAGGGAGTGTTGATGTGATGTTTCCTCAGGTCTTTGGGTCACATTTTTGGTCTGCTTTCAGGTTGCTTTCTCTATTTCTGCACACTTGAGTTTTCATGTCACTCTTATTATGTAGAGAAGCTGGTCAGTGGTGTGGTGTGACTAGAAGTTGTTGTGCTGTTTTACAGAGGGAAGACTTAAGAGAGGTGTTTACCCAGCCATGCACATTGAGTCTTGTCACCCTTCAGAATGTGTTTACCTGGGATATTGACATATGGGGAATATAGTGTGGGTTGAGACCACAAAAAATAAAAAATTGGGCCCAATTATGAAGTAACTTTTACTTGTATTTTCAATAATGCATTGCATTATTTTTTTATTTATTATTTCGTGTTTTAGGGTTGAGGGAAATATGGATTTTTAAAAATTTTATTACAGTGTGGGGTGTGATTTTATTTATTTTTTTATTTTTGTTCCCCTGATGGGTTTCTAGGATACAATTGATTTATTTTTGTCCAAGTGACCCTACGATAAGAGAAAGTCATAAGTAGAGATGATATTTATTGCAAAAACTTAAACTCTTTTAAATTATTATTATATTATTTTACCATGCAATCATGATTTTTCTTTTTTCAGATGCCTTTTCTGCATAAAGTTTGTTTTACACCATTTGCATGCAGTGTCGCACCGCTTAAGTCTGGTGTAGACGTGGTTTTACAGTTGTCCCAGACCCAGTCTTAAAATAAAAAAATAAAAATCATAAAATATTATTACATTTTTTTTTAAATCTTCATGACCGTAACAATTAAACAGGAGTGAAAATGAACATTAATCATTTTAGTATTTGTGTAAAATTTGATTCAGCCTATTTAATTTCCCACTAATTTAAACCAAAAACATCCATTTTACCCCTAATGAAGGTAGTCAATCAAACATTAGTGCAGTATACTGTGTATATTTCCAGTCAAGGTGTAATGTAGAAATTAGAAAATGTTTTTTGTGAAATTAACCTAGCAAGATGGAGTGAGCCATTTCTTTTCCAAAAAATGTTGTGTGTCATTTCCATCATTGTCATTTATCTTTTATGTCATTTATGTAATCTGACATGGTGGAAATGATATTTGTTGGTTCAGAAATATGTTGGTTTATTTTCTAAAAGGAGACAAAACAGCCATAAGATTCAGTGTTTACAGATTTATATATATATATATATATATTTTTTTTTTTTCCCCTAATAAGGACTGATCTACTTTCGTTATTTGCCCTTCTAGATTTCCAGGTGTCATCGTTCAGCAACTCTTCACACAACCAGTGTTTGCAGACTGCCTCAAAGCCTCTCACCCAAAACCATGTCAACCATCACATGCCCTCAGACTCTCAGCTGCCACACGTTTCCCTCCGCTGCAAATCATTCACTCCCTTTAATGGCACATGTGATGAGGATCGCAGCAGCTTGGCCTCTCAGGACTCTGGAATCCCCACTCTTGAGATTAACCCCCCTGAGCACGTTCATGCTCGAGTCACCACTGCTGAGCTGGTGGTTCCACCTCCACATGATGATAGTCCAGCAACACTAAACTTGGATATTTCAGATAGCTCCGTACTCAAGTCTTCCACCTTCCCACGTTGTGACTTTGATTTGGTGCGTCCTTATGGGGCAGGCGGGCTCTCCAGTGCGGCAGGCAAGGGTACTTTGAACCGCAGTGATGATATTTCAGTGTGCAGTGTTTCCAGTTTAAGTACTGAGTTTTCTGCCACGTTGTCTGTCAGTAATGAGGACTTCCTAGACTTTATGGTTACATCCGAGTCCAGTGCTGTTGTTACATTTGAGAATGAAGATGTCTTGCACCGTTCTGACAATTCACTCTCATCTCCTACGGACTTGCACGGCAAGCTCAGCAGCCCTCAACGGCATCCTGTGGGGGTCTCTACACCACATGAGGCTAGACCCAAGAGACTGGGTCCACTCGCCAGCTTCTTCCACAGGTATCGTAGCGTTTGCATTTGTAATGTTGTTAAATTCACACCAAGAAACTAATGATTTGTTCAGTAGTATTATGCCTATGATTGTGTGAGCTTCACCAAATGTTGCCTTTCAAATAATGTTGCATTATTATTATTATTATTATTATTTAACAAGCTTTAAGCTTTTTTTGTTTCTTTTCAATTTTTAATTTCATTATACTTTTCATGTGTGCAATTTTCTTGGGTACCTTTTTTCTCTATGGTTTCTGCTGGAATTCTGAATATTTCTGAAGATATTTCGAAATGTCTTTTTTTTTTTTTTTTTTGCATTCTTGAGTTTGGTATTTTGTAATGGGTTAGCATCCTAAAAATATTATTTCTGTTTTTTTTGTTTGTTGTTGTTGTCTTTTAGTATAACAATCTACATTTGCAATGTTTCAGTTGTAATCTCCGTCTATCTCAATTTCTTATAGGGTAAGCTGTTTCTCATCACAAGTGATTTAATATTTTCATATTTGTATTTCTAATATATTGTCCTTGTAAAATTAACAGTTTCTTGCAGGCCCCAATTCAGCTATGACATGCAGTACTTGATATAACAGTGATATACTTCAGCTTTTGGCCCCATGATTTTGGATATTACCATCATCAACCATATTAGTTTCAGTGTTGCTGAAGCACTCATGTATTTGTTTCACAAGCATTGTGGAACATAAAAAATGGCGTATAGACGGTTTCAACGGCAACAACATAAACAAATGTTGCTGCGCATGCGCGCTTTTGTGGCCCTAATTTAACTTCCGGTAGACATCCAAATACAATCCATAACAACAGTCCCTCTAGAGTAGATTATGTTTTGATAAGCACAATATGTTTGCTGCGTAAATCATACAGACTGAGATGCAGGGATTAACTACTTGGACGGATTTATTAAAAATGCAAATTCATTCTCTGCCAGCAGGAGACGCTTTAAAGCAGGAGAACTAGAGGTTTCCCCGGAAACGGCTGTTGGATTGTACGTTACACAAAGCAGCGCTGAGCTTACAAACGCTGCTTTATCAGGCATATAACATGCCAGATGAAATGAAAATGACATCGAACATTTTCTAAAGACAGTGTTCCTTCAGAAATACAGTGATATAAAAACACCCGCGCCTCGTTTTGATTTTTAAACATACGTTACGTGCTCATGTTTATTCAACGAAGCCATTTGGAAAATCAGTCCGTTTTGATATCGTGGTGGGTTGCCACAAATAAATAAATGTATGTGAAACACATCCCACAGCACAACAACCTGAGCCCAACTTCATTACTTATCACTTTAACTTTAACTGTGTTTGTAGCCGCGCCAAACACAAACAAAGGACCAGGCGCGTGCGCCCGATGAAACCGTCTATAGATAAAAAATGTTGAGAAGCCGCTGAATGGCGTGGCCATGTTTCCAAATTGCCTGCCCTTTTTATCTCAGCAACATGGACTTTATTAAAGCTTTTCTCGATCTTAAAACAGCTCAAATGTTATTTTTTTTCTTTGTGCCTCACTCTCTACTAGTGCAGTATTCTTTTCAGTTTCTCCCTTTGTTCTGTGTATTTAGTGAAATTCACATTTGTGGAATTCACACTGCTTAAAAATAGTGAAAATATATGTATTTTAAAAAACACTAGAGAAGGTAATTATCAGTAGATGTTGCTCTGTTAACTCAGTCCTTTTATTTCTTTTTTTATATTTGTAAGGAGTCTTTTTGCTAAGAGGATGAAGGATACGGGTGCACTGGAAGAACAGAGAGAGCCTGGCTGGAAGCTGTTCGGTAAAGTTCCACATAAAGAACTTTCAACCAAAGACTCCAGGAAAATACAAAAGGTACGTTCACACACCTGCACTCATACAAGATCTTACAAGAAATCAAAATGCAATGTACCTGATTTTTGAGTGCTTTCCATGTAGTAGGGTTACACCGAAATTGTGAAAATATAGTTTCTGTATTCAGTGTATTTTTATAATGTACATTGTTTTGCCTATTCACCCATTTGAATGTTTAGGCCACATACATGTGATGTCGGATCCTCTTTAACAAAAATAGTCCTGTGATGTGTTGCTTTTAAACTAAAGGCTGAGATACACTACATAATGTTTGCCCAGGTTTTTGCTTTAATTTGCTGTCTGGTGAAGTCAGAGCCAGATTTTCCTCAGTCTGCAGATTTTGGACGGTCGGAGTTGACAGATTTTGCAGATTGTAGTGTATGTTGAGCACAGACACTGATGTCTGGTCTGAGGATATCAAACTTGCTTGATACTTTGAGCCAATTTAAGAACACATTGTTTTTATTTGTCATGTGTCTCTTTGATGTCAAAAATGTGCAGGGAAACACTTTCCTCCCATGACTGCTTGAAATAGTTTTTTCTCAGCTGGTGGAAATCATTTTACATATTTAAAGATTTGTTCATACAAGTTTTAGATTTTTCATTTTGATTCATTCTGCATGAATCAATCAAATGCAGAGTTATGATATTGTTGTGAATAGGGCTTTGTTTCCTGTGTACAGGCCTGCATTTTGCTTTAGGTCATTTGAACCCCCTGATTCAGCCTCTCCGTGTCCATCTTGATTTCACCCACATCCTACTCCTGCTTTTGTTCTCTGCAGCTGTAATGGAAGATTGGGGTATTGGGTGACACTGACAGGTTTAGAGCTGCTGGATTATTTAGGCTCTGTAGCAGTGGCTTATAGGAAGAGATGAGTTAAGATTAGCTTAATATTATGCACTTCTGTCCTGCATCAGTGCTTTCTTTAAATATTGCAATATTCTAGTCCCTTAAAACTTTACAACTAAAACAAGCAAATGTACTTGGACTAAAATTTGTAGGACTGTCTGACAGTGTGGTTCGAATGTGCCTTGTTATATTTTATTTGAATCAGTGGAAGCTCATGAGAACTGATGACACAGGCCACTTTATCATCTTTGTACATGACTCAGACATGCACAGCGGAGCACAGAGTGCACTGATCGCATGAGACTGCAGTGCAGAGAGCCTTTTGCTCCTAATAGCTGGAATCAATTAGTATGGCTGCCTGTAAATCATGGATGCTCTCTCTGCACTGTGATGATGACGAGTAACATTAGCATGCACACACACACACACATATGGACACAGTAGGCGCACGGGACAAGGTCTGATCCTCTGCATCCCTCTGATGTTGGGCCTCCCAGTTGGGTGTGTGTTTGTTAGGACGGAGTAATAGAGAGAAAGAGGGCAAGGAAAAACAGTGTCAAGTAACTTGGCAGGAGTGAGACAGCAATAACAGCAGAGGAGCAGGAGCACAGTAGTATCATGCTACTGTTTCTCAGGGTGTGTCCCATATTCCTTGTGGTCTTCCTGCTGCTGTGCCTTGCCTTTCGTTCTACAAGACACTTAAGCTTGTAGTTGTGGAAATACAGCTATGGTGTAGAGTGTAGTGTCTGAACCACTGGATTCTGAATGTCTCAACAGCACTGCAGCGTTCATGGTGAGTTCATATCTTTTTTTTTTTTTTTCGTTCCTTGTTTTCTGTCTGATGAAAAAGAAAAGGTGAGGAGAATAAGAAAGAGGAAAAAAGAGCATTTGTATGGAGGAAATGACGTGGAGAGAGATGTACCTGGTGTTCATGCATGAGCACATTTGTGTGTGTTGGTGAATTATATTGTTGTCCTGTTTCTTTGGTTTGCTGTCCCTCTTTCACTCTTAAAACTAATCAGGAGTTTCCTGTCTAATCTTACTTAATGTCCTTTTCTTATACACATTTGGCTCGTAGTTGCAATGTAGGTCATTTTGTCTAGTTTTAGCTCTGAGAGAGTGCAGTGCGGGGGCAAATTAAATATTTATATTCACTCACGAGCGATAGTATGTGCTTTCTGACTGCATAAATAAAACAACTTATTTCTTTATCTTCGTTTTGTTCAGATACACAGATCAGACAGGTTACTTCAGAATCAGGGAATTTAAAGATGGATGCAGAGTGAGAGCACAGATTACTATTCAGGGTGTACAGTGTGTGACATGAGACTTTGTAAAGAAACTCAAATGCTGTAACAGTAGCAAGCTGTTTTGATTCCATTTGTGACGCATTGTGTTTGCAAAGAGTGTTATTTTTCACAGTTCCTGCTTGTTTGAGAACTTCTGCTTCCACTTGTGCAGGTTGTGAAAAGTATTGTGTGGCAAAAACCCTGGATGTTAAAAACTGATGAAAGCATTAGTTCCATGAAGTTCTTATGTCTAAAACCTTGAAATGTATTATTTAATTATCATTTTCTTGATGATTAAGCCTCATTGTCATAATCCAAAATCATCTCAGTACAATATGGGGAAAAAATATGATTTAACATTTTTAATTGTAAAGTGTTATTTTTTTTATTGTATGTGTTTATTTCTTTTATGCAGATTTCATTAAAATATTACAAAACTATTACATTAAACAGAGTTAAATGGGGGGAAAAGTGACAATTGTAAAAATCTCTTTAAAAAAGTTATAATATTATTTATTTGGTTGGGAATTACGTTTTTTTTTTTTTTTTGTGAGATTCATTCAACGGCAACATAAACAAACGTTACTGCACATGTGTGCTTTTGTGGCCCTAATTGAACTTCCGGTAGACATCCAAATAGAATAACAACGGCGAAGTCCCTCAAGAGCAGTGGTTCTCAATTCCAGTCCTGGGGGCCCCCTGCTCTGCACATTTTGCATGTCTCCCTTACTTAACACACCTGATTGAGATCATCAGCTCGTTAGTTCAGTCCATGGAGCTCTCTCATAACGACAATTAACCATGGTTTTACTATAGTAAACGTGTAGCGACCGTGTTTTTGGTGTATGTATTACCATTCATATAACCACAATCTTATTAGAAAATACTATGGTTAGAGTAGCAAAACCACGGCTAATTTTGTAAGAGGAGAATACACTATAGATCTCAAACATTGGATCATTGTTATATCATCATATTGCCTGATAAAACTACTCAGTGTTAAGAGTTAAGCCATTATAGAGGTAACAGAACTTGAAGCTGCTTTGAAATGATGTGTATTGTGGATGCTATACAAATAAATACATTGACTTGACCGAACCAAGTTGAAGATTCCTTTCTATGAATGAATGAAACTTAATCCGTACAAAAGTGTCCGGGTATTAACGAGCTGCCGCAGATAACATTTCCACATGTGATTTCCTTCTATTTGTGGTGTGAGGGCTTACAGTTTAATGCAAATCACTGTATCTATAATATAATAAATCTACAGAGATGAATTATAAAGCCACATTTTAGTTTAGATGTTTACCATACCGAGTTTGTTTAATTTTCATCCGAGTTCCGTAGTGTATTTAATGTTTATATGATTCATTAGATCACGTTGGAATGATCAATTGCCATAGCCTTTATCATCAATGTCTGCAGGTAAAACCTCGTCTTTTTCGGCTTTCTAATGCGGAGAAAGCTCATTTTTTCACACCGGCCGTGCAAAGGGATATGGCAATTGATGATACAGTAAGCCTTAACCACTGCAATGCGATCTTAAGTAGAATAATATAAACATTAATTAATATAAAACGTCTACATTCACTACTACTCAGTCTCCGCTGTAGCTCCACAGTTGCCAACTCTCGTGAGACATATAAGCAACCGCAGCTTCGAAAACAAGCCCAATATTTTTATTTGATTTTATCATCAATATTATTTATCAATTATTTATTACCAATAAATGAGCCTGCAACATATTATACTGAAACCACTCTTTTACCTGAAAAGCAAAAACAAAGCTATTTTACAAAAATTTGCAAACTGCAACAAAAGTGGGAACAAAACTAGTCTCCAATCACCTGTGAGCAGAATAGGATTGGAGAGATGGAAAAGGAGAAAAGCACAAGAGCTTCAAAGGGGAGCTGTAACATAACCACATATTTATAGCCTAAAATATATAGGGGTCATTCTATGGAAATGTCAATTTTTCTGTCCCTAGCCTTAGACATATTACACTTGAAAAACACTTGGTTACAATTTTTTTTATTTATTTTTTTTTTATATATATTTTCAAATGAAACAATGGAACAATATTTGAACAATTACACCTTCTTGAGCCATCAATGTGGCAATATTTGTTTTTAATTAATTATGAAGAATTCCAAGCACCACAAAACTGCTCGTCCCCACAGCCATATAGAGGGAAAGTGCTTTATTTTGAGGTCAAAAACAGGGTTTTCTTCCATTTAAAATAAAATAATGTATACATAACTATCAAATAAATGACATATAAAAACAATGCGACACAAATATTATAGAAAAATATGTAAAATATTATAATATATATTATTAAAAAATAAAATATTACATATTTTAAAAAGATTCTAAAAAAGATTTTCAAAAATCATTAAGCTGTCATTTGTGTATTCATGAAGTCAAAAGGTAATCTAATAATGTGGTCTAAATTTAAATGTTAAAAAAAGAAATACATTTTAAGACATTTTGCCATACCAGGCTATTCGAAACAAATGTATTTACTCCGTATTAGGATATGACTACTTGTTTTTTATTACAGCCCGTGATAATTAATACATTACAAAAACATTATAAAAATCTAAAAGAAAGTCATCCCACTCCTCTACGTCTACTTCTATCATCGCTTTGATTACAGCGTCACGCGCCGCCTTTTTCAATGTGATTTTTCTCCAATGAGGGGGAGGAACATATGGCAAATTACGCTACAGCACTTATATTATTGCACTGGTTGGCTATTAACTGCGAGCATACAGAGTGTCAATCAATGCACTGGAGAATACGGCGAACATTAATAAAGAAACGAAGTTGCTTGTCAGATTTCCCTAACAAGCAACCATATTTTTTTAAATAAGCCCAAAAAACCGCAAACTGTGACCAGGGATTTTTTTTCCCACAACTTTACAAAAAAAGACGCCCAAAGTCGCGTATAATACGCGGACTTGGCAACTGTGTGTAGCTCCTGTGACCTAAATTCCCAGAATGCATTGCCGCTGTGACGAGACATTCCCATTCTCATTTGTTGCAATTCTTTGGACTGTATACAGTGTTGGCTTTTGCTTCTCATGATTGAAATGTGTTAACAGGTGTTATTTATCATAATATTATTTATATGTTTGCTTTATTATATTTTCATTATTTTATAGATGATTCATAAAATGTGTATATTTATTATACATAATTTTTTTTTTTTTTTTTTTTTTTTTTTTGAAGGAATATGAAAGGAGTGGACAGTCAAGCAGTTCCATATCTCCCAAGAAGAATGTAAAAAGGAACCTGGACTTTGAGCCACTTTCAACCACAGCCCTTATACTGGAGAACCGTCCAGCGTAAGTGTTTTTCTACAACCCGATTTCCGGAAATGTTGGGGAGTTTTTTAAATTTGAATAAAATGAGAACTAAAAGACTTTCAAATCACATGAGCCAATGTTTTATTCACAATAGAACATAGAGAACATAACAAATGTTTAAACTGAGAAATTTTACACTTTTATCCACTAAATGAGCTCATTTCAAATTTGATGCTTGCTACAGGTCTCAAAGTTGGCACGGGGGCAACAAAGGGCTGAAAAAGCAAGAAATTTTGAAAAGATTCAGCTGGGAGAACATCTAGCAAGTTAGCAACTAATTAAGTTAATTGACATCAGGTCTGTAACATGATTACCTCTCTAAAGGTGCGTTCACACCAGACGCGAATGAAGCGTTAAGCGCAAGTGATTTACATGTTAAGTCAATGCAAAGATGCGAGTAGACATCTTGTGAATCGCGCGAGTTGAAAAATCTGAACTTTGGCGAAAATTCGCACCGCGTTAACCAATCAGGAGCTTGCTGTAGTAGTGACGTGATTACAGCGTAGTGAGGGCGGCAGAAATCCGAAACAACAATGGAGGACAAAATCATCGTCGCTGTATGTGGATACCTGGAGCTGTATGATACATCTTCGTACTTTTATAGAAACAGGAATAAAAAGGATCTTGCTTGGTGTGTTACTTTGTGCACAACATGGTAAATCATAATTTATAACCTATTTGTTACATAAAAATATTATTTCTATGTTAAGACTAGAATAGGCTACTTATGGAAAACATTTGTACATTCATTCTAATTATATCCTATTGCAAATACACTCACAATAGTATAGTAAAAAATAGTTATTTGAGACTGGAGCCGCCTGGCAGAAGCCCCTCCTCGACGTGAATTCGCGTCTGTTGTGACTTGAATTTCACGCGCGAATGAAGCAAGTAAACTCAAAATGTTCAAGCGCCCAACTACGCGTGAATAGCGTGATTTATTCGCGCAAGTCGCGTCTGGTGTGAACGCACAGTAAGACATCCCTTTTATAGCTAGAGTCTCTCAGAAGTAAAGATAGGCAGAGGCTCTCCAATATTTAAAAAGATTGCGGAATACTTTAAAAACAATGTTCCTCAACGTCAAATTGCAAAGGCTTAGCAAATCTCATCATCTACAGTGCATAACATCATCAAAAGATTCAGAGAAACTGGAGAAATCTCTGTGCGTAAGGGACAAGAGACCTTTGTTGGATGCCCGTGGTCTTCGGGCCCTCAGATGACACTGCATCACTCATCGACATGATTCTGTCATTGACATACTAAATGGGCCCAGGAATACTTCCAGAAACCACTGTCGGTAAACACAATCCGCCGTACCATCTGCAGATGCCAACTAAAGCTCTATCATGCAAAAAGGAAGCCATATGTGAACATGGTCCAGAAGCGCCGTCGTGTCCTGTGGGCCAAGGCTCATTTAAAATGGGCTGTTTCAAAGTGGAAAAGTGTTTTATGTCTAAATTTGACATTCTTCACGGACACCGTGTCCTAGAGGTCTTCTCGGGTCCTAAAATCCGTACCCGACCCGAATCGACCCTAATCACTTCTTACCCGAACCCGACGTGCATAAATAAATAATTTTTTTTAAAGATAAACCCGACCAGAGTCAGACACTATGAAATTATACCGGAGTCTGACCCGACCCGACCGCATTTATTTTCGAACCCGACTGGACCCGAGCGTAAACGTGTGCACAGCTGATTTGGCCACTGCTCCATTACTTTCATTTTATTTACTTATTTATTAGCCTATTACTTTATATCTTCGCCTGCCTGATGGATGTTATTTCTGAGTTTGGCTTTCAGTTGTAACCAGTGGATTTGAAATATGAACGTGATAATTTTTATGAAACTAAATCGATAGATTATTAAATCATGGATTTGCTAGTTTTGTCTGCAATGTTATTTACGTACCTCATCTCCGGTGAAGGGCTTCTGCGCACAAAAAAGAAAAGCCTTGCATTGACACACAGTGTAATGAAGTGAGTGGATTTCCTGATGGATCTCATATCTATAAGATGGATTTCTGAGGTTACAAACGTATGTTCCTTTATGCGTGTTTCTCAAAAATGAACTTAACATGAACGCACAAGTAGGCTATGCAGCCGGGAAAGTTTAAAAGAATTCGGGTCTAATCGGGTCCATTTGGGAAAAGCATATTTATTTTAAAGACCCGAGACTGCTAATACCGAACCCGACCTGTATCCGAGGCACTCGTAGAAGTTTTGGACCCAAACCCGTTCGGGTCTCGGGTCGGACCTCAGGTTTTCAGATCCAAGTGGACCCGTGAAGACCTCTACCATGTCCTCCGGGCTAAAGAGGAAGGAGAGCTTCCAGCGTGTTATCAGCGTTCAGTTCAAAGCCAGCATCTTTGATGGTATGGGGGTGCATAAGTGCATACGGTATGGGCAGCTTGCATGTTTTGGAAGGCACTATGAATGCTGAAAGGTATATAAAGGTTTTAGAGCAACATATGCTCCCCTCCAGACGATGTCTAGTTTCAGGGAAGGCCTTGTGTATTTCAGCAGAACAATACAAAACCACATACTGCAGCTATTACAACAGCATGGCTTTGTAGTAGAAGAGTCCGGGTGCTGAATTGGCCTGCCTGCAGTCCAGATCTTTCACCTATAGAGAACATTTGGTGCATTATTAAACGAAAAATACATCAAAGACGACCACAAACTCTTCAGCAGCTGGATCATCAACCTATATCAGGCAAGAATGGGACCAAATTCCAACACCAAAACTCCAGAAACTCATAACCTCGATGCTCGGACGTCTTCAAACTGTTTTGAAAAGAAGAGGAGATGCTACATGATTCAAGATGGCGCCGCAGATGGCAGCCATGGTTTGTCGCTGCTTGGTACTTGATCTTTTTTTGTTTGTTTGTCCTGTCTTAAGCAACCTTTTCCCGATCAGCTTTACTAGAAACGAACTCCTGGACATCAGAAACGGCACACCAACCTTCTGCCTACATCTGAGCATTCAGACCTTTTACTGGACATTTTAATCGGAGGAGCTGCGTTCCTATACTAGCGCTCCAGGCGACCCAGGCGACGCAAGCGAGGGCAGCGTGCCGGCACGCTCGTGAAACTCCGACAGCGCGGGTTTAGGACTCCGCTGCCGAGCATTCATCTGGCGAATCTCCGCTCCCTGGCAAATAAATCAGACGAACTACAACTCCTCACCCACACAAACAAGGACTTTTTAAACTCCGCTGCGCTTTGCTTCACGGAAACCTGGCTGAACGGAGCCATCCCGGACAGCGTGCTTCATCTAACGGGCTTCCAGCTGTTCAGAGCAAACCGCGTCACCGAGTCCTCGGGGAAAACGAGAGGCGGTGGATTGTGCTTTTATATCAACGAAGGCTGGTGTACAGACGTGACAGTTTTAAAGAAGATGTGCTGCCCAAATTTGGAAGCTCTCTTTATTAACTGCAAGCCTTTTTATTCACCGTGGGAGTTTTCCTCGTTTATTCTGGTGAGTGTGTACATTCCTCCTGACGCGCGCGTGAGCGCGGCGCTAGAACTGCTGGCCGATCAAATCACATACACAGAGCAGCGTTATCCGGACTCTTTCATTATCATTCTCGGTGATTTTAATAAAGCTAATCTCACCCGTGAACTGCCTAAATATAGACAGCACATCACATGCCCCACCAGAGACAGAAATATACTGGACCACTGCTACACTGTCTTAAAGGATGCATATCACTCTGTTCCCCGTGCAGCGCTGGGACTCTCTGATCACTGTTTGGCTCATCTCCTACCAGCCTACAGGCAGAAACTCAAATCTGCTAAGCCTGTAGTAAAACTGTAAAGAGATGGACTTCTGAAGCAGAGCAGGTTTTACAGGCCTGCTTGAACTTACTGATTGGAGTGTTTTTGAGGCTGCAGCTACTGATCTGGACGAGCTTACTGACACCGTGACGTCCAACATCAGTTTCTGTGAGGACGTGTGTACCCACCAGGACTTATTTAACATTTAACAATGACAAACCTTGGTTCAGTGCAAAACTCAAACAGCTTCGCCAGGCCAAAGAGGACGCCTACAGGAGTGGGGACAAAGCCTTGTACAAACAGGCCAAATACACACTGAATAGAGAGATAAGAGTGGCAAAATTAAACTACTCTGGAAAGCTAAAAAAACAGCTTTCAAGCAATGACTCTACATCAGTGTGGAAAGGCCTGAAAGCCATCACCAGCTACAAGACCCCATCCCCCAGCACTGAGGTCAATCAACAACTGGCTGAAGACCTGAACGAGTTCTACTGCAGGTTTGAAAAGACTGGTCTGACACCCCACACCCGCTCCGACCGTCTCACAGCACAGCCATCCACACCCTCCCCCTCCCTCCCCCCTACTGTTTATCAACCTGTACTCAAGATCTGTGAAGATGATGTATGCAAAGTCTTCAGAAAGCAGAAGATAAGGAAAGCCAAAGGCCCAGACGGTGTCTCTCCAGCCTGCCTCAAAGCCTGTGCTGTCCAGCTATCATCCATCTTCACATTGATCTTCAACAGATCACTGGAGCTGTGTGAAGTCCCCTCCTGCTTCAAAGGTTCCACCATCATCCCTGTACCCAAGAAACCAAAAATCACAGGACTTAATGACTACAGACCAAGCGGCAACCTCCCGCTCCCTCTCTTGAAACCAACACGGAAGTGACTAACACTGCAATTCATCGACTGGCCGCTGGAGGCTGGCTCCAAAAGGGAGTCAATCCCATAGACTCCCCATGTTAAAATGCCCAACTTTACAGCAGAAAAAAACATGTTTATAGCCTGGTACAAACAATTATTTTGGTCTATATAGCTAATTTTGCCCTTCGTGACAACTGTGAGGGGGGTGAATTTTTTTATAACTCATCCGTTTAAATTATATTAAGCCTTAAAGTTCTGCATAATTAAGGGCGTGGCCACTTGAGTGACAGGTGGACTGCCGCTCTGCTCCAGAGTGTGAAACTCGCTAGAGTGTGAAACTTTGTATTTGTACAGAAAAAATTATTATAGGTAGGACACTGGGAATCTGGCAATTAGATGTTTTAATGAAAATGATCTCAAACTTGATTTTTACGGCTATATTGATATTGTACTCTGCTTTTGCACTGTCTGCAAAATGGTAACTGATGTTATACTGTGTTCTGCCTTGGTTTCTCCGGGCTTTTCTCCACGATACAACATGTTAAACACATGTCCCAAAATGATCAATAACTCATTTTCGACCAAAAGCGAAGTTATGGTGTTTAGTCTTTGCGGCAGCACTGCTGTCACTATAGAGGCGTGGTTTCAGCTCAGCTTCACCCACGTCCGCCTTTTTGCCCATTTCGATTTTCCGGGAGGACGCGGTGGCGCTTCAAGATGGCGGCGGCGGCTCCGCCCACTTTAGGCTTCAAAAACGCTTTACAGAAACCTACGGGTGACGTCACGGACACTACGTCCATTTTTTTTACAGTCTATGCTACAGACCTGTTGCTTTAACGTCTGTGGTCATGAAGTCATTTGAGAGACTGGTGTTGGCCCACCTGAAGGACATTACTGGACCCTTGCTGGACCCCCTGCAGTTTGCTTACCGAGCAAACAGATCTGTGGATGATGCAGTTAATATGGGACTGCACTACATCCTGCAACATCTGGACAAACCAGGGACTTATGCAAGGATCTTGTTTGTGGACTTCAGCTCCGCTTTCAACACCATCATCCCGGACACCCTTCAGAACAAACTGACTCAGCTCTCTGTACCCACCTCCATCTGTCAGTGGATTACCAGCTTCCTGACAGACAGGCAGCAGCTAGTGAGGCTGGGAAAACACCCATCCAGCACCCGCACCATCAGCACTGGAGCTCCTCAGGGCTGTGTTCTCTCCCCACTGCTATTCTCCCTCTACACAAATGACTGCACCTCTAAAGACCCCTCTGTCAAACTCCTGAAGTTTGAAGACGACACCACAGTCATCGGCCTCATCCAGGACGGCGACGAGTCTGCTTACAGACAAGAGGTTGAGCAGCTGGCTGTCTGGTGCAGTCACAACAACCTGGAGCTGAACACGCTCAAAACTGTGGAGATGATCGTGGACTTCAGGAGAAACCCCCTGCTCTCCCCCCACTCACCATCATGAACAGCACTGTGGCTGCAGTGGAGTCATTCAGGTTCCTGGGCACCACCATCTCTCAGGACCTGAAGTGGGACAATCACATTGACTCCATCATGAAAAAGGCCCAGCAGAGGTTGTACTTCCTTCGTCAGCTGAAAAAGTTCAACCTGCCACAGGAGCTGCTGAAACAGTTTTATTCAGCTGTTATTGAGTCGGTTCTGTGCTCCTCCATAACTGTCTGGTTTGGGTCAGCCAGCAAATCAGATTTAAGAAGACTTCAACGGACTGTTAGGACAGCAGAAAAGATCATTGGTGTGCACCTGCCCAGCCTTCAGGACTTGTACAACTCCAGAGTGAAGAAACGGGCAGGTAACATCATCAAAGACCCCTCTCACCCCGGACACAACTTGATTGCACTTCCAGCCAGACGCTACAGATCTCTGTGCACTAGAACATCTAGGCATAAAAACAGTTTTTTCCCCCATGCCATCTCCAGCTTAAATAGCTAACACGTGGATCATTACCTGTGTTCTGTAATTCATTCTGTAATTCATTCTCCATCTTTAATTATTGCCTCCCTCTCAAGTATTATGTAAATACACATACATATGTTTATTTATACAGCTGTATATAGAGTAAATAATGCACAAATCTGTACATAAATCTACTGTTCCAGATTCATACTTATTATTATGATTATTATCCATTGTTAAGTCTTACTATTTAAATGTGTTTTTCTGTTCCCATGTCAGATGTGTATGTATGTATGTATGTACCAGGAGCACCTTAAAACCACAACAAATTCCTCGTGTTTGCGCACACCTGGCGAATAAAGCTAATTCTGATTCTGATGCTACACCATGGTAAACATGCCCCCGTCTCAACTATTTTGAGACCTGTAGCAGGCATTAAATTTGAATTTATCTCATTTTGTGCATAAAATTTTAAAAATTTCTCAGTTTAAATATTTGTTATCTATGTTCTATTGTGAATAAAATATTGGCTCATGTGATTTGAAATTCTTTTAGTTTTGATTTTATTCAAATTTTAAAAATGTCCCAACATTTCTGGAATTCGGGTTGTATATCTCCTCCTGTCCTGAAACCTCTCATTCCTGTATTGTCCTAGAACAAAAAAATGAATTCCATCTTGCATGCAATGTTATACCATGCAGCACAGTATGTAATGAATAATATAGGAGTTATAGATGTAAAGTGTTTACATTTACATTTATGCATTTAGCAGACGCTTTTATCCAAAGCAACTTACATTGCATTCAAGTTACAGTTTTTACATTTTATCAGCTCTTTAGAATGTTTTCTCTCACAGACAGTAATGTATAGGTATGTTGACAAGTCATTATGTATCTGTGTGTAGGAATCTTCCTGCAAAGCCTGAGGATGAAGCCCAGAAACACAGACAAGAATACGAGGAGATGGTAGCTCAGGCCAAGAAGAGAGGTGACTTTCTTTTCACACATTTGTTTGTGCCTGTGTGTCCTGTTTTGTGCTCTAGAGGGCGCTGTTGCAAAAGCTGAAATTAAATCTTGTTGAAACATTTCCATTTGACTGCTGTTCCTCCTCTCTCACTGCATGTGTGTGTGTGTGTGTGTGTGTGTTTCTGTGCAGAGCTGAAAGAGGCCCAGAAACGGAAAAAACAACTAGAGGACAGGTGCAAACTAGAGGAAAGCATTGGCAATGCTGCTCTCACCTGGAGTCAGGAGATATTACCCAACTGGCAAAGCATGTGAGTCCGCACACAAAAATCATAGACTTAATATATCCCACAAACATACATTCTTGACATTCCATATAAATAACAGACAATAGATCAAAGAACAGCCAAAAACATTCTAAGGAGAGTAATATTTGGCAAGAGATTTACTGACCAACTAGTGAGAGACATGTACTACAAGTTAGTGCATGTGTGCTGACATGTTGAGCTTAGGTGCTCATGTGAGCAATGTGTGTTTGAATCAGATACAGCTCTTATCCTTATTATATCCAATGATCTCTCTGCTATCCCTATGAATAAAACATAAAAGTGGCTGAAAGTCCAAAAATGAAATAAAAAAAATGTAACTATTAAAATAGGCTTAGAGAAAAAAAATATGTATACCCAAATATATAAAAATGATGACTTGCTTCACTCTGTCCTTCTCTTCATCATTCCAGGTGTTCATCTAAGCGGGTGAGGGATTTATGGTGGCAGGGTCTGCCACCCAGTGTGAGGGGCAAAGTCTGGAGTCTAGCGATAGGCAATGAACTAAACATCACAGATGGTATGAATGTGTTTTATCACACACACCTCGCACATACAGTAAAATATTACTTTGGACATCATTTGTTTTTAAATTCCAAATGAATGGATAAAAAAAGTATATATATTAAATATGAAGTTTCTTTTCTTTTAAATGTGTATTTTGTGTGTAATTATATAAATCACTTGTATTATGGTTTTGTTCATGGTGCTTCACAAGCAGCTTCCTGTGGTTTGATTAGTCTTTAAGTTTATAACTTTTCTCCCAAATTAAGAAAACAACAACAATGCTCACAACAACCAAATAAAGAAATGCACTGTAAAACCAAAGAAACGCGCTGCAAATAAAATTCTATATTTGGTTGCGTTGTGAGCATTTGCAGCACCTCCTGTCAAACTGATGAAGATGTTTTCTTGATTTTCTGGTGCTTTTTCTATTTGCATGTGTTTTCTGAAGTTGCAGCGTTGAGCTCTCTAGGCCACCGTAAAAACCCACAAATAATAATTTGCAGCTGTAAACGATTTTGAACCTGCATTAATGTCATGGTGTAATGGTAATGACGATATAACCATGCTTTTGTGGTTGTTTACTGTGAGAACTCTGCGCTGTTGTGGTTTAAATGTTTTTGCAATAGTGGTCTGTTGTAATCAAAAGTAAAGTAGAAAAAGTAAAGAGTTTAATTGTGCACATGGTGAAAATGTTGAATAGCAAATGATTCTGGGTTATATTATGGAAATTTAGTTTTACATTTTTGTTTAAACATTGCCTTTATTTAAACACAATGCAGTTACACTTACACTTATGAAATTTGATTTTATGAACTTTTATTTTGTTGTCAATCTATTAAATTACTTGAAACCATGATCCGCACTCACTTTTTACATTTTATTATACATTTATCACCAATAGGGAAAAACCACAAATTTTCGGCTCAAGGCCTTCTTCAGTGTGTTAAACTCGGTGTCCTGTTTTTGTGAGTGCGGATCATAGTTTCATATACTAAGATTTACATATGTAAACATAAATAACTTATTTACGTGTAAATAACACATTTTTATTTGTGTGTGTATGTGTTTTAAACAGAGCTGTATGACATCTGTTTGGCAAGAGCCAAAGAAAAGTGGAATGCCTTTGTAGCCCCAACGGCTGCTGCAGAAACAGAGAGTGAAGGTGATTATGCATTTTTCTAAGCACATGCTGCATGGTTCCTCTCCTCTCTTTTGCTGGAATAACTTCTTTAATATCATATAAAACATGATGATTTATCCTCTTTTTATTTTCCTTTATTTCTTTCCTTGCTGTTAAACTTCTTTGCTTTAATGCCCTTTTGTAACTAATTATTTCTTATTTTTCAGACGCAGGCTTGTCTCATGCTGATCGAGAGGCCAGTCTAGAACTGATCAAGTTAGACATTTCCAGAACCTTTCCCAATCTCTGTATTTTCCAACAGGTAGGGTGCATTGTTGTTTATGGAGTTTTATATCATCTGCTGACAATTGTGTCATCATATTTTGGGGTTTTATTTTCAGGGAGGCCCATACCATGATGTATTGCACAGCATTCTGGGAGCTTACACTTGCTATCGTCCTGATGTGGGATATGTAAGTCTTGTTTACTCAAGTTTTATCTATTGTTTTTTTGTCTAAATGTGCTCTGCACCACTGCACTATTTACAAGCGAATCTCCTCTTTATCCCTCTATGACCCATATTTCATGTTAACCTCAGTTTGCTTGAGTATTGACTCATGCAAAGAGACGTTTACAGAGCAAAACAGAAACGGACAGAGATGCTGTGTCGTACAGCTAGTTTGCTGGAGTATGATGAGCGGTTCTGCTCTAGTTATGACGCACATGATAAGCAGAGACTTAGAACTTATTCTGTTGCACATGTGAGAACGCCAGAGCAATGTGTGCTGCACAACCTCCTTACATCCTGCTCACAAACCACAATATCAATTGTTGGCCAAAGAGCTCTTGCTCTTACACCTCCACATAGATGCTGGGTGTAAAGGTCATATTATAAACTGCAAAAATTTTAAGATAAATTGAGAACATATTTTCCATTATTCTTTCGTTATCCTTAATGTTACTTAATCAAACACCTCCACTGGTATGATATTTAATATATTTTAGCTGCCTAGTTTAGTAAGTTTGCATGAAGAATAAAAATAAAAACTTTAAAGTGAAAAAACATTTAACTCAAAAGTTTGAATTGACTTTGAAAGAATAATTTTTGTATTTTTTAAAGATGTATTTTGGGCATTTTTGCCTTTTATTTGATAGGACAGTAGTTAGACAGGAAACGAAGTTGGAGAGAGAAAGGGGGGACGGGATCGGGAAAGGTCCGGGACTCGAACACGGGACGCCCGAAGCGCAACGATGCTACATGTCGACGCGCTGCACACGAGGCTATCGGCGCCGACGAAAGAATCAAATTTTTTAACCAGATCTCTTATGCTCACCATGGCTGCATTTATTTGATCAAAAATAGAGTAAAAACATTAAAAAGTCTTAATTATTCCAAACTTTTGACCAGTAGTGTACTTGTTGAACATGACCGTTATTAAGGCAGTGTGCTTATGATGCATCTGTGCTTGTTATCAGCTTGAAGTGTGAATACAGAAAGGAAGCACTGATCTGACGTTTAGGGGGTAAAGCATGTTGTTTTAGGGGTAGGAATAGATGCTATTCTTTGTAAACATCACTCGTTTATCAGTTCAAGCTTGGTGTTAAAGATAAATCCTCATATTTTGAATCTGTATTATGTGTTTGTCGTGTAGGTGCAGGGAATGTCCTTTATAGCAGCAGTGTTGATTCTCAACATGAACACTGCTGATGCCTTCATTGCATTTGCCAATTTGTTGAACAAGCCTTGTCAAATGGCTTTCTACAGAGTGGACCACAGCCTTGTGAGTTATGAGCAGTCTCGAAGTCTTTTAAGTTGTGCGATCAATAAGAAAATAGTCATTAGTCAAGACTCTTCATATCTTTTTTTTCTTTTTTAGATGTTGACATACTTTGCAGCATTTGAAGTGTTCTTTGAAGAAAATCTACCAAAGCTTTTTGCACATTTTAAAAATAACAACCTGTCCTCTGATATTTATTTAATTGACTGGTAAGTGAGTTACTTTGTTTCTTCTGTCAGAAATGTCCCCCTGAGTTTTGAGGTACAGATGTGTTGATCATAGATCTGCTTTTGTCTGTGTAGGATCTTCACCTTGTACAGTAAATCACTCCCACTGGACATCGCATGCCGTGTGTGGGACGTGTTCTGTCGTGATGGCGAGGAATTTCTCTTCCGCACAGCTCTGGGGATTCTGCGTCTTTACGAGGACATCCTCACACACATGGACTTCATCCACATCGCTCAGTTCCTGACGCGCCTGCCGGAATACATCTCTGCTGAGGAGATCTTCTCCAGCATAACCACCATCAACATGAACAGCAAGAACAAGAAATGGCCACAAGTGCGCATCCTTTTCTAAACAATCGCATATAAACGCATTGCATGCGTTAAAATGAATACATATATACTGAATTAAACAGTATTTTATATATAATAGTACTAACGTTAAAAATGTGAGGGTTGCTAAAAATTTATCATATGTAATTTATTTTAAAGTCTCTAATGCTCCCTAAGGCTGCATTTATCCAATTAAAAATACATCAAAAATGTAATATTGTGTAATATTACATTCAGCAGTCATTCTTCAGCATCATTTGGTGCTCTTTCTTATTTCTTTGAGCTTTACAACACATTTCATATTATTATTATTATTATTATTATTATTATTATTATTATTATCATCATCAGTGCTGAAAACATTTAAGATTTTTGTGCAAACTTCAATATTCATTGATGGAGTCTAAAAGAACAGGATTTATTTGAAATGGAAATCTGTTTAATGTTATACTTTACTTTCTTTCCTGTCATTTTTTTTTGAGAATTTAATTTGTCTTTGCTAAATAATGTGATCCGTTTCTTTCAAGACAAATCTTACTGACCCCAAAATGTTGAATGTACAGTGGATTGAGAACACATTCAGACCTCCCCCCGCCGTATTTTACATTTTGTGTTGCAGCCTTATGGTAAAATGCTATCTTTTTTTCACACTTCATAAACTATAATGACAAAGCAGATACTAGATAACTTAATAACTCTGCAAACGTATATATGAAAAAAATTATAATAATTTAAAAGCATTGTAGCATAAGGCAGCAACACAAAGTATGAAAGAATGAGAGGGTCAGAATACTTTCTAAATTATATTTTAGTTAAAAAGGATTAAATGTTATAAATGGCAGAATGATACTATGCTGTTCATATTTAAATAGCTTTTTTACTTCGTCTTTTTTTCTTTCTTTCTTTTACACCTCTAGGTTCTTCAGGCTTTGCAGAAAGGACAAGACCGTGGCAGTCCACTACTGAAACGCTAAGGATGCATCCTCATGTCTTCACTTCCGCCTCACAGAGACTAAGAGAGGAACTCATGTTGACTGTGCATGGGTACTCCTGCATACCTCTGGTTCCTCATCAGAGAATATCAGTTCCAGTGGCCACTGTATGTGTCCTCTTCCATACAAACTGACGTGTAGGAACACAAACTGACCTCACAGGGCTGGAACGGAGGAACACATCACATGAATGTACACTCCCGGCTCTCAATTAGGTGTGGCAATGTTCTAAATTGTTTCATGTCTCTGTCCTCTCATTACCTTCACCTTCACCCTTTCTTTTCTGCCTCCCTCAGCTTAAACGAGGCATTTCCATTTTAGCAAAATAAAATGTTTTGCTGTGGTTTTCTGAGGTGGTTTTTATTTGTTTTTCTCATGTGTTGTTTTACCATTGTTTCTAAGACTTATTGCACACTGAACTATTATTTATTCTACCTCTTACTCCCTGTCTGTAATCTGTGTTTCTGTTCTCTGTCTCTCAAATGTCTGTCTTTATTCAGAGACTTGAGTTGATACTGAAAGATCATGTTCATGTTATTGTTACTGGATTTTCTGTCCCTTTTTATTTATTTTTTTTTATAGAAAGTCCAAAACCAAATATTCTGGAAGATTAGTGTTTCTGAAGTTACAAAGTTTGGTTTCATCAAATTCATGCTTGCAGAACAGGACTTTAGCATAATAAATGTGGCTTTAACATTGTGGTGCAGCTTGGCTCTCATGGTGGTTGAAGTGTTGAAAAGAAGGTAGATGAAAGATTGAGTAGGAGTATGAGTTCAGCAATGATGGTGGTTTTCAGTCATACGACTCATTGCAGCATTATGCTTGACATCTCATATTGTCTTCATTAATAACAGAGAAACAAGCCTCTCTAGATATTGCTGTTCTTGACATTCAACAATCAGATAAAATCTTATTATTCGAAATTTATGAAATGTTATGATATTTAAGTCTTTACTTGTTTCATGTCAATAACATGCACTAAACTGGCCTAATTTTTGGGACCATAATATGTAACGGCAATAACAGCATTTTTCACTTGTTGGTTGTTTTTTTGTTTGTTTTTTTAAAGTTTAGATAAGTGAATGTCATTTTGGTGAATGTTTTTCACTGAGAAGTATGAACAGTATCACGTTAAACATTCAGATGCTTATTTATTATATTGATTAGAATTCATGGAAGTTCATGGATTATTATTTTGGTGAGGAAAAAGACCTAAATTTCATATCCTCAGAGAGTGTGTGTATACTGTATGTACACACAGTAATATGTAAACAAGTTATGAAGGCACCAGAATATTGAATGGCACTTTGATATCTTGCACACTCTAAATTTAGTTTTTGTGCAGATATTATCAAGATAATGTGGTGAGATTTCACTGCTTTGTGATCACTGTGATCAAAGGAAAACACCCCACCTTTGTGGTCTAAACCACACTACTGCAATAAGCTGCTTTGCACAATTTTTTTTTTTTCATAGATTTTCACTGTCGTCTTTACTATGCTCTCTGCTGTTTCATGTTTGGTTTTATTACCATATAGGAACCCTAGGAACTTGTTTTGTCAATGTTGGCTGTTTTCATTATAATCTGATTATTCATTGCCCTCACTTTTAAAATATTTTTATATCTGGGGGACACACACCAGGAGCTTTAAGTTAATGGCTTTTGATTTTTGCCTTAAGTCCAAGGTTTTGAAATAACTTGCATAACTCTGAAAAAGAACTTAAGACTTCATATGTATCCAGTGCATTCAGCTGTTGTGAGTTCAAGTACAATAAAAGACAATCTTAATAGTAATGAAAGGTGAAGTGTGTGTGTGTGTGTGTGTGTGTGTGTGTGTCTATAAACAACTTCATGTTATGTTGTGAGTACTTGAGTGTGCGCATCATCATAAACAATTCATGCTGTTCAAAAGAGCATAGGCCATCCAGGAACACAGGATATGTTGATAATGAAGTACAGTAATGTATTGTGCAATGTGTTTGTTATGTGAGTGTTTTATGTGGGAATTGACAGAATCAGGTGGTACGATGAAGGCATTAGGATGTGCAATGCATCTGTGCCCACATATGAATAACTGGCCAGTCCAAACTATTTAATGTGAGCTTTTTATTCATCTGTATCAACGCTGTATGAACACTGAAACGTGTGCAGACTGTGTGCATGCAATCCCACACTCGAAGCTTTCAGATGTTATTTGAGCATGCACTGATGCAGCTCGCTTTGACCAATCTCTGTTCTTCTGTGTTTGTCCTTTTGTCCAAAAATGCTGCCTTTGCTTTTGTTGTGTCAATACAGATGATATAGAAATAAATAAAGTTGTATATATTCATGGTCTATTGCCTGATCACTTCATTAGTTTGCACATTGAGAATAATGGCGCTGAGATGGTGAGTCATACATGAGGTGCAGTTATGCTACATGAAATAACCACAAAACTGTTTCCTGTAAGACTTATGAGCACTTTTTTTCTGTTTTGATTACAGTGGAACATTTCTCACCTATACCCTGCCCCCTTACCAAAACCACACTCACCCCCTCCTCTTTTACCTTTAAAACCCATGGTAAAGTTTGTAGGACATTATCCTGTTGATATCAGCATTATCTCGAGAAGAAGAGCAATCTGCAGCTATGCGTCAGTATTGTCTTTGTCTTTTTATTGGTCTTCTGGCTGTTGCATTCCTCCAGTCCAGTGTAATGGGCAACAGTAAGTCACTCTAAAGCTTCATTTTTTTTATTTGTTCAGTGGTGTGAACTGACGTATCCAAAAAAAAAAAAAAAGTGTTGTAACTATGATTTTTAATGATTGTTCTTACAATGAGCAATTTGTTTATCTGTTAACATTTGTGTTTGATGTTGAAATAGTAATGTCAGTACAGTAATACATTTATTACATAAATTTACAATTTTTTAATACAGATGCCAATTTACCATCCGAATGCTGTTTTGCTTTTTATGGGAGAAAACTCCCCATCACTAAAATTGATTCCTACATGGAGACAAGAGCGGAATGCTCCAACCTGGAGTCATGTGAGTTTTAATTTGTCAAGAGTGTTGACTGGAAATCTGTTATACTGTGTTGCTAAGATGTGTGGAGTAACTGTGATCTTTTCCTTATAACAGTTTTGTCACAAAGAAGGGTTATCGTGTTTGCTTGAATCCTCGGCTGAGCTGGGTGAAGAGTGCCATAAAAGCAGTTGATGATCGTGATCTTTAGTGATGCTGCTGTGGTGATGATCTACATGCTCGAAGGAACGCTTTTGTTTGTTTCTTAAGTCAGGTATTAGCTCAGTAACCATCTTCCTGTAATGCTGTTATTTTTTTCATTGTTATCATGTGAGGCATTATGTTTTGATGAGCTTCGTGTTTCTTTAACATTCTGTTTTAAATGCTAAACTAACTGTTTTAACTTTAAGTGTAACCTTTAAACAGACAACAATCACCCTGTTCTTACCAGCAATTCAGGGATGATTTATGATAGTCTTTTTTATATGTAGACTGAAGAAAGAAATTTGCTTTTGTTTTATTCTGTGTAAAAACAGTTGTCTTGTTCTTAATTCTAATAAAACACAAAATGTCTTATGATGAATTTTGTTGTAAAATCATCAGCATTCCTCAATTATCAGCAACAACAGCATAACAGAGCTCATTCAAAACACGATCAAATAAATCAAAACTGACTGACAAAAAATAAAATAAAAAAGGTAATATAAATGGTGACAGAACCAAATTAACTTCAGGTTCTGTTAAGGCAACACTTTAAAGCACAGATTAATATTGAATAAAGATTTATTCAAAAAAATTTTTTTATCATAAATTAATATTAATATAAAATAATATTAATATTTAGGAATGAGATTTAATATTTACTGCATATTTAATATATTAAAATAAACTGTTGTCAATGTCATTTATTGTAAGTGTATGTATGCATATGTTCATGTTATCAGTCCAAGTGTCACTAATTACTGACCTTTTCCATGTTTATAGAATGTATTAATTTCCTGTTTTGCACACAAGAACAAATAATTCAACAAGGTCCTTTAAACTAGTGAGGATAGCATTCAGTGCAACAGACCAAACACATCACAGACAATAGGTGTGACTGAAGAATATAAAAAATACTGCAGTGCCGATGAACAAGGAACTGGAATTCCAGTGTTTAGGATTGCAAAACTAATGTATTGTTGCTGATTTGGCTGCCTGAAATCTTTTATTCAAAAAATCCAGTATCCAAATACACATGGATTTTCATAAACCAACTCAGTCTAAACTGGTAGTACTAAGGAAGATGTATAAGTTAAAACATACAGCTAAAAAACAGAGCTAAAATATGTTCCTTCGACATGCAACCTGTCGTTCGGGCCGTCTTCGGTTCACTTAGTTTTGTCGTGTCCACGAGATCATTTTGTCGAGGTAACAACATCCTTATATCACTGGCATAAAGTTGGCTTGATGTTGGACGTTCCATATTGGCATATTTAGGGACCGTCTCTAAAGTTACATGCCATATTGGTATACATTTTTCTAACTTTAATAGCATATGAGCAGAATGACTTACAAACAAACAAATGTTGGAAACTTTTTTCCTCGTCGAAGCAGAGACCAGGAGACGTTGGGATATCTTTCATACAGAAGTTACTCTTTATTGAGAACTCGCTGTGCGTCGCTGTAGTCATCCAAGTCTCACTAAAGCAGTGATACATTGTAGTATATATACATTTAGGGGGCAGTGCTTAGGAATGGAAACAAAGCACCTGGGTGACGACCTTAAACAAAGCATGCAAATGAAGTATTCAGGTATAGCAACCTGCCCCATTTAACCACTTCTAATCCAATCAGCATAACTGCCCAAAGACTGGGGCAGGAACACCAAGAGCCATTACAAACAAAAGGTGAGAGTCTCCGAGAGTGGCTCATTTGACTTACAATAAGAGAACAGGAACTGGCAGGAACCTCTTGCTACAAACTTTGTATAACGAAATCGTTCATCTGATGTCATCATCTTCACCATAAATGCTAAATACAATGTATATAACTTCTTCAGTTTATATACTGTTACATTGGAACCTATTAACATTTTATAAATTTGTAATCCAACACAAACAAACAGCAAACTGTTCATCTAGATGTCAACTATAATGCACACCTTTTACATTTTTGATAATTATTAAAATAAACTGTAAATCATATGTAAAAATGGCTATTTTTCAGTACCGAATGGGCTCAAAATAGCAATTTTTACATATGATTTACAGTAGATTTTAATAAATATCAAAAATGTAAAAGGTGTGCATTATAGTTGACATCTAGATGAACAGTTTGCTGTTTGTTTTATGACTGTAAGTCATTCTGCTCATATGCTATTGAAGTTAGAAATATGTATACTAATGTAAGGTCCACGAATTTGGTCCAAGGACGGTATCCAATCGCGGATGAAGGTTTCCTGCATGTTCGGTCTTTTCAGCACCCAAAGTTATTAAATTTAGGTTAACTTCAAATCTAATCTGCCTCTATTTTATTATGACCACTAATTTAGATTGAAATGCCAATTGATTATTTGTTCATTTCTAATTATTATTATTATTATTATGACATTTGATTATTCTAGTTAACTCTTTACCATTATTGTACTCGTTCATTCAGGTGCTCATGTCGCTCTAAGATATCGCTTCAGCTGTTAGCGTACCTTACGGTCACATTCTCATCAGTCTTGGTTATTAGACAGAGGTAATTGGCTAATACTTTAGACGGCCGCTCCTATGCTTGCTCATTCTAAAAGTACCTTTAATTAGCCCCCATAGATTTGTACACACTTGAATAAAGCAACACTATTTCTAGTCAGAGGTCACGACCACTACTACAGATATAAGCCGACCAACATTACTTTCCCTGATAGTAGCTTTAGTATGGTCATGCCATGGTTTCCCCATGTACACTTAGCTAGAATAACATTACAATAAACAGAGGTTAGGCCCACCCTATCTAGGCTGGTCAAACAACATTCAGTTGACCTAGATGGAAATTCCCTTTTAGCCCTTACAGTCTAAGTACAGTTGAACTAATACCAAGTGTTAGCCAGATCTCTAAAGATACAGTTGGTGTGCCCTATGCTCCATCTCAACTGAATCTTAGTCCGTTACTAACCTGATGCAGGAAATGCAGTAACAAGGATACAACGTAATCTACTAGAGTCAATAATTACAGGAGTAAATCAGAATTAAAGTCAAATGTAACAATTTATTATCAGTCAAGTAAATATGTATTATGCCAATTATACAGCCAATTCAAAGATATCTAATCAATACAAGACATTAAAATCTCAAAGATGAATCTAAGAGTAAGATGCATACCTGACTTGAGAAAAATACATAATATGAAGCATGCAAACACACTTCATATCACGGCTCATTCCGGCTACAGAAGGCCCTGATCCTTTTGCAACATTTCCTTAAGTACCTCAGACCAAGACCAACATCCCCCGAAATGGAGACAGGAACTAACAACTGGAATTTGCATTGATCAAGCAGAGTTATCACCTTTTGGGACAGATGGTAATTTGCATGAAAGACACTGGGAACTGACCCGCCCTCTACAGTGTGCAAAATACCTCTAAACTCTTAGGATCTGTATTACCTTTTAGTTTACTTCTTATAAGAATGAGACCATTGTACCAGTCACCCTGAGACAATCAAATGATACCAAACATGACTGTAAATATCACTTGCAGTAATGTAGAACATTACAATCTACTATTAACCATTTTGAGCAGACTGAGTAGAAGGAAGGATGGGTGAAGGGATTTAAGAAGAAACAAATGGAAGTTTCCTGCACCTCCACTCTGTGGGGTGTCTCGAAGATGCCCGTGCATGTTTGTACTGTCTGTTTCTCAGGAGATCAAAGTATCCGAGGTTCTTTCATCCTTACACCAATATCGCATGTAACTTTAGAGACGGTCCCTAAATATGCGAATATCGAAAGTCCAACATCAAGCCAACTTTATGCCACGAGTTTAATGTGTAAACAAACCTACGTGAACATAGCAACCCGGGATTATCAGAGATGGAGAAAACATTTTTATTAACATTAAACATTTCGTTTAATATTTGTATATTATTGTTATTAGGTTATATTAACTTGTTAGGGCTATATTTTTATATTTATTTCATATAAATATAATATTTTATTATTTCCCCTTTCAATTCGTGTATCACTTTAACTAATTAACGTTATGTATAATTATGCTATTTGCTACCATATATTTTGCAAGTACTGTAAACGCCTGACAATTATGCCAATACTTTCTGATTGTAGGCTATTTATGCCAGTGCGTGATGATAAATGAGCGTGTTGTGTTTTCATTTACGAATGATTCATTCCTCAACGAAACACTAGGCAGCAGGCTATAATATTAATAATTATTAATTCGCAGAAAAAAAAAAGAAATATGTTAAATTCAACCTATAAACTGCATTTCCAATAGGCTATAAATTCCAGTCAGCATAATCCAAGCTTTATTATGTCGAGCATTTACAGTAGGCTTATTTACAAAACTAGTCAGAACGTTATGTAAAGAGATCGAAATGAAGGGAAAAAACGAATATAGAAATATAATAATAATGATGATGATGATGATGATGATAATTATAGCTAATAATATACAAATATTACGGAAAAAGACGATCGGTTAATGGACACACAGCTAGCAAGACTGTGGGATGAATAAAAATGTTTTCTTGTAGGTCTATTTTATTTTATGTACTTTATGTAACATTTAGCCTTCATGATAAACTTAATTCGAATGCCGTTTACATCGCGTGCAATAGCCTACAGTCCGGTAGCCTATGGTCAATATAATAATTTAATTATGTAATAATTTCTATAATCATTTTTTAATTCAAAATAAAATATTAATGAACCCCTGATAATCCCGGGTTGCTATGGTCACGTAGGTTTGTTTACACATTAAACTCTTGGCCACGAGAAAAATATATCGCTTCCTCAACATAATATCTCGAGCCACAACAAAACTAAGTGAACCGAAGACGGCCCCTCTCTGTCGAGATCATGAGGTGTCGTTTTTACGAAAGATCACCTATTAGGAAGATTTGTATTATTTTATTTTTTTAGAGCTAGCTGACCTTAAATTGCTCCACGTGTGCAGTTGTAGCATAGACTCATAGCATTTAACTTTTTCACATAAAGTATTAATAAATGACTTCTGAAGATCATTCAAAGAACTGATGACCAGTTAACGTTATACTTGATTATTAAAGCATGAAAGGGCCTCAAATAAGACAAACTATAGACAAGCCTACGCATATGAGTATTCTTAACATCATATTGGACATTTTTAAAAGATCAGCATAGTTCTGCATAAAATGTTGTCTAATGCAGAATGTGTTGGTGGTGTTGTCTTTTAATAGCACTAGTTTCTCACCTGCATACAAACGTGTCACTAAATGATAACACCTCGGGGCTGTCAACGGAGTACTAGAACTTGTGGTCGGCCGCTTGTACCCATGACCCCAACACCTTCAGCAGCATTTCCTGTGGGAGGCCATATGCTGCTCATTGTTTTTAAAATAGATTGTGTAATTAGCAAAAACCAGCATCACCGATAATGTTAAATGGAAAACACCTTTCTAGTAGAGGAAGCAGTCAGTAGTTAGTCTTGTAAAAGTTCTTTAAAAGTTCCACCACGACCTTCCAGCAACGGCTTGGAAAATACAGCCGAAGCATGTTTTTCCACTCCGACACTGCAAAAGTTAGGTGCTTAAACCAAACATTATTTGCACTACCCTCTATAATTCAAATAGGCTCACAATGTCAAATATGTGAAATCGAGCTCTTTAAAGAGCACATTAGAATAGACACAAGTGTTCGGCCAGTGTTACAAACATCGCCATCTGCTGGCACTGTGATAAACATAAGAAAAGAACTGTGATAGGAAGCTTTAAATAGTAAAATAATTAACAGAGTATCATGAACAATTAAAATGTAAATATGTTTTCCTTTGGGGCAAATGAAGTTTCGAGTGACTGAAGCACACACAGAGAGACTAGATGTTATATGGGCGAGATCATATAAACGAAGAATCTGCAGCTATGCGTCTGTATTGTCTTTTGTCTATGTGGTGATCACATTCCTCCAGTCTGCTGTAATGGGCAACAGTAAGTCACTCTAAAACTCAGCGTTATTATTTCAATGGTAGCTTATGAATAAACCGAAACAAACCTTTATCAGTCATGCCTTAACTTATTTTACAAGTAGTGGTCAATATCTAGCTAAATTTGTTTAAAATGGACAATTTGGCAAACGTTACAATCTATGATAAATAATTGAATTATACATCTTAAGCAGAATCTGCAGATATTGTCTTTGACTTTTTATTGGACTTCTAGCAGACAGTCTGACGTAACTGGCAATAGTAAGTCACCCTATAGCTGTATTATTTATGTAGTCAATGGTATGAATGGACATATTTCCTAAGAATTAAATAGTGATTAGCATCTAATTATATGTTTAAAATTAGAAATATGGCCACTTTTGCAGTTTTTATAATAATTGGCACATTATATTATTTTAACACAGATGACAATTTACCATCCGAATGCTGTTTTAGTTATTATGGGAGAAAAATCCCCATCACTAAAACTGATTCCTACATTGAGAGAAGAGTGGACTGCGCCAAACCTGGAGTCATGTGAGTTTTGCTATTGCCTGTTTTCATTTCCATTCCTATTTCTGTAAAAGACAGATGCAAATGATTGTCATAAACATTAATAATGTGTAATTTGTCATCATTGAGAGCGCTGAACAGAAATTCATTATATTGTGTAAGTTTGTAAGATTTCAGGTTGGAGTAATCTTTTCAGATCAGTTCAAATCAGTTGTCACAAAGAAGGGTTATCGTATCTGCGCAGATCCTCAGCTGAGCTGGGTGAAGAGTGCCATGAAAGCAGTCAATGATCGTGATCTTTGCTGATGCTGCTGGAACGACTGAAGACTTGGCTCAGTTTTCTTCTTCCTGTGATGATCTGTTTTCGTTATTGTGATATGACAAATAACTGCATGTTTTCTGTTTGAGTTTTATATACGTCTACTGCACAAAATACCTTTTCTAACTTTTACTGCAGAATAATGCATGTAAACATACAGCAGTCACCTTGTTTTTACTGACAACAACATGATTGCTACACAGCACCTTAATCATTAACTTCAGGCACTACAAGTGCCATATATGGTATTTTACCACATTATATTAATCTTCTAAATCATAATTTCATGATTGCCTTTTTTCCAAATATTAACACGTTGGACTATTAAAGAAACTTAAATTGTTTTTGTTCTACTTGGTAATAATTGTCTTATATTATGCACTTAATTCCAATAAAGTACAACACAGCACAAAACTGGCAAATGAACATCCTTATGGATATTTTCGTAGAATTCCTCTTGTGCCTCAACAATCAATATTTCACTTTTGTAAAAACATTTAATGCTTTGCATAGGATATGCTTTGTCAAGTTACACTCTAAATATTGAACTCAATTACTGAAGGTAAGCATGTGCACCTGTGTTGTCACTGGCCCTCTGGATTGCTTTGCTCAATCTTCTGCTTGATTCCAGCACACTTCAGCGTGAGCTCAGCGTGACGTCTCTTCAACATCTCTAGTCTCTGCTGCAGGCATTCAGAGGTGTCTACCTTCTCCTCAAAGTCCTGCAGCAGTGTAGTGTTTCCCAGCAGACCACAGCGCTGTTGCAGCTTAAGGTTGTCTGCACGCAGGCCGTCACGAGCCTGTCGAGTACGTGTTAGCACTTCACGTTTAAGAGCCACCAATGCGTCTGTCTTCGCCAGTTGAGAGTGTTTGACCTTATTCTCCATATGCATGAAATGCAGCTTCTCTTTCACATGGGAAATGCCCTGAGGTTGTGGGACAAAAAAGTTTGTAAAAATACAATTTTGGAAACAATATAGGTTGCTACATATAATGCATTTTATGGATAATGGTGAACTTATATTATAGATTTCAATGCGCAACAACATTTCAAAAGACTTGTTGTGTCCAGTTTTGCTTTCAACTGCTTATATATTATTCATTTTTATTAATAACATTTATATAAAATATATAATATTAACACACACATATATATATATATATATATATATATATATAAATACACTGTATAATTAATTTGTAACATTTATATGCTCCTAATGACCACAAATATGAATTTCAAAATGAGCTGAAAAAAAAAAAATTAATAAAAAAAAAAAAAAAAAAACTTTAATTTCTCAGATGTTTCAGTGATGTTTTCAGGAATCACATTTACCTGCACAGAGCAGGCAACCTTCCTTTTCAGCCTAAGTAGCTCCTCGCTGCGCTCCTTCAGCTTGTCTTTAAATGTCTGGTTCTCTGTTTTGAGCTGCTCAAAGTCCATCAGCAGCAAACCATCAGCAAGCTCACGCTTGGATTTAAGTTCCATCTCAAGCTGACTTATTTTATTCTTGAGCTTGATATTGTTGAGACGCACAGATGCCAGCTTGTCTTCCTGCTTCAGTTCGTCTGCCTGCAGCTTCTCCACCTTTGTCAGTGCTGCTTGTTTGCCCACCTTACCGGTCAGTGCTGTCATGGCAGCTTCATATTTCAGTGCAGCTAAGGATCTCAGCTCATGCTCCACCTGCTTAAGTTTCTCTAAGCTCTGCTGGCGGAGCTCTTCAGTCCGCTGTTGGTGGAGCTCTGAGACATGGTGGTGCTGCACTTTTAGCTGCTCCATGAGATCCATGTACTTTTGGTACTGCTCCTGGTCAGAGATATCTCTGTCCAGTCTGGGATGTTTATCACCTGCCTTCTTACTGAGGTGCTCTGCTATTTTGGTCTGCAACTGACCATTTAGCTTGCTGAGCGTTTGACTCTCAGCCTGTAGTTCAGGTAGCAGGGCCATATATTCTGTAGTGTTGATGTTGAGGCCAGTCTCCTCTTCTTCTGCAGGCACCGTTGATTCATTAGGAGGGCTGGTTCTCTCACTCTCTGGATCAGGAGCTGGATGTCTATCCTCCTCGTTTTCCTCTTCAGTGTCCTCATGTGATAGAAGATCATCAATGAAATGTCCTATTTCAGGACCCTCTGTGTCCTCCAAGGTCTCCTTTATAAGGGGTTCTATTCCATCCTCCTCTTCTGTGATCATATGTTGCCCAAACTCGGTTTCAGATATCTGTGGTTCACTTGTGTCAGCAATAGACATGTCTTCTGTCAGCTGTGAACCCTGCTTGACCACATCATCCTCAACACCTTCTGAGATGTGAGGAGGTTCAGTTTCTTCAGTTTCTTCCTCCCCAACCTGGGCACTTGCTGCCTCTGTTGGATCCTCAATAGTTTCAGTGTTTTCCACCAGTGTGTTATTTTCTAAAACAGGACTTCCTTCATGTTTTAGCTCTAATGACTCCTCTTCCATTTTATATGATTGAATTTACAAATATTTTTTAAAATAATTACATGTAATTTCTCTAAAGTAAATCAACGTTTAGCTCAGGAAACACGCTTGCCCCAACTATTTTGTGTCTGTACGGGAGTGCGTGCTTGTTGCCATGGGCACCCAGAGCGAGAGCCAATCGCAGGCGTTCGCTGTGTCCTTGTTAATATTAATGAGACGCAGCGGCGTGACCGGAGATACTCCACTGCGCATGCCCAACCCCGCGCCACTGCTGCTTCCAACAACAAGCGGTAGTAAGCAATATGGCCGACCTAGGGAAGAAGTACTGCGTGAACTGTTTGGCAGATGTTACGAATTTGCGGATTCGCTGTGCCGAATGCCAGGATATTGAACTTTGTCCGGAGTGCTTCTCCGCGGGTGCCGAAATCGGTAACCACAGGCGATGGCACGGCTATCAGCAAGTTGACGGCGGGCGCTTCTCGCTCTGGGGTCCCGAGGCAGAAGGAGGATGGACTAGCAGGGAAGAGCAGTCGCTGCTCGATGCCATCGAGCAATATGGATTTGGTAACTGGGTACGATTCACAAATGAGTCCATATTGATGCGGCTTTAGTTAACTTACTTTGCATTGCCAAATGTGCACATCAGTGCAAAATGATCATGTTTAGTCTGCAACAAATGATGCATTGCTTACTGAAGAAACTTTGAAATAGGTTTTTAAGAACCAAGCAGGGTTTGTGCTGCACATTGTATTAAAGCAGAATGTTCTCAAAGCACCCCATGATGTACCCCCAGCACTGCACGTTTTGTATGTCTCGCTGTATCTGACACACCCACTTCAGGTCTCGCAGTCTCCACTAATGAGCTGATGAGGTGAATCAGGTGTGATAGATGAGGGAAACATACAAAATGTGCAGGGCTGGGGCTACTTCGAGACAGGTTTGAGAGCCACTGTATTAAAGGATTATTTAACCCAATGAAATGAATTCCAGAAATTAATTTTACAACCCATTTACAGTTTTGCTCATTCATAACAGCTGCACAATATAGAGTTTCTATAGAGAGAACAAACTGTACTGTGCACTATTGCTGAAAGCAGGTGATATTCATTAATAGTTGTATTTGCGTTAATATAATATATGTTAAGAAATAATAATAATGTTTGAGTTTGTAACTTTTGTAATATTATTATGACCTGTATGTTAAAGGCTTAGTTTATTTACTCACCCTCATATTGTTTCAAACTCATAAGGCTTTCGTTATCTTCTAAACACAACCTAAAGATATTTTTAATAAAACCTGATGAGATTTCTGTCCCTCAATTGAAAGTCAGTGTTACCAAATCTTGAATGCTTCAAAAAACATTGTAAACATTATCCATATAAATCAAGTAGTTGAATTGAACTGGCTTCTAAAGAGACAGTTGTAATATGTATTTGTTTTTTGTAGATGAAGGGCATATGCGTTTGCACTGACATGAGGGAGAGTAAATGGCAGAATTAAATTTTTGAATGAACTAACTATGTATCTTTGTTTATTTCTGTGTGTTAGGAGGATATGGCAGCCCATGTGGGTGCATCACGCACCCCTCAGGAGGTCATGGACCATTATGTGAGCATGTATATCCATGGCAATCTGGGTAAAGCCTGCATCCCTGACAGCATCCCCAACCGCGTGACAGACCACACTTGTCCCAGCGGAGGTCCGCTGTCTCCTAGTTTGACTACCCCATTGCCCCCTTTAGACATATCTGTGGCAGAGCAGCAGCAACTGGGATATATGCCGCTTCGTGATGACTACGAGATTGAATATGACCAAGAGGCAGAGAAACTCATCAGTGGCCTGTCTGTAAACTACGATGATGAAGATATCGAGATCGAGATGAAACGAGCCCATGTGGACATGTACGTGCGTAAGCTGCGTGAACGACAGCGACGCAAAAACATCGCTCGTGATTACAATTTAGTGCCAGCCTTTCTGGGACGGGACAAAAAGGATAAAGAGCGAGAACGACCAGGTGGGACAGGAGGACTTGGGGGCGTAGGTGGAGCTGTAGGATTGGGAGGTGGTACCACCATCATTCCGACAGGGTCTCTGGGCTCCTCTGTAGCAGCAACACCGAAACGCAAAATCACCAAGGAAGAGAAAGAGCAACGGACGAAACTACGTGCCCTCTGCCAGTTCATGCCACAACGTGAGTTTGAGGAATTCTTCGATAACATGCACAAAGAGCGCATGCTTCGGGCGAAGGTTCGGGAGCTTCAGCGTTATCGGCGGAATGGCATCGCGAGACTCGACGAGTCGGCCGAGTACGAGGCGGCACGTCACAAACGGGAAAAACGGAAAGAGAACAAAAGTATTGCTGGGTCGAAGAGAGGTAGCAGCGGCGGAGGAGGAGTGGCTGGGCTTGGAGGAGGAGTTGGAGCAGGAGGTGGGCTTGGCGGAGGTGGAGTCAGTGCCATCAAAGAGGAGGGGAAGGACAGTGAGTTTTCAGCCATCGAGAACCTGTCTGGCTTTGAGCTGCTGTCCGATCGCGAGAAGGTACTGTGCAACTCTATGAACCTTAGTCCCACACGCTATCTGACTGTCAAGACTATCATCATCAAAGATCACCTACAGAAAAGGCAAGGCATTCCCTCGAAAAGCCGCCTACCCAGCTACCTGGACAAGGTGCTGAAAAAACGGATTCTGAATTTCCTGTCGGAGAGTGGCTGGATATCCCGAGAAGCCTCCTAACCACACTGTCCAAAGATTTGGCTGTAAAAATAATGACTGTAAATATATTTTTCTAATGTTTTATATTGCATCTCAAAAAAGGCTGTGAGAACTAAATGACTGTAGGTGCCACACTACTGGTTGTGGACCTTCAGTCAGTCTAACATGTCTGTCTTTGATCTCAGATTTCCTCATCGAAACATAAACATGGTTATATTACATAATCAGTATCCATACGGAGCTTTCCAGCAAGTTGTCCTGTGTAATAATAATACATCAGAATAACCACACAAACCCATTGTCCCACGTTAAAATGCCTCCGTTTTGAATGTGATTTTGAGTGGTGTTGAATGTTCCCTGCCAATAGAGTATAAACAGAATGTTTAATGTTGTACAAAGCAGATTTTTAAAATTGGTTCTGAGTTTCTTTTTTTCTAATAAGAAGAAAATTAGGTCAGATCCTTGTTCTGCTTGCCAAAAGTCTAAAGTTCCTCTGTTCTAACCTGAATTTGCCTGTTTCTGTTGGATATTTTTGTTGTCAATTGTGGGAATGTGAGTCACATGAAGCATGCTCCATACTATATAAATGTCTGATTATTATTATTTTTTTGGAGTTGACCTTTGTGAGGTTATGTTACTATTGAGCATGTTTCAGAGGCTCAAGTTAAGTGGCACACATCCAGGCCCTGATCACCAATGGAGAACATTTACCACAATGCTCCTGTTTCAAGAGAGTATTGTTCTGATTTGTTGGGTAAAGTGAGGGTTCAAGTTAAATACAGCATGAAAGGTTCTCATGTCAACACGTACACAATTTATAAGCTGAGACTGTATGTTACAACTACATACTACTTTTTTTTTTTTTAAATGCCTTGACAAAATCTTCATGCAATACCAAATCTTAGACAAACATATTTTTCCATGATTTTTAATGCTATTATTGACTGCTTGTGTCTACCCCAAAGCTGTAGAAAAATAAGAAAAGCAATGTTTTTAAAGGCCAATACAAAGGTTTATATTTTTTACATAGTTTTGAAATGTTTACCCAGGTGAAAAACAAGTGTACTTCCATAATGTACTTAAAGTGCTCTTTCCATGCACTAATTTTGTACTTAATATACTAAAAAAGATAAAGTTAAGATCATCTAAGTGTACTCAACTGTGCTATTTTGAGACACCATGAATATGAACTAAAATACACTTTTAACATACTATCTCTGCATTTTAAAAATGTATTTAGTTACCACTTGTAGTGCACTCGAGTGTATGAAAAATGGGTTCAAGTGTGCTACAAGTGGTAACTAAATACATTTTTAAAATGCAGAGATAGTATGTCAAAAGTGCATTTTAGTTCATATTCATGGGGTCTCAAAATAGCACAGTTGAGTACACTTAGATGATCTTAAGTTGACCTTAAAAAGTACTAAAGAATCATTTTTAGTATATTAAGTACAAAATTAGTGCGCAAAAATAGATAACTTTAAGTACATTATGGAAGTACACTTGTTTTTCACCTGGGTAATATATTAAGAGTCAAATAGAACAAATAGGTGCCGTCTAACTAAGCCATTTAAAAAAAAAAAATGTATACGATATTGGAAATAACAATGTTTAGGCCAAGGTGGTGGTCCTCATCTGTTTTTATACCCTGTAATTTTTGCCCCAGACATTGGTACACATAAAGTCCCATAAACAGTCATTCATTGTTGAGTATGCTTATGTTGTGTGCCTTGAAGCATATTTACCCTGGTTGATGTTTTTTTATTCCTTTTCCTTGTAATTAATATTATATTTTAATATTAAATTGTACCACATCAAAAATGTACAAAGGTTAAGGTTTATTTTAGGTGTCTGCTTGATTGTTTTTCTTCACATTTCTATGATAGAAGGAACCACCCCACACAAATTTGTTATGACTAAAGCCATTAAAAGTAGATGTGCAGAGTTGTACTTGGAGAAAAACTCATCCAAGATATATGTAGGATATTGGCTGTGACCATTTGATAAATGATGATTGTAGGTATGAAGACACTGTGTTATATAAGGAAATTATGAAGCAAATGTGGAGGGGTCTCTTCTTTTTCCATGGTATTCTCTCACTGCCTTTGTTTCATTTGTATAAAGGTGCTTACATGTCTAGAAAGGGTTATTCTTCAGGTTGTGCTTTATGGTTTTAGGAAACAGGATCACTGGTTAAAGAACCCAAGCCGTTCTTCAAGACTATTTTAGTCATGCTCACTAACATAGTTTTTGTTTTTTTGAGGAAAAATTGACCAGTTTATTAGGGTTAAAATTGACACTTTAAATAATCATTCAATATGCTAGAGTATAATTATTTTTCTAAAGTAAAAACCGATTTGAAAAAAATGTGAGCGGGGATATAAGCCTGAACATGACAAAGACACTATCACAAGTGAAATTTTTTTTTTTTTTTTTAAAGACAATGTGACATTTAAAAATGATGAGAGCTTTTTCTTTTCTTTTTGCTTAGTTGTGACATGAATGTTTTCTGGTAAAGTTATCCATTTTGGAAGGATCATACTTGTCAAAATGTTGAGTATGTGGAAAGTATTTTATTGCATATGTCATGTTATTTCCTACTTTGTATTAAAGTGTTGAAATATAACCTTTTGTCTGTTAAGTAAAAAAAGTTGCCCTTGCCTAAAACTGTGAAGAAATTTTTATATCAGAAGGCATAATCTATATAAAATCTATAAGAAAACCGTAATTTATAGTCATTTTTAAACAGTCATGTTTTCATATGAGCCATTTAAGAAATATATCCAAATATGTACTTTCATTCAAATAACCTAAATATACCACCTTGCACCTTTCTTTTCACCAAAAACGTATAAACTCATGGGAAAAGTAATAATGACTATATTTGAAAAGAGGTACATGCTTTATTTGACAGTTGTCTGCTTGTTCACATAGATGGAAAAGTTAACCTTTTAAATCTTACGTTTAAAACTTTTTTCCATTAGCATGGCATCATTCTATTCATATTACAACCACGATTTCTAAATGACTGATCTCTTAAGCAGCCATCCTTCTGTTACCCAGCTCTTCACAAAACATCAGTAGTTATTACATTCTGTGGGCTGAAGTATGATATTTCATCAGGTTTCCACATCATGAAACTAATGGTGAAGGTTAACAAGTACAACTGCTAGTAGGTAAATTGTAAAATTATAAATTTTATTTTTGGATGAAATATTACTCCAAGTTCTGTAAAGAAGACTAATTATTCTCTCATACAAATAAATTCAAAAACCTGCATAACACTGGAAAAAACAAAAGTGTAATCTCACAACTGCTGTCATAGACATCACCAAACTGGTAACGTGCTTCAGTAAAGTAATTAATAAGAGCAAATAAGTTTAATAAGCATAAAATGCGTTCAACAAGGTAATATGCTGCAGTGTTTCTTTAAAAGCTTTAGATTCTTCAAAAGATTATTTTTCTTTAGATCTCAGAAGTCCCTGGAATGGTAATGATCCTCCAGAGAATACGGTTAAAGCCAATTCAATTCTCTGAATCTTCTACCACATACACACAGCTCTATTTTTTTTATTTTATTGATAATCATTAAATCACAAAGATTAGTCTGGCATTGTCCTTCAGTTGTCAATATATTGGATTTCACCTCTCAGAGGCACCTTTAACAAAGAAAAATACATCAGTTGAACCTAAGACCAGCTAAATTACAGAAACCGATCAGTTGACCAGGCAATAACCATCATAGTGTGTACGACCAGTTAGGGGGCTTTGACTACACCCACAAGAGCTGGCCGGAGGGTGCGACCGTGCAGCTTGTAGCCCACTTTGGTAACTACAGCTATGGTACCTGGCTCCTTGCCCTCAACAGGTGCATGAAAGACAGCCTCATGCTCATAAGGGTCAAACTTCTGACTATCAGGGTTAAGCTTAACAAGGCCGTGTTTTTGGAAGACCTTTTGGATCTGCACCTCAGTCATTACAAGGCCGTCATAAAGATTTTTCAGGTGTGGATTTGCAGTAGATATTTCAGTTTTTGGTACGCTTTCGGTTGCCTTCTCCAAGATGTCAGCCACCTCCAAGAGATCTTTACAGAAGCCCTGGATTCCTAAGAAAAGAGATGAGAGTTAAAACATTTAACAAATTGACCTGATCCAGAAGTGTCCATTCATCAAAACTGCTTATAAAATAATTGTAATAGCTTACCATAAAGCTTAGCATCATCAATCATCTTTTGACTCCTTTGCCTAAGGTTCTCAGTGTCTGCTAGAGCCCGCTTGTATTTATCCTTTAGCAAAAGACAATTAATTTTTTTTAAATACCTGCAATAATTTGTTTTAATTTTTTAAAAACTCATTACATTTATTTTGTATAGGAATATTCAGGCATGTGATAAGCTAGAGACAAAAAAGGAGGAAAACCTGACCACGCCCCAAGTCACGCCCCCAGCACTTATTAAAAATATATATTTTAGCACATTAAAAGATATACCTTATAATGTAAGAATACATACTATTGTCCTGTAAAAAATAAAAAGCAGTACTTAATCATGATAATATAATATATTATAATAAAGTACTATAAGATATTATAGTAAAGTACATAGTACATAGAATTGTTATTATTAAAGTGCAATATTGTGAAACATTACAAATTAAAAAAAAAGTTTTTAATTTTAATATATTATAAAATGTAACGTTATTAATGTGATGCAAAGCAGAATTTTCTTCATTACTCCAGTTTTCAGTGTCGCGTGATCTTTTAGAAATCATTACAATTTATTAGACTCTCAAGAAACATTTCTGATTATCAATGTTGAAAACAATTTTGCTGCTTCATATTTTGTGTGGAAATGGTGATACACTATTTTTCAGGATTTTTTTGATAAATATAAAGTTTAATGAACAGCATTTATCAAATACATCAATTAAATGTGTTAATGCATTTATTAAATAGGAATCATTTTAAATGTTCACTCACTTTAATCACTTTCATGCATGAATAAAAATATAAATTTTTTAAATCTTATACAAATGTTTGAGTGGTATCATTGTTTCCACAAAAATATTAAGCAGCAAAACTGTTTTTAACATTGATAATGAGAAATGTTTCTTGAGCAGCAAATCAGCATATTAGAATGATTTCTGAAGAATTATGTGATACTGAAACTTCTCTTTGTAAACAACAACAGATTTATAAACGTTTCTAATGATGAATGTTGCGTTCCCAAATGCAAATTAAAGCGGCTCAAACCAAGCGCAGCGCAGCTGAATCGAAACTAAAAACAGTCCTGTAACAGCAGACATGTAGCGCGTCTGACAACAGCCTATTATATAATTACATCACAACTGTTGGGAGTTTTATAACAGCACTAGCAATCTCAAATTCTCACTGCCATTCATAGAAAGTTACCGGGTCGAGTAACATGTTTCAGCGCTGATTCTACTCGCGTTTGGTGCTTTGAATCATTTGAACGCTTTGAACTGTCCTGCAGACGATTTCAATCATCATGCAGTAACCATGTAATAAGTACTGTAATGATTAATCTGAAAGCTTCACATGTAAAGAAATGACTAGGACTCAAAGACATCCTGAGATACTTTACAGCTGATTTGCAGGCGAGTAAATCTTCTGAACATCAGTAATCTGAAACATGACCCTGCCGAATGCACTTCTTTAAAAAGAATATAAAAAAAAGTGGATAAATGTGTCCTCAGGGTCTGCAGAAACTACAAGGGTTTTTGAAGGGCAATTGAAGGTCAGGGTGTGTGGGGGAAATTACATGGTTATGAACTGCAAGAAAAACAACAGATGCCAAGACTAAGAACAATTAAGAGCAATACCGTAATATCTTTTAGCTGATCTTCAAGTTGTGTCTTTTCTTCTATGAAGGCTTTCTCAGCTGCACTGGGCTCTGGTTTCTCTTCTTCAGTCCCAGTTCCTGAGCTTTTCTGTTGGGCTGCTGTGCAAAGGAGGCGTGGAGTCGCCCTGAGAAGTTAAAAGATGAGAATATTCACGAACACTGCCTTTGTATTACAGGCTTATTCTTAAAAGGAAGAATTCTCCTGAAAACAATTTATTATTATTATTATTATTATTATTTCCAAAAGGAGGTTCAGATAATACTAGTAGAATGTTATTCTTTAACAATCTCAATGGCACTTGCTCTGCTGGCTAAGGGCCCCACTGAAGTACACAACTTGAATTGTGGCATCTTTAGGCTTTTAGGGTGTCTTTTATCCTTTTTGGAACTTCAAGTAGCAATGGAGTGAATTCTGAACTGTGACGTACATTCAAGTGTAACATTATCAAAAAAGACAATGTAGCGCAGGGACTTCCTTCAATGCAATGGTTACTGATTGGATTTTGAGATGTGGCAGGCACTCAAAAATGGACGCAGGCCAACGTGAGCTTGCAGGGTCGGGGTTTAAATGGGCTAAAGAACCAGGAAAGTCCTGTACACTTAAAGGGCTAGTTCACCCAAAAGTTAAAATTAGCCTGTTATTTACTCACCGTCAAGCCATCCTAGGTGTATATGACTTTCTTCTTTCAGACGAATCCTATCGGAGTTATATTAAAAATTGTTCTGGCACTTCTAAGCTCTATTATTGCAGTGGGCAGGTGTTTCTGTTCAACAGTCCAAAACACGTTAAATAAAGTGCGCGCATCCGTAATAAAACATGCCTCACATGGCTCCGGGGGGTGAATAAAGGCCTCCTGTAGCAAATCCATAGCCTGACTACGTCAGACTTCGTACTTCCGCTCAATTTCATTTCGCTTCTGTACTCAGTCTGATATAGCAGAACATCTCTCAGTTTATCTCCGGCTCGCAGCAGCCGGGCCAATCAACGGACAGAGGGCGGGCTGAGAGCCGTGACGTAGACGCTAAGCGCCGAATTTAAGATTGTAGTTTAGGGAAATCTAACACAACAGCGGACATGGAGACACGGGATGCTATTCGCTCTGTTGTGGAGAATATTCCCGGCATTTGCCAACTTAAGCCCGAACAAGAAGAGTGTTTGGTTCACATTTTGAATGGAGGTGATGTTGACCGATCGTCAGCGAGAAACTGAGGAGGCCAAAGTCCAGCAAGGCAATAATTGTGATTGTGTGTGTGTGTGATGTTATTACTTCACATAATCTGCAAAAGTCGTTCACAGCCATCTTCACTCCGGTATTTCGCTCGATGGTTTTGTTTTCGCCGCATACCTGTGTTTACAGAGGAAGTTCGAGGCGGCACGTAACATACGTCATAACCAACCGTTATGTGATTGGCTTACGGGTACACCAATGATTTTAAACTTCAGACAAGCGCCCGCCCACGAGAAAGAAAACGCTTGTCAATTATGCCCTTCCAGACTCTGTCTACGAAGCAAAGCGAAGTAGCTGAGTTTGGTATTACCAGGCTAGCGAATCCATGCGTTTTTGTAAGAAAACAAGTAAAGTAAGGAAACCTTGCTTCTTTTGCTCCTGTAAACAAACTTGTGATACTAGCATATCTCAGAGGCGCGCACGCATGACACATACGTCCTATGTCATCTGCCTGGACGGCTTCTGCGTACGACAGTCAGCAGAAGTGAGAGAAAAGTGTTTATTACGTTTGAAATATGGATATTTTTCTTACAAAAACTCATGGATTTGCTACAGGAGGCCTTTATTCACGCCCCGAAGCTGTGTGAGGCACGTTTTATTATGGATGCGCACACTTTACATAACGTGTTTTGGACTGTTGAACAGAAACACCAGCCCACTGCAATAATAATGCTTGAAATAGCCAGGACAATTTTTAATATAACTCCGATTGGATTTGTCCGAAAGAAGAAAGTCATATACACCTAGGATGCCTGAGGGTGAAAACACAGGCTAATTTTCATTTTTGGGTGAACTAACCCTTTAATTTTCATCGGAAGATCCAGTTAAGATATTTTGATTAATAATAACAATAATAACAACAACAACAACAACGTCAATTGCTAATGAAACATAACATGGATGGATCATTGACAATAAGATCTATGACGTGCATTTAGAAAATAGCAATATTAGTGAATTTTTATTTCATGCTGAATTTAACAAACATTGTCTTTATGAATATTAATCGTATAGATAAAAAAAAGATAACAGCTTCTTTATGAGTAACAGTCAACTCTGAATGAGTGATGAAAGTTTTACATTTGAGCATTTAAATCATTTTAACCTTAAACTGGTTAATTTTATGGTAGGACATATTTAAATGACATGGGATTCTGCAAAAATGTATGTATAAAACTAGGTCTACAACTGGTTAAGAGATGGTCTACACCAATCATGAGGTAATACAGTTGCAGGACAACTAATATTCACTTCAGTAACTCTTCAGAACGAGCTTTGACACTAGATCGTGTGGAAACTAGTCTTTATAGGGGAAACTATTTTTAAAGGCTTAAGGAGATTGAAAGCAAAATCCTTAACTCAATGAAACATGTTCTGTATGTAATATGCAATGATATGGTATAAGACCTGAAGGAAATCTCACTGAGAAGCAACGATAATCCCATGTAACTCATCTGAAAAGGTATAAAGTGTCTGACAGGACAACTCTTGACACACAAAGACAATGCTGTCTAAACACTGTCACATGAAGGAATATAACTGAGGGTCCTTAGAACATCAGCATCAATCATTCATTTGAGAACAGCTCACGCAACAGAAAGATCAATCTTTCCGTAAAAGCAAAATACTTACCCAAGCTTGGACATCAACTACACACAATAACACTGCTGTGAAAACCTACGTTACCTTACAAGTGAAGGGGACGCTATGATAGAGGAGCTCTGTCTGATCGCACGCACACACCAGGTCGCCATCTTCACTATGTCCACGCTGAGAGACCTGCAGCGCGAGGCTTCTCATTCAACCAATCACAGCTTCCGTTCTTACATGTTTGTCCTTCACCACCAATCCTCGTTCTAGTCAAAACTGACGCACTTCTGTAGTTTGGTTGAGAGCATAGACTGTAAAAAAGGTTGAGAGGAAGGTCGAAACATTCAGCACGTGACAAGGGACAAGGTTACCTCACACTTTATTACTCAACTGCGCCGAGCGTTTACATCACAGTCCATCAATCCAGAAAACACACACATTTAAATTAATTTAAAACCTGCTGTCGAAACTGCATTTAATCCGCATTGTAAGATTCCTGTTTAAACTGGATAATGTAAAAGTAAGATAAAGACATGAAATAAACATTGACAGGAATTCTTGTACAGTGGTGAGACTACATGACATGAAGTCTCTGAATGAAAAAAAACCCTATAATTTTATATTTTCATCATTTGATTATCACAATTTGAAGTTTACTGTTAGTATTCAGAAATCAGAATTAAAGTAGGAAATTTGTTTGTGAATTTTCTTTCAGGTTATAAAGCAGACAGCTGACATTGTTTACTCTTTAAATTTAGGCCAGTAATCCTCCTCTGACTCTCAGTCAGCCTAGTCTGTCTCTTGGACAGTAAATCATCTGAGAGATTGAGGTAAGGATATCCTAACTTGTATCCTGATTTAGGCTTAGAAACAATTCCTGGTTGAATAAGGATTTCTTAGGCCTCACGTTTGACCTGATGGACCTTTCGAATCAAAATGTTGTCATTAAATTGGAATGGTTAGCACTGTGCCAGTGTTTTATCATTTTTTCTACATACATGGATTTTCTAGCCACATTCCTGCATTGCTGTATACTTGTTTCTGCTATATATATATATATATATATATATATATATATTTATATGTATGTATGTGTGTGTGTATATATATATATATATATATATATGTGACCCTAGACCACAAAACCAGTCTTAAGTCGCTGGGGTATATTTGTAGCAATTGCCAAAAATACATTGTATGGGTCAAAAGTATCGATTTTTATTTTATGCCAAAAATCATTAGGATATTAAGTAAAGAAAGATCATGTTCTATGAAGATATTTAGTAAATTTCTTACCGTAAATGTATCAAAACTTAATTTTTGATTAGTAATATGCATTGCTAAGAACTTCATTTGGACAACTTTAAAGGTGATTTTCTCAATATTTAGATTTTTTTGCACCCTCGGATTCCAGATTTTCAAATAGTTGTATCTCGGCCAAATATTGTCCGATCCTAACAAACCATACATCAATGGAAAGCTTATTCAGCTTTCAGGTGATGTATAAATCTCAATTTCGAAAAATTTACACTTAAGACTGGTTTTGTCGTCCAGGGTCACTCATATATATATATATATATATATATATATATGTAAATTTTAACGTGTTAATATTTTTTTAATGCAAATTAATTGTTTGATAAGGTTTGACCCCAACTCCTTCCCGTCATCGCAGCGCGGAAGGTTATCATTGTGTGATGAGGGTACAGCACGAGTGTTGCCAGGGTAACGGCACAAGTGGGCTCATTTGAAAATACAGTCGTGGGAAAAAATTACAGAGCCGTGGGTTGCGGTTTTTTGGACTACTTTTATAATGTACCGTGGACGCCCAAAGTGTATAGACAAATAAAAATGAAAATAGATCCTTTTAGTAATGTGTATTATACTTGAAATGTATACCTGGCAATTTAAAAACGAAGAGGCGGTTGTAACATCACAAACAACGGCTTTTACACAGCAGAAATAAACATGACAACAGCCATAGATTATATTAGATAATAAAAACACGATTACGATAGATATGGTCTGTATGTGATTTTCTTGAGTTAATGTGTACATCTGAAATGCTAATTTGTGCAGTGATGTTAAAGTCTATAAATAGCATATTTTAACAACAGTAAACGACCAAATTCCACATGTGATCTTAAAAAGAAGTTATTACAAACACTCAATGGTGGTTTGAAGTGAGGGGGGTGTTCCGTTTTTTTTCTCCACATAAAAACATTCCTTTAATTTATATTTTAATGAATAAAAATTAAACAAATCTTATTTTTTGGAAAATAAAGGGGATCTAATATTGATAATAACATTGAAGACATTGTATGATTATTCCTTAAATATAAGGTTTTAATAGTTTTAGTAGTAGTAGTCTTATTACGTTCTGCCCAATGTCTTCAAGTGAAACCGAACTTTTATTTTGACGGGTTGCCGTGAATACCTTTACATTTCTGTGTGTATATGATATAAGGATAGTTTTACTCAAATGAAACGGTGAAATGCTCATGAAGTGACTCTCAGAGCAGTTCTGGAGAAGTTGTTCATGTATTTATGTCCTCATTTAGTGAGAGGACAGACGTTAATATCGCTGCAAGTGTCACGCGGGCTTCTGTATGAGTAGTAAACAAACCCGCGCGTCTGCGCCATATTAGCACAGAGACAGGCAGAAGTCATATTGAAATAGTCGTTTTGCGGCTTAATAATTACAAATAGGAGTGAGAGTGTGCTCACTTGTGTGCGCGCTTACGTTTGTGTATGTGTGTGTGTGTGTGTGTGTGCGCGAACCGGGTCGGAATGACTTCTTTTGTGGTCTGGCGCTATAGAGCAGGCCGCCCCCCTAAAATAATGGTAGGCTATATATAGGCTATATATATATGTATGTATATATATATATGTATATGTATGTATATGTATATAGGCCTATATATATATATATGTGTGTGTGTGTGTGTGTGTGTGTGTGTGTGTGTGTGTGTGTGTGTGTATAAAACAGTGAGAAAAACCCTTTTCTCAGCAATTCTGTGTAGCATAATCTTACTGTCCAAAGTTTAAAGGTTTGGACAATATGATTTTTTTTTTTTTTTAAAGATTTGAATACATTTATTTAGCAAGGATGCAATAAAATTAAAATTTAGAATGTTACAAATGATTTCTATTTCAAATAAATACTGTTCCTTTTATGTTTTTTGTTTTTTTTTTGCCATAAAATTGTGTAAAATCTTGGGTGAAAAAAACTTTGCAGTTTCCACAAAAATATTTAGCAATTTATATTATATATAAAATATTTCAAGTCAGCTCAAGTCACCTTTATTTGTATAGCACTTTATACAATACAGCTCATTTCAAAGTACCTTTACATGGATAAACAAGAAAAATAATGGTATAATGATGGTTCAGAGATCAATTCTGCCGTAAAACACAGAAAAATTGTTGTGTCATTGTTCAGCTTAGGTCAGTTTAGTGTTCAGTTCCATTCAATCACTGTGTAAAGATCATCAATTATGAAAATAGTTCAATTCAGCTGTAAAGAGAACACTAATGTCATCATCCAGCTCAGTCCAGTCCAATACTGTCTGTACAGTCAATTCAATAATGCTGAATATGAAGTATCCCCCAACTAAGCAAGCCAAAGGAACCCAAACTCCTCTGACCAGACAAACCAACATGGTGTGATTTAGTTCCAGGCTGTATCACAAGTCAGATTGTGGATTGGTGTCATTCAGAATATTCATCCATTTTTTTCTGCTTGAAGATTGGGATAATAAATTCAACACTGATAATAACAAGAAAAGTTTCCTGAACAGCAAATCAGCATATTAAAATAATTTCTCTAAGATTATGTGACCTAAAGCTTTTAAATCAACTGCAGGCCAACACTATCTCAAGGTAATTCTTGATTTGAGGTTGATTTGAATTAAGTTGGCCTGTTTATAAATGAATGGTATCGAATGTGTCAGTGTTGTATGGTCTTCAGTTTAGGGAGACAGAATTTGAAAGCACATGCAGATATCATAAAAGATTTAAATGCGTAGTTGTTAAAGTAACCATTGTCTCTTCTTATTTAATCTTATTTAAATTTATTTAATCCCATTATTTCACTGTTTGGCTACATAAATGGAACAATAACATGCTTCTTTAAAGAAGTTGTTGAAGATGTGTTTTATTTCTGGTCACAATTGTAACTGGTAGCAATTGTGGGGAAAAGAGAACGATAATCCAAGAATAAATGCTTATTGCCTTTTACATTGTTTTATTTAATATAACAACACTTCAATAAATATATTCAAACTTTTACATGCAATGTAATGATTTGTTTTGGACAGAGCAATGTTAATAATACAGAGGGCATTTAACTATTATCAGAATTTGGTTTACATACTTCCAGATATGCTCATCATGTGATTGTTTACACGAGTCAAGCCAACTTGTTAACTATAAATTAAAGGAGTACTTATTTGCATTATTAGGCGTCTGTTGTTAGTACAAACGGCTTTCTGGAAACAGTTATAACTTATACGTAAAAATCAAACACTTGACTAATTTGGCCACTAGGTGGCAGGCGAATACGGCTGTTCTTCTCCTCGGACTCAGCTGTCTACTATACAAGCACACGAGCGCGCTCTGGTTTGTTGCTCTGCTTCCCCACCCTCTTCCCTTCTCTCTCCCTTTCTCTCTTTCTCTCCCTCCCTCTCTCTTACATTAGAGCTTTCCATCTTTCGCTTGCATCGCACTCGCTTTGACAGTGTTAAATGAAGGCGCTCATGATGGCAGTTTTGGCGCACCTGTACCCAGCTGTGTTTTTGGCTTGCGCGTGGATGTCACTGTTCGGACCGATTTCATGTCACACCGGCGTTATAAACCAGAGAAACGTACGGGACCGAGAGCTTGACAGCCGCGGTGGGCATGTCACTGGCAGAGATGAAGCGCTTATCTCAGCGCACAGCCGCGGAGATTACAGCGGGGACCCCGGCGGACCCCGAGTCCGGAGGGCATCGACTCCGGAGAAAGTCTCTCTACTCAGCAGCTCTTTCGTCCTTAAAGGGGATGCCACCCACAACCAGGCAATGGTCCACTGGACGGGGGAAAATAGCAGCGTGAGTACCCCCCTTCCCCCGTTCTCTATTGCAGCTAATTGTCCCGAAAAGTCATAAGATTGAACGTTTAATGTTTGTCCTGTCAAGTCTTTTCATTAGGTGCGTGGATGCTTTAAGAATTTATTTCAGGTGGAGAAACAGGTAATGAAGCATCATGAGCTGATAGGCGGGTGTTTGGACTGCAGGTAGATGCATAACGACCAGCTTTCAACACACAAAACACATCTGCTGTGTATCGAGAGGTTTAGGCTCAGTGTTTACCAAACCATCCTGCGTAATGTGATGCCGAAACGCACCTATACCTCGTGTGCTATGCACCTGCACGCGCCTAGAAAACAGAAGTTCACCGCAAGTCTTTGTTAGTATATGGCTGGCTCGTGCACAATTTGAAGTTTGACGGTGTTTACTTGCTGAATCGCATTAGTAACGCACTGTGATAGTTATTATAAGAGCGATCGAACGAGCGCGAACAGCTTGGATGCGCTCTGAACAAACGCGCGCTTGTCTGTGTGATGGTAGCCTAGTTTGGTGAATTGTATCTGGAGGAGACATCTCTCATTTTCAAAGCTGCCAAAACAACTCATGAGCTGTTTACACAAAATGCAAGCGCCCTGAATAAAACCTACTTTTAAATATCTGTTGAAGTGTGAAGTGCTTTCAAGTCACGCTTCTGTAGTCGGCCTGATTTGCCTTAAAACTATTGTCAAAAGTTTAGGGATGAGAAAGATTATTGCTCAGATCTTTTATCATTTGTTTAGTTTAAGTAGCAACTTTGTCTCAGGTGTTTGGTAACACTTTACATGAAGGGGTGTGCATAAGACTGACATGACACCTTCATAATCATGACATGACATGAATATGAAGGAGGTTTTATGCATGTTTATGACAACTGTCATTAAGTGTCATTCGCTCAGTTATGTCATTTTTAATGCAAAGATGACATTATTTGACCTAACCCTACCCCTACCCTTACCCCTAACCCTAGCCCATAACAAAGACATCTCAAACAATGTCATCTTTGCATTAATTGAGCGAATGACACTTAATGACAGTTGTCATAAACATGCATAAAAACCCTTCATATTCATGACATGTCATGTCAGTCTTATGCACACCCCTTCAAGTAAAGTGTAACCAGATGTTTTTCCTAATATTGTTGACATATAGTAAGAGTGTAAAAAATGTGGGTGGTATAGTAAGTTTTATGTGTTAAATCAATTTGATGAGAATTGTTTTGAGACTTAATCTCTGCCTTGTAATCACTCTGTGCATAATTTAAGACACTGGTGAGACGTCTTTTAAAACGCTAGTCTAGAAGAGTTACGTGTGCTTTTTTAGAAGACAAATGTGAGAAGCAGGAGACATAAGTTCAGAGATGCCATTTGTGATTCTTTTCTTTGCGCATCTCATTTTTTATAACTATTAATTATATTTTGTAAAAATATAACAGAAGTGCCATTTGTGATTCTTTTCTTTGCATATCTCATTTTCTTATAACTAATTGTAATATTTTGTATCTGAAAGTTTTACAACACCATTGAAACCAACTCCCAGTTTCTGTAATGAAGCACTTTTCCTCTTAACCACATCCAATCTGCTTCTCCAAAGAATCTAGAAAACATGCAAACAAAAAAGTAATTTGGAGAAGCATGTAATTGACATGCATTGTCATGTTTGTGTGTTGGAAATGTAAGTGTCTTTGTGGACTGTGGTCTTGTTGCTTCTTTTAATTACTTGAGGTCAGAAGTAGTGTGAATTATGCAGGTCCTGGCTGTTATGTCATTTGTTCTACAGTGAGGAGAGCTGTAACCTCAGTTGAGCCGAGCAACCAACCAGTGTTATTATTGTTAACTGAAACTAAAAACATAAACATTTCTTTATGTGAAATAAACATTGAAATAAAATATAAAAAGAACCTAAACTAAAAGTTAATAAAAAAAACTATGTAGACATTAAAAACTAAAATGAAAACAGAACCTTTAACAGTCATTTATACTAAAATAACATTGCAACTGACAGACGCAGTGGATAGAATAGATGCACAGAGGTCAACAAGCATTGTGCATATTTTCATTTGTCAGGTTTGCTGACAGACTGCATTATGCTAAAAAATTTCAAGCGGTTTCAACATTGTTATTTAGTAACTAGTTCCACAGAAATTTTACATTCAGTCACTTTCTGACTTTAAAATGTTATCTGAATTATTATTTTTTAGTTGGCTCAACCTTTAGTGAACTAGTTTTATTGGTCAAACATTTAGAAGACTACAAGCAAGTTATGTCAATTAAAATTTAACCGTTTACTCTATGTTTTATATGTTACCTCAACTAAGATTTATTATTTGGGCATCATAAGAAATTGCTGGGTAACTACATAAACATATATGTTCATAATTTAACAAAATTATTAAAAATGATTAACTGGTGTTTATCAATCACTAAAAACACACACACTTTACAACACATAATAGTCTTTATTTAATAACAATCTCCATTTATAACATTTTTCATACAAACTAAACATACAGGAATGAAGAAAAAAAGTCACCTACATCTTGGATGGCCTGACGGTCTGTAAATTAACAGCAAATTTTTATTTGTGGGTGAACTATCCCTTTAAAGCTCCAGTTAACAAACATTACATCTGTAATACAACTGCAAAATTCAGTTTAAACTTTGTTTAATGAACTAAGAAAAAACTAAAACAAGCTAAACAAAATGTTAGCAAACAAACATTTACAAATATTGTTACTGTTCACAATTAGATCTTTAAAATAAGGGAGAAGTCAAAAAAAAAATTAACCAGGTTACAGTATATAAAATCAAATAAAGTAACCTTTATTTACATAGCTTTTTATACAATGCTGATTGTGTCAAAGCAGCTTTACAGAGTCAAACAGGAAAATAGTTAGTCAATAATGCAAGAGGACAATAACAAGTCATTTTTCCAGTTAAAGTCAGTTCATTGATGATTCTGTGTTGACATCATCCAGTTCAGCTCTCATCCAATAGTGTCTGTGCAATCAGCCAAGCGTCCCCAAATAAGCAAGCCAAAGGCGACAGTGGCAAGGACCCAAAACTCCATCGGTGACAGAAATTGAGTAGAAAACCTTGGGAGCAACCAGGCACAGTCGGGGGGCAGTTCTCCTCTGGCCAGACGAAACCAGCATGGCGTGGTTTAATTCTAGGCTGCAACAGAGGTCAGATTGAGCACAGGACTTGTCTGGTTCTCGTGGTCTTGTCCCGATGGCCAACGAGGTCTTCACTGGGGATCTGTCTCTGGAGCTCATCTAGCTGACATGGTCTCTGCTGACATTCACAGCTGTAGAGGTCGTCTCTAGGTGTTGATCCACCATCTGATCTGGATACAGACTGGATCTGGGTGGCTACATTCACCTCGGAATAAGAATGAAACAGACTAATATTAGCGTAGATGCCACTGAGAACAATAAAGCACATTATAATTGTAGTAAAAACTCAAAACATTTACACATATTACCTGGAATGAAAACAATAAACTCCTAGTCTTGAAAGTCTTGCAGTGGAGCGGTCTGGTGTTTGGTGCCTTGAAAGAACTGACTGGGTTGCATCTGAAATCTTGCAACAATGACAAAGCACCAAGGAAACCTTTGGCCACACCCTGATGGAGAAAGAAAAGTACATTTTAAGTTCAAAAAAATGAAATGATGCCTTTTAAATAATTTACTGACTGGATTTGAAATATAACATGTACATTTCATTTTATAGGGCTAAGTTACCTCAAATAGCATACAAATAATATCAAAATATAACGGTCCTGCCTGTTGTTGATCAATACCAGTGGTGACGTTGTTATACAAATTGATTGATCAGTTGGTGTTTACTGAGGTCTTTCCCTGTGCAGGGACCCGTGTTCACTATCTAGTGATTCACTATCTAGGGAACTGACTGAGACGCTTTGAACGGACTGTGAAACAATTCAGTTGTTCATTTTCGTTCAGAACGACGAACTTCTCTACCGAAGCGCGTTCACGAGACCAGAAACGTTTGAAAAGAGCGATATGTCTTTTTACTTCATGGGACAACTCCATAAGTTTACAAACGCAAAAACCCATTCAACACGCCCATGTTAACTTCAAATGAGCGCATTACTGTGGTTTACGCGTTTCATAGATTACGGTTAACGGTTAGTCGTAATGGCTTATAAAAGAGAAAAAGACCCCGCGATCTCTTCATATCTTTTCACGTCACGGAAACAAACAACAACAAACAAAAAAAATCACACAACGCCAAAATTAGCTAAAATTCATTATAGTAACACAGCTTTTGACATTAAGTGTTTTATGGATTAAACAAGGTGAAAGACCACATTAAATCACTTAAATTTCCCTCTGACATATCATACAACGCTTATTCGATGTTTTTATATAACGTTAGGTTGTACGTTTGTGTATAAGTATATAAGTTTTAAATAAAACATTTACACCTTTTAAATATAGGTTCAGTCTAACGTTAAGTAACGTTACAAATATTTCTTCAGTGCCACAATTGACTTACATGACGCCTGAACTTGACATACACTGTCTTATAATCCACTTTTCTTCGGATATACAACTCATAACACATTCTAAATGTCCACTCAAAAAAAAAAAACAAAAAAAAAAAACGAATATGTTGCGTGATTTTCTCCTTAAATTTAGTCTAAAAAATAACATTTATTTGGTGCAACTTACCTGACGCGTGAACTTGTCAAGATGGCGGCGCTGTTTCTCCCGCGAAGTCACGCAGGCGCGTGCACGTGCAGAATGATCTCAGTGTTGGCTGGATTTGTTTTTATTAGTTTAGTCAACATTTAGCATTCTGAATGTTGACTGGATTTGAAAATAACCATTTAGACTTAATATAATATGTCTTCTCAACTAAGCACAAGCAATAAAATTAGTTCAACTTAAATATTTTTGCCCTTCCAACATTTTGTTAATTGGATTTTTTTATAGTGTAGGATTTTACCAAAAGCACAGACGTTCTTGAAGATTTCTTCCTTTAATTTCATGTCATCTCCAGATTTCCATTCAATGCTGGGTTACTTTGGCATTTAGGGATTGTTCAAAATAGACTGACCACAGCGCCATGTGGGAAAGATGACACGAAGGAACTGTCGACATGTTACAAGCATTCTCTGTTGTGAGAGTGTGGTAATGTGAGACTGTTTATAGGATAGTCTTCTTGAAATTGTCTTTAACCTGTGACACAACTGCAGAAGTCAGTTGTTTTTGCATAAATTCACCGTACTGATATGAAAATAATGCAAGCCAATCCAGCACAGCCTTGTGTACAGATTTAAATTATTTATGCTATCATCTGCTGTTGTAATAGGAGCATGCAGAATCCATGCTCGATATCAGTTTAATTAAATGAGCAAATAGAAGAAAGATATCTGCATGTCACGATGCTTCAAGAAATTGCTGTATGTATAAACATAGGTTTATAATTAATGGGCATTTCTGTTATAGCCCAACCTTTGGAGAGAGGCAAATACTTCCTGTGCTTTAAGTGATGTGCAGAATAGACTCAAAACAAAGGAAGAACAAACAGTCATTATTCCAGTACCTAGGCTTTAGTCCTGGAGAATGATACTAGACTCCTGACGTAATTCCAGCATCGGAGCTTTTCAGTGTGCTGAACGGGTGCTCTTTGTGTTTTCTGTTCTACCTCTTTTGTTCTGCCTCACTTTCTCTGGGGAGTGCGACCATCTTGATTCATTTATTTTGCCCTCCTGCACTTCTGACGACAAATCTCTTTTCTGTAAATATACGGAGATATAGTCATCTATCTGGTATTTAGCAGCAGTCTCTGCTGTTGTTTGTGTTTGCAGCATTGTAGGGAACCATTCATCTGTTTGCCTGCTGATAGCTGTGTTTAGTTAAGACAGAGAGAGAGCAGGGAAAAATGACACAGAAAACTAAGATACTGCATTTGAGAAAGTCAGAGATAGCTAGATAGACAGACAGACAGTATTGATATTTAGAATGGATATAGATCGAAAGAAGTCCAAGGAAGCAATGGTAGAAAGATTGCTAACAGTCTCATTTAGCTCAGAATGTGTGCATGTTGTTCCCTTGCCTTCATGCTATTAGCAAATCTGATCAAATGAAAGACACATGGCTCATTGACATTTCCAAGGCAGTCCAGAGACGCCACCACCATGTGCGCTTCTCCCCTGAGTCATCATTTTCTTGTTTTCCAAAGCCAGTAGGTTTTCCAATTTTCACGTTTTAGGGGGGGATCTGTAATAAATTACAGATTATATATAATCTACTCATATATAGCATGACAGAGATAAACTCTTATACACCAGATCATGTGGAAATTTGGCTCTCTAAAATTGATCAAATACTTGTCTTATAAATCTTGTGATGTGGTACTGTTTATAATTTTTGCATTGTGTAAATTAAATGGCCATACGTTTTATACAGTAGATTATGTATACATATAAAAAACAAACACATCCCTTTTTCAGTTCACCAAAAGGTGTGTCCAAGCACAAAAGATGGATGAGCTGTTTAAGGTAGTCCCTGGCAAATGGTTAATGAAAATATGTCTTGCTTTGCATGTAAATTGGGAATAGAGTATAAAAACAAGTTGCTATTATACATATAGCATGTCTGCAATTTTTCTCTGTCTTTGTCACGTCCTCCTGAAGGCTTACTTCATGAAATAGGCATTCATTCATGGTTCATATACTTAACAGACAGTTAATTTGGCCCCTCCTATTGCATGGGAAAAATTGTTAGCACATGTCTTGTCTGTCTGAATCAATATTCCCTAGTTGTTTCTGAATGTTTCTGTTTTGCAATGAGTCAGATTTGGCTTGCAAACATGTGGCAGAGTGGACAAAAGTGTTTTCCATCCACATTTTTTAAAGCCTTTCCAAATCCAGTTTTCCAATTCCAATCTTCTTTCAAATATCAGTACTAATTACTGGCATGCCATTGGTGGTTTTGCTCTTTTCAGCACTGAGACTTTAGTTTCTCTGCTTCTATTAGCCCAACTTATTAGAGGCTTACTTGTGGTCCCTTTTCCTTGCTCTCCCAATGAGGATTTCTTCCTTTGTTTCCTGGGAGACCTCATCAGAATCTGGAGGGACAGCTCAGGCGGAGGGTTCATGTGCAGCATGCAGAATGTGTTTTATTCAATGGCCTTGCATATGTCATATTGCTCTTCCAATAGTGTTTTTGAAGGACTAGTTAGCCATAATTAAAAATGTTGACATAATTTACTCACCTCATCTACTTAGAGTAGATTGTGATTTAGGCTAGAAGTAGGATTAGGCTGATACTCTGAAGCACTGGCACTTGAATATTGATGCATAAGGTAACAAATAAACAGCCTAAGATTATGATTATCATAGGGCATTATGTAATTCTGGGCCCTCAGATCAACATCTGTGGTTGAAACATAAAAATTCAAAGTACAGTATTGTGGAGAAACATGATGAATTTGATGTTTTGACAGTAAATCGACCATTGAGTAAATGTAATTCAGTATTAAAGGCAATACATTGTCATTTTGAATTGATGCATCCATGTTTGATATCAGTTTAATAGGAGGAGCAAATGAGAGGAAGGTGCTTTTGTACTCCCCAACGGGCTTCAGCATGCAGACAATAAGTGGACCCACTGAATAAGTAGAATTCTAATCAAGGCAATGAGTTTTCATTCAGAAATGCATATACACTCCTCAACATTATCTTTGCCTTTTCATTTCACATCACAGTTCTGAACTGTGCTGATTAACAAACAACTAAAATATGCAATGGCATATTTGTCATTTTTCAAATGTAACAACCTCCTCAGAATATCCCATAAAGCACCATAAAGAATCATAAAAGTAGTCCATTTGATGTATGCACTTTAGGTCAAGCCCAAGTCTGAAGCTATATGATAACTTTGTGTCTGAAACAGACTGAAATTTAAGCCATCATTTACTGATAATCTTCACTAGACGGGAGCTCTCAAATCCTCCTTGTATGGAAAGCAGCTCAGACATTCTGTCTATGATCTCCTTTCATATTTCACAGAAGAAAGAAAACAACATTGGGGATTAGAACAAGACGGGGTGAGAAAATGATGACAAAGCTTTCATTTTTGGGAGAACTATTCCCTTTAATAAACACAACTATGGACTCACTAAACCTACAGCTGTGAATGACACTATTGTTGATGTCAGATGTGTTCATCAGTCTAGATCTGTATCACTTACGGCTTTGAATGAGAATTCCTCCTGTTTCTGCCAGGTCATACTAACCTGAGGGAATTCATGTCTGTAGATTTTAGTCATTTCATCATTACATTGTGCATTGTATGAGTCCACAGAGGAATACAGAGAGGAAATAGTACGGTGGGTGAGAACTAAATTAGCTTGGAACACAGAAGTGACGATTCCTCACTGATGAGCTTGTAAGACAGCCGGATTGTGTTCAAAATGTTCCTCAGAGCCTTGAAACAACAGATGATTAACCTGATCTATCTACTGTCCATAAGTGTTAATAACACTTGCAATTAGCATTCACAAGACCACCAGCCTTTTGTTGTCAGCAATCACACAAAACTAAAAAAAAAAGAAGAACAGACGATGGCTGTTGTTTTGAGATGGCTACAGCTGGTATTAGCATAGCTGTTTGTGACAGGAAAAGCTTACAGATATAGATTTAAAGAAACAGAGAGAACTGTTATACTGGTTGGCCTGATGGCAACATGTTTCTGATATGAAGCATGATGTCTAAAACAGGTAAAAGTTGACATTAGTTGATTTGTTGGCTATAGCGACTAAAATGTTTGCCTCTCCTAGTACTGTATATTTTGCCATATACACATCTCCTGATCAGTGTCTGCTACTTTATGCAGTGACTCATATTGATTGCACACATACACTGTAAAATGATTTTTATTATAAAGGTATAAATTGAATACTGGAGTATGTTCTACAAGAAAATACTATTTTATTGTGGTCTTTCTACTTCAAGATTTCATGTTTTAATTAAATTAGTAACTTGCTAATTATTTCGTAATAATTATAATCGTAATTATAATCGTAATTATTTTCAGCAGTTTCAGACTGAAAATTGTTTCAAAGTAAATCCTACCTTTTTTCCAGTGTAGTGTAGGTTCACCTTAACATCCTTTTTGCTTAAGGTTGGACAAACAGTTAAGTGGGATTACAGTCTGTAGAAAGGGCAGAAAAACAGAGCTTGAGAAAGCTTGAGAGTTATAAAGAATAAGATTTCTAGTATTCTGTAAAATATTAATTCAGTGATGCTGAACAAGTTATATTAGAGAAGAACATACACTTCTAGTAAACAGAAAGGTTTAGAGCCAAGGACATTTTTGTCCTTTCTTTGTCAGCTGCAGTGGCAGTCATTCATTCTTTCATTTTTTCCTTGCATAGACAGTTTGTGCACTACTGTGAGAATTCAAAGGTGGTGTGTTGCTTTAGTCAGAAAGCATGTTGATAGAGCTCAGTCAAGCTGATTTCTACCACAACATTGTTCTAATAGCACAGCTTTATCTGTATAGGCTGCAGTGAACTACTGGTAATAAGACATCTTTATTGCTTTAGTCTCTTAAACTCTAAATGGACCATGTAGGGAAAATTACAGTGAGAATGAAATAATTGGTATGATGTTACTGAAGCATGTTTTCAATGTTAAAGTGGATCTGTTTCATGATGAATCCTGTATACATTCTCTCTTCTCTCTCTGTTTCTCTCTCTCTCTTAATCAGCGTGACTGTGCCTTAATGAAGTCTGTACGTAGTGCCTAATGACTCACTGTCCTCTTCTCTCTAACCTTCAACTCACACACACACAAATAGAAAGGATGATGTCTTTCATATGTAATTTTCAGCAGGACTGACAAGTACCATGATGAAGGCTCTATGAGCTCTATCAATTTTAATTACAGAGGCACTCAGATAGTTATTGGGATCGTTCAGGTCAGCCAGGATGGCAATAAAAATTCACCCATGGGATGTCAGTCACTATATACACCTCATATTTTTTAATCTGGGTCATTTTAAATAGTAATATAAATTGAATATAGACTGCATGCCTGATTTATTGCCTACTGTCTGGATATGAAATGGGAGTATTGTAAAGAATTATGCATGAATACCAAATTGACCCCCAAAGGACACCAAAACACAATCTTTGCAGCTTCTTTTCCATTCTGACGTTCTCTTAACCTCATGTCCAGGTTTTATCTGGAATATTCTAGCTGTTATATAATAACTAGAGGAAGATTTTTCTTTCACTTTTTTTCAGGGAGCAAAGAACCTCATGATTGAGGCTTCTGGTAATTTGACACTGAACCTCATTTTTCATGCAATTTTTTGCTGAAAATAGTACGCTGTCAGAAAGAAATCTGTAGAAAAATGGATAATATCCTGCAGAATATTGCTTTTCTGTTAAGTTTACAGACATTTGCTTCAACTATAAAAAAACTAAACAATGCAATGCAATATGTATTTCAACATACAGGTAAAACACCTGTAAGAAAATCATTACAGAAAGATTACAGACTTCTCCTAGGGTGTAGATGTTCAGCAGTCTGCTTTTTCAGTTATTGAGTTTATGATTAATTGTGTTCAAGATTCTAATTTTGGTCTTTCAGTCACCTTCATTTAAAAACTTTCAATGCTCTAACACTGGCTACATGGGAACAGAGACATTATATCTGCACACCAACATACAGTCTCAAACCCAGCAAGGCTATAAGATGAGTGTTGATCTTTAGGAAGTAACAATACACTGCTATTGTGAAGCAGACAGAGACAGCTGAACTCATGATGCATTTGTCACACTCTCGGTTTATTTACCCTCTTTTGAAGGACAAACAGCACCTCTGTGCTAGATTTGATGAGTATATAGAGTTTTAAGGTCTATGCAATTAGCATAAGCTAAATGGAATCATTTAGTTGTTATTGTCTGCCTACGGGGCACAGTTATGTAATTAGAGCTATAATCATAATCATCATTATGTCCATTATCATCTGACTGGTATAACTTGAGCTAAACTTGAGAAACATTTACCTCAAAAATATCTTGATGATACTAAACTGTAACTATATTATTTATAATATAAATATAAAGTATTCTTACAAATGTTTACATTTCTAAAGCTGTGCATATGTAAATACTTTTAGTTTCTATATGCTATCAATTGTATGTTTCATCATGTTTCGGTTACACTTTATAATAACTGCACGCTTATGAATCATTAGGTAAGCATTAGTAAATAGTCAGTTCATCCTTTATAAAGCATTGTCCCAACATTAATAGGCATTAGTAAGCAGTTTATAAATACAGCTATAAATGCATTGTTCTTGATTTAAACATATCTATTACAAAGGAGATTTAAAGGCTACGTCATCTTCCTAATTTTGTTTTATTTTTCATTTTTTATCAAGTGTAAAGTTGTAGTTTCATTTTTTGCATCTTGAAAAAATATTTCTGTGTTCTTCTGTATCCCTCTCTGTTGTGTTTGTTTAACTTTTCTGTTTGGACGATAAATAGCCTTTAAATCTGCTTTGTAAATGCTTTATAAGGTATAAATAGTCCTCACTTTAGATGAGCTCACAAAAATAGATGGCTGGTAACTACTAAATGTTTTATAACTACCTGACTTAATCATGAATTACAGCAGGAATATGTGTTAATAAAGCATTTATTAACACACTGAGCAACTATTATCATGTGTCTAAATAATAAGATTTATAAATGTACATTTAAATAGTTTATTAATCATTTACTAACACTTTCTAAATGATCTTATGAACCACTGACAACTCCTAAATAACTGGTTTGTAAATTTATCATTAATAAAGTATGAAAATACAATTATTAAACATTATGAATATGCTCAAGAACAAAACATTTATAGCTGTATTTATAAACTGCTTACTAATGCCTATTTGTCACGGGGCTGACGAGATTTGAGATGTGCGGATCCATCTGCAGACTTTTATTGAGCAGAGACGTGGTCATAACAGGCAGGGTCAAACAATGGCAAACAGGTACAACATGGGCGAGACAAAGAGTAAACAAAGACAAGCGTGGGTCGACGATCGGCGAACAGTATCCAAAGGGGCGAGACAGGAGAGGTAATCCAAAACGTCAGCGATAGTCCAGGCAGGGGGAAACAATCCGAACAAAGGCAGGGCTAGGCAGGGCTAGGCAAGGCAAGGCAAGACTAGGAAAACTAACGGGGCTCTGTAGGGCAGCGATAATGCATACAATACTCGGCAGTGACGGAAGGAAAGTCCAGGGTTTAAGTAGAGAGTGTGATTGTTTACAGCTGTGTGCGTGTGATTGGTGAGATGGCTGATGGAAAGGTAGTCCATTGTGATGTGTGGTGTGAAAGTCAATGTGGTGAGTGAGTGACCTCTGGTGGTGAATGAACGGAAGTGCAGACCAGATTCGTGACACTATTACATTTACATTTATGCATTTAGCAGACGCTTTTATCCAAAGCGACTTACATTGCATTCAAGTTACAGTTTTTACATTTGATCAGCTCTTGCTTTCCCTGGGAATCGAACCCATGATCTTGGCGTTGCTAGCGCCATGCTCTACTATTTGAGCTACAGGAAAGCCTATTAATGTTGGCACAATGCTTTATAAAGGATGAATTGACTATTTACTAATGCTTAACTAATGATTCATAGTGTGCAGTTATTATAAAGTGTTACCCATATTTCCAAATGTACTAATAACTATGAATACTAATAAGTAGAACAAAACTGTGAATATCTTTCAAAGATCTGTTGCCACTAACCTGGCAAATCGGGGTAAATCAAAATTTTGTTTTTCTTCACTCTATCAACCTGGTGTCTTTTGTCATCTTAACTTTGTTTTCAGGAGGTCTGGTGAACCCTAACTGCTGTTGTGTAGAAGCCAGCCAATCAGATTAGAGCTTGCCAGATCGAGAAAATGCCTGTAAGTTTTGTGTGTAATAAAACGGTCCTGAACAAACTGTGGGTGTGCCATCTGAGGCAGAGACGATACATTTGAATTGTTATGAACGCTAGCATTGACTAACATGCAGATAAAGGTTTGTTTTCTGGCACAAGAATGAAGATTATTATCATTCTGTTTTCAACGTTACACTTTTCAAAACTCTCCCTGGAAAACCTATTCCGCTCTCTATGAGATTAATTAATTTAATATACAGGCCTAGTATTTCCAAGCATTGTAGCTTTTCAAACACACTAAACCTGTAATAGTAAATGTATTTTGTCAAACAGTGTAATTCAATCTTCTCTGGTGTTGTGTGTATATGAGAGGTGCTATATTGTGGTGTGAGTATAGTGATGTGAGTGTGGGTGTGTTGTCCATAGCGACAGATTACATATGACTGCAGATTTACAGACCAAAATGTTTTTTTCCACAGTAAGAAGCAGCTCTGTTATTAGTTCCTATAAACTGATGCTAATGTAAAGAAAAAGATTCTCTATAATGAATCTTTTAATTCTTTCCGCTTCACTAAAATCTATTGTTCAATGTTGTATCTTTGAACACATTTTAATTTAAGATCTAATCTATTGTATTTTGCAGACTCATTGACGGTTTTGTATTATAGGCGGGGGAAAAAATGGAATTTCCCTATGAATATGGGATTGTCATTGATATGCTTGATGTATCCGGTTGTTCATCATACTGAGTGTGTTACACAGAGCAGGATAGTGGCAAAAATACCCGTGACCAGCTGCTTGCACAGAGAGGTCAAGACCCTGGAAAACACACACACACACACACACACACACACACACAGTTGTACCATATAGCACTATGCACCATAATATTTCAGCCATATGGCTCTTGTTCTCAAGTCTAGTGTTGCCTATTGAAATGTGCTGTCGTATGTGTGTCTTTGCACATTTAGCTGTTACCATTGTATGTTGTGAAAAGTTAAATATAATTTCCCACAGATCTAATTGTTTTGTGTGTATGTGAAAATCTGATGGACTATATGAGTCACACTCTCTCTGTCTGCCTGTGAAGTGAATCCCATAGTCCTGCCCCCTCAAATCCACCAAACGCAGCTTCACTCCATATCCTCCATATATGTGTCTGCTATTTCTGTCTGTCCTCTATGGAGGCTTGTTTCTGCTACAGGGAAAAAAAAAAAAAAAAGGTAATTGGAACTTTTCATATGCAGTTCTGACTGAGATTATATTTCACAATCAGGACTTTTTCAGTGAGATATAAATGCAGAATTGCAATATATAAACTCCCAATTCTGAGTCAAAATCGCAAGTTTGTATCTCGCAATCCTGAGTTTATATTTTGCATTTCCAAGAATTGTGAGATAAAGTCGCAATTACCTTTTTTTATTTTTATTTTTATTCTGTGGTAGAAACAGACTTCCATAGTCTTCAGTGCATGTCTGTTATCTGTTATTTTTTGAGTGCTCATAATATCACGCTTTTTATTAAATATTTTTAGCATTGATATTTATGTATAGCATTGATATGTCATATATTGCCTATATATATATATAGAGAGAGAGAGAGAACTTGGAAACTGCTCTCTCTCTCTTTTCCTTTGTCTGTCTTTGCTTCTTTTGGTTTGAATTCAGTGCTTGCTTCCTCCGGATTTGTAAAACTCAACTCAGATTGAGTATGACTGAAGAGGGAGGCTTTTGGGTTTGGTTGTATAATCTCTTGTCTTGATCAGTTGTTGGGTTGTGGTAAAGAGAGCTGCTTGTCACAGATCCACTGCCTCTCTCTATTCTCTCTACAGCAGACCCTTTTATATATAGCTACAACGCACAGAGCTGACAGGGAATATGACATGGGTAATTCAATCAATGGAAAAGAAGGACAAGATTCTCTCTCGCTGACTTTCTCTCCCTTGAAGGGTTTTCCTGTTACAGCGGTGCTTAGTTCGCTAGTGAACATTTTGAGATCTTTCCTGCTCTGGTTAAAATTGACCATAGTCAAATCTAAACACTAACATTAAATGAGGTATGTGCAAAAGTATGTATTTTCAAAATCGATGGGTTGCCTGAATGACTAATCGACTATTTATAAGGAATCCTTGTATAATTAGGCAGTTTTCAATCAGATCTGAATTCTTAGGGAGAGCTTTGTGTAAGGCACATTTTTGGATTTAAAAACAGCTAGAGAGACTGCAATGGAATGGAATAAAATTGGGATAATTAGTGGAATAGGAATGGAATCATTTAGGTACTTTGAAACAGCATCTTAAAAATGCAACTCTAATGGCACAAGATGGTCACAAACAATGTAAATTGGGACACGGTTTCCAGATGTCTGTCTGTTTGTATGAATGTAGTGGTGCAACATTAAAAGCAATGAATACAAAGATGCAGTTTTTCAGAGTTTTAAGATGTCCAAAAGCTAAAATTAAAACTCAGCCACTTACAATACAGAATATTAGAATAAAATGTATCTTCTAGTTTAAAATCTATTTAAAATTATATCTAAAGCAGGAATAGTTATGATCATGCATGTGTATGGCTGTAGTGGCAATGCTTTAGGGATTAAGCATCAATTTTAGACTCTTAGAAGATGCTTGAAGTTTTCTGAGAATTAAAAAAAAAAAAATGCTTTTAGACAGTATAAAAACTTCTTCTGAAGTATATTTAGCATATTTTTGTAATCAAATTAATGAATCATAGCCTCTTCAAAGCCAAAGCTAAAGTTGTTAACTGTTGTCAGATATTATGTATGATATGTCAGGTGTGCATTGTTTTGTCATGGGGAAATGCGATGATTTTAACGATGCACCATAACATAAAATGCACAAAATTTTAATTTTGTATTGCATCAGTTGTTATTAGAACAAAGTTACTGTGACGGATCGGTGGCCCTCCCCCTCATCATCATCACCACCCCGTCCCTTATTCGCCGCCCTTCACCAGGCTCCCGACTGGAGTGGGTGGATGAGAGGAGGGGCGTGGGATCAACGTGGGCTGGCGGCGTGTGATGAGGCACAGCTGGACTGAATGAAGCCTCAATACCGCCGCCGTTAAATGCCGAGCGCGCCTCTCCTCGAGAGACCGGTCTCTTCCCCCGTGCATGCACGCTGATGTCCTCGTGGGTCCAGGAAGGGTGCGTAGAGGGACTTCGCGCCACCGGAAATGTGAGCTGCAGAACTCGCGGTCCGGGAGAAAGCCGCACCCGTATTACGGCCGTCGGGCCAGGATGCCGGGCCGTTCAAGTCCCGCCAAAGGCCGAGGAAGAAGAGGAAGAGCCGCCGCTCAGAAGAAGCCGCCGCCCCTCGTAACCGGACCAGAGCGGGAGCGCGTGCGGCCACCGGACTCCGCCCCTTCCCTGGACCCTTCCCCTTCGGAACACTGCCCTCCTTCACGAGCCCCGCAGCACAACGAGGACACCAGATCCCCCCGTTTTGTTGGACACTTCTTCCCCCTGGACACTTTATTTTATCACTTTTGTTTAATAAAAGCCTCTCCGAGGCCTGACGCCACACCCACTGTGTCTGTCGTTGGCTCCTCCCGTCACACTACATAATGCTGAGCAATTGCTGACTTAGTCTTGAAGAAAGTGATCTGGTTCAAAAGAGTAGAGCTGTTAGTGTCCTCCATTTCCCCATGACTTCTGTTGTGGTCGCTGATTCATTTCATGTGTGATAAAGAACATCTGTTGTAAATATTTATTGTATAAAACATGCAGTATTTTCACCTTCTCATTTAAAACTGATCAGCCCCAGCATTTAGCCTTTTGCAAGTCTCTAATACAAGGATTGTATAAACAAACATTTTGTGTTATTACATTGGAGCTTAGGAACTGATCTTTATTATTTGTATGAGTTTAGAACTGACAGGGCTGGTTATCTGGCTTTAGTTGGGGTGTCTTGCGTGTTTTTCCTCTCATATTTTAGAGATTAGCCTTCTTTGATACTTCAGACAGTGAAATGTAGCTCAGCATGTTTCTGAGCCATTGACAGCAGAACCAGTTTTACATGTGAAAGAGAAATGCACAAAGAACTGTGCTTGTCTGATAATGAAATGTTGCAGAATGACCTGGGAGAGGGTTATTGTGTGGCCCACAGCAGGACCTCTGTAATGATATATTTGCTCATTCAAACTTGCACTGGGATGACCATGTCATAACTAATAAATGGTGACTGTCAGTGGAATCAGTAGAAATCATAAAAACATTCAAACTAAAGAAACAAAAACTGATCATGTCTGTTAAAATCGTACTACATTATCCTCCAGTTTCACAAACAAGGCTTAAGCCTAGTCCCAGACTAAAATGCATGTCTGAGCTGTTTCAACTGAAAGCAACTCTGACTGATCTCGAGATGCACACCAGTAACCCAGTTTTTTCTTTATATCCTAAAATAAAGTCATTAATTTCAGAAAAAGCTAAATGACATCAGTAGAAAACTACTGCTACACAATCAACCATACCATACTTCAGAAGCTTAAAATAGCTACATACGGATGAGAGACAGGAATCAGGAATCCTGCTCTCCTGTGTGTGTGTGTGTGTGTGTGTGTGCGCGCGTTCTGCTCAAGGCTCCTTTCTGTCCTCGTCTGGTAGAAGCTGGACAAAGGCCCTCAGCTTTCTATATTGTTGTCTTCGCCTGACTGATTCCCCCTGCAGCAGCACAGGGAGACATTTTTCTCCTCCTCTTAGCTTGTTCTTTTTGTCTGTTTGTTTCTCTTTCTCTTTCCTTTATTTTTATTTATCTCATTGTCTAATTGTCTTTTATGCTTTATTGTTTTGTTTTAGCGAAGTCTCCCCCATTCTCTCTTTTTTTCCCCCATTCTCCAGACATATTTTCCTGTTCTCCAGGCTTTTATATTTTAGGCACTGGTATCTGGTGTTCTGACTGAATCTTGACCTCAGTCATTCTCTGGGCTGGACAAATGACTGAGACGTTCCTTTTTCCCTGGAGCCATTCTATTTTTCATTCCCATTCACACACAGACACACACATTCTTCCTCTACTCTCCCATTTCTCATTTTTCTCTGCCTTTTTCTCTTTCTTCTTTTCTTTTCAACTCCCTCTCTCCATTTTGTTACAACAGTCTGGGGAGAACCACAAAAATCCTGAAAGATTCTTTTCTTCCACTTATTTTATTCCTTCAGGCAGTGGAATTTACAGAAAATCTCTCTCTGTGTTGCTGCACTGCGTTGGCTGTAATCTCCTTTCAATCTTCCTCTTCTCTTTCCCCACCCTGATCCCATGATCACAGTGATGTTCCAAGTCTTAAGTGGAGCTGAGTGCTCGTGTAATCAAATTCCCCATGGTTTACCACATCGCTGCGGTTACAGTCAGATGTACGAGCCCGTGACCCGTGACCCCCACCTTGGATTTGGGACAAGGCCAATCACAGAGCTGGGTCACCCATAAGTCATTACGTTTCTCACAAAATTTCAGCTATGACCTTCTGTGCTCCTCTAAGAAGAGAAGTGACTTCTGATCTGTTAGAAATAAGTGTGAACATGTTGTATGTGTGCATATTTGTATGTCTGAAATGAATAATTTTATATAACATTTGATTTTAACCTTTTAACTTGGCCTATGGTCAAAACCAGTTCAAAATTCTCTCCAAAATTTTTATTCATTTGATGCACTGTAAGAGCTTGCCTTAGGATTGTGGACCATTTTATTGCACATTCACATTCCCAGCAGGTGGAAAGGAGTGGAAACTGATTGATGAAGTATAACATTGTAATCAATGAGCAGTGTTGGAAGGTTGAGCTGTATACTAGTCAGTTTCTGTACATCCCAGTCTAAACTGAGCTGTTGTGCAAACTCTGACTCTTTCCTTTTTGGTAGTTCTATGTTTAGTAGGTAGTTAATTCATTAGTAAATTTTGTGTGTGGATTCAACATAATTTACAGTATATATGTGTGTTTAGCACATTATTAGTTCACTGTTAATTTTATCAAACAGCCAAATTGTTGCTTGTTCTTTTTTACGTATGTTCACCGATGTATTGCAATAATAACCCACTTCCAAGTTTGCAGGAATTGCTAGATATTTAGTTTCCAAATTATTCAGTTACCGCAGCACAGAAGCCCTATGCAAACGAATAGCATCTGTTTCACTGGCCCATTGAAGTAACTTCCTCCAGTTCCCATCCAGAACAAATGTTTTATATGGACAAATTTCGATCTTTCCTTGAAATAAAAGATTTAAAATGCTGTTTAGAGAATTAGGTGAATTTTCTGACTTTCATCACATCTTAATTAGTATGTGTATTGTATTGCCATAATGATGCCAGAGGAAGCTCCAGAACTCCACCAGTTATTTAGACTTGAAGTATCAGTGAACTGTGGATTTATCTGTTGCCAAGAACACATGTCATAAAAGGGATGGGCACTAAGCCATGATGAAAGGTTGAGATCTCAACCAGTGCTGCACAAAGAACTCACTTCTAAAACAGACTAACCAGCTTAAATGGAAGATCAAAAGAGAAAGTATGTAGGTTGAATAAAGAGGGAATCTTTTGCTTAATCATCTATCATTATGTGACTATTCATCCATTACTAAGAAATCAGCATTACGTTAATCTTAAACTAGTACGGGAATGTAGCTATCTGGACAACAGTGCCAATGACAAATTATCCTAAGTTTCTCATTTTACTTTTAATCACACTACAGTTTGGAAGGTTGTTGACTTAAAGCTGCAGTCCGTAAGTTTTGCCTCTTTGTCGCCATCTCTGTTTGAAAACCTGGAATTGCAAGCTGCTTGCGGAATTATCTTGCTTGCGTGGGGTTGTGCTCCGGCACGCTCCAGTGCGGATGAATCTAAAGTTTTGAGGTGAATGTGTAGCTGTCAATCACTGCACCGGTGTGGATGTTTACTGTACTTCGCAATCACAGATTATGTTGTGGATTTTTCTTGTTCAAAATAAATTGCACTAAGGAAGTTTTGAATTCAGATAGACCTTTATTAACAAGTTAACAAAAGGCAGAGTAGATGTTCGAACAACACTACTGAGTCTTGTCTCAAACTCACATATATACATCCTGAAGTTTTCACAGCATTCCATATATGCACCGTTGTATTTTTGTTATCTTTTACCATATATGAGTTCTTGAAGTATGATCAATCACTGTCATGTATGCATTTCTAGGTCCTGAACAGATTCTTTCCATATATGAGTGTTCCTCTAGCCCCAAAACGTTTACTCTATTCTAGGCTCACTGCAGCCTTTTACACACAGTTGCTTCACACAGTCAAACTAGATAATAGTAGATACAGTAGGCATAATTCAAAATTACACAATCAAACAAGATAATAGTCGATACAAATAGTCATAATTCTATGTATATATATATATTAATTCAAGATTAATGAAAATCTTCTACAATTCTAGCCTATGTCTTGGAATATATGACCCAAATAAGAATTTTCACTGTATATTGCCATCTGAACAAGTAAGTAACAAGTCTGCCATGTTTGCTCTGACCAGCTGAGGAAAAAAGCATTACCATAAATCGCGCTACCAATGGTGATTTAATCTAAAGATTGGTTAGCTCATATCACATCAAAACGTGCAAATTATTATATTATTGTTATACTTTATTCTCAAATTATTAATGTTAACATCAGCATTGCGTGACTATGAGTATAGTGTGTATTAGCATGTAGATTTCAATTTCTGTACAGTCTAATATCTAATTGTCATGCCATTCCAATTTCATATTAATAAATTATTTTAACCCAAAAAGCAAATTATTCTCCCTTCGAACTGGTTTTCTTTAAAATTCAAATCTTGTGTAATCCCAGGCTATCTGTAATCAGAAGCACATTTAAAACTGAAATATAATTTAATTTAATTCACATGCGTTTCATAAACACATAATCCTTTCTGGATTACAATCCACCATCAAAATTATACATTTAATTATTCTAGCTGCTGTGAGAAAATGCTATAAACGATCCGTCACCTGCAGCATTCTCACATAGGATAGCTTAGTAGCCAGGATAACTTCTTTATGTTTACAGACGTGACGTAATGATGCAGTGCCGTGCTCGAATTTCCCGCGAAAACCTACCCGTACCACTCAAATTAGAAAACATTATTATAAGATAACCGTTGTGAATCGGGCTAAAGTAAAGTGACAGTTTTGAACACTGGCTGGTTATGTACTTGCTCAAATATTGATTTCGGATCATTTTTAACCAAAAAAGTTACGGACTGCAGCTTTAAATGTATGTTTAATGTATTTCTAAATGTTTTTATGAGGTCACTGATTTTGGCAAGTCAGTTAAACGTTTAATAAATGGCTTTGCAGTAAAATGAGCCTCTTGATTCAGAAAATATATGAGAGACATTATTTTCTCATCCTCATGTTGTTCCAAACCTGTTTGATTTCTGTGAAACATAAAATAATTTATTTTGAAGAATGTTCAACTTTGTCCAAACAATGGTTATAGGTTCTGAAAAAAACACATTGCTTAGCCAAAAAAAAAGAAAAAAGAAAAAAAAAAAGAATAAATTATGACAGAATTTTTATGTTGTGCTGAACTATCGCATTGTCTATGCAGCTGTATATTTTTTTGAACTGACATATGATTCTTTAGGATTCTTTTAGTAGAGTCACTCTTCTAGGAGAGAGAGAGGGTCAACTTAGGGCCAAACCAAGTTGAATGAGTGCAACAGGAGTTGGATATGATGAGGTAGAACCGATTCAATGTTTTGACTGCAGCTGTCACCATCAAAAAGTGTTTCATCAGTAAGAAGTCAACACAATATGCCATATTTTGTTAAACATAGTTGGCAGTTTGTTAACATTGAACTTTTTTACGATGGCTTCCTTTGTAGGATCTACTTGATGTGTGCTAACCCAGCAGCACTATAATTAGTGTGTCTGACCCCAGGGTCACCAGAAGCAGGCCTGTGTTGATAGCACCTGGGCAGGTAACTGAGGACACTCCATCAGCACCTTTCAGCTTTCATGGAGCATTGCTCTTGATGAGAGAGGGGGATGGATTGTGAGCATTTTACCGGGCACTCATATTAAGGGTCAGTGTGCTTTGCCAGGACTGTTAGAGCAGGAATTTTGATCTAGTCTTGCCAAATGAACACTAAATGCCCCTTTTAGGGGACATAATTCCTTTCTGTGGCAAAACCTTTGGCACGCTGCCTAATGCACCCTGCCCTTCTCCTTCTATAGTGAATTCACAAATTTCTTCAATGTATTGAGGCCAGTGTGATGTTAGGATGCTCATGGAGTTCAGCCAGTTTTTTTTTTTTCTCAGTGTTTAGTCGTAAGGTGGAATGTACCATTAAACTAAAGCTAATAAAGCAGGTTCCCCTTCAGGAACCCGAGCTGCGTCGAACGCTTTGGGAACGCCTTCAGCGTGACCACGCTCTGAATCACGTGTGTGATCAGTCCAATGGAGTGGCGAGACCTCACGAGCTGGGTGACGTCACGACCAGGAAGCTTAAAAGCGCATACGGTGGAAACAGCAGCAGCTTTTGTCATTCAGTAAGCGCTCTCTGTCTGCGGCAGTCCTATTTATTGTTGTCTGTCTTGCTGTTGTATTATGGCTAAGAGAGATTCAAAGAGTGGTGACAAACAGTGTTTCAGGCTGTGTGTTCCTCCCTGCCCTCGTTACATCACGGGTGGGGATACACACAGTTTGTGCGTTGTTTGTTTGGGAGCGGAGCACTAACTCCCGGAGAGCTCTATTTGAGGAGGGAGCTCTCACTAACGTTCCTCGCGGCTCTGGTCCCGCTTCTGCTGAGGCAGGGCAGTGGCTCCGGTCATAGCGATCACAATTGGATCTGGTGGAGGGAATGGAGACGGGCCAGTCCCTTTCTCCTTCCTCACCCTCCAGATCCAGAGCCCCCTCCCAGAGATCGGAAGCACGCACTGCGGGTTCTTCCACTCAGGGAGAGGGCTTGGCGCTGCGCCTATCATCCTCTGAGGAGGTTGATATGGAGAGCGTCGATGAGACTGCTGATGCACCACCCCAGTCTCCCCAGTATGAGGAGTTAGTGGAGGTAGTTACTCGTGCGGTAGCCAAGTTACACATCGATTGGCCCGTCGAGAAACAGACCGAGCCGCCGAAAAGCAAACTAGACGAACGCTTTTTGTGTGCTCGGTCGTTATCTCCACACTGGGGCTTACCTTTTTTCCCCGATCTCCACACTGAGGTGTTGAGATCATGGGCTAATCCATACTCGGCCCGTATCTTCAGTCCCACTGCCAGTCACTATTCTAACGTTGTGGGATTGGATGATCACGGTAAACAGAGCGATGCCCCGGGTTGAACAGACGTTAGCTAGCTATCTGTCTCCCAGCGCGGCATCGTCTCTGAAAGACTCTGCATTACTGCATACTACTTCATTGTTGGTGGGCAAAGGGTACGCGGCAGCGGGTCAGGCTAGTGCATGTTTGCATACTATGGCTGTGTTGCAAGCATACCAAGCAGACCTGCTGAAGGAGCTGGATGAGGGCGAGGAAGTCAGAGCAGATGATATCTCTGAGCTTAGGCAAACCGCTGATTTATCTCTCCGTGCCACCAAAGAGACTGCGTGTGCCATCGGTCAGTCTATGGCAGCAATGGTGGCGGCGGAGAGGCATTTGTGGTTGACCTATCTGAGATGAGAGAGAAAGACATAATCTTCCTTATGGATGGCCCGCTTGCGCCTTCTGGCCTGTTTGGCGACGCTGTCAATACTGTCGTCGACAGGTTTCATACCAGGAACAGCAGAAACAGAGTGTTGCCTCTCGTGCTCCTCCGCAGCGGGACAGAGAGCAGCAACGCTTGAAGTCGGGGTCCACTAAGCCAAAGCCGGATCTGCGGACCGTCCTTCAGGCGAAGAGGGCCTCAGCTAAGAGGTCCTGACGATCACGGCTCAGGACTTCGGTACACACCTCATTATACAGTGCCCATCTCTCCTCAGCCCGGGGAATGGAGACTCCACCATGAGGTGGTGAACCAGATTTGGAGTATGTTTGGTCAAGCTCAGGTGGATTTGTTTGCTACCAGGAGACATCGCACTGTCCCCTCTGGTTCTCTCTAATTCCTCCAGCTCCTCTGGGACTGGATGCCATGGTGCAGACTTGGCCGAGGCTTCGTCTGTACACTTTTCCCCTGATTGCTCTGCTCCCGGGAGTTCTGGAGAGAGTGTGCCGGGACGGTGCCCGTCTACTGTTAGTAGCCCCGTTCTGGTCAGGTCAAGTATGGTTCTCGGACCTGATTTCTCTCCTCAATGGCTCCCCATGGGAGATTCCCATCAGGAGGAATGATGGGAATCTCATCACTCGGAGCTGTGGAAACTATGGGTATGGCCCCTGAGGGGGCACAGCTCATAGCTTCCGGTCTCTCAACCGAGGTTGTTGAGACCATCCTCCAGTCCAGAGCTCCCTCTATGAGGAAACTTTATGCTTTGAAGTGGAAACTTTTCACTTCTTAGTGCGGCAACCTCCAGCTTGGCCCAGTCAACTGCCCGGTTGGTCCAATTCTGGAATTCTTGCAGGCCAGGTTGTCCGCAGGGTTATCTCACTCTATCTTGAAGGATTACGTGGTGGCCTTAGCGGCTTTCCACGCCCCTCTCTGTGGGTAAACACTCTCTGGTTTCATGTTTCCTCCACGGTGCGCTGAGGCTGAGGCCCCCGGTACATTCACGAGTCCCTCCTTGGGATTTAGCCATGGTTTTAGAGGCTCTGTGCAAACCACCTTTTGAGCCCCTTGAGGAGATCTCTAATTGTTTGCTGCTACATGATCTACAGGCCCTTTCAGTGGCCCCATCTTATCTAGACTTTGCGCCCGGTATGGCCAAAGCTTTTCTGCACCCAAGACATGGCTATGTGCCTAAGGTGCCCTCCTCTGCACCACGGCCTGTTGTACTGCAGGCTTTCTGTCCTCCTCCCTGACCAGCAGAAGCTTAATTGTGTGTGTCCAGTGCGAGCACATGTCCATATGTCCACAGATCTGCCCTGTGGACGAAGGCAGACCAGTTGTTTGTTTGCTATGGTCATTCTAAGAAGGGTCGTCCTGCTACTAAACAGACCCTCAGTCGGTGGATTGTTGATGCCATTTCTTACGAGTCCTCTGATCTCCCCTCACCCTTGGGGGTCAAGGCTCACTCAACCAGAAGTGTGGCAGCCTCCAAGGCCTTTCTGTCAGGTGTGCCTATGCTTGACATTTGTAACGCTGCGGGTTGGTCCACGCCACTTACGTTTGTGAGGTTCTATGACCTCGAAATGCATGCCACTCCCAGCTCCTCTGTTCTCTTGCCTTAGCTGTGCTCTTCCACACTAGGCAGGGATTTGAAAGTCTGACGGCGCGGCTATTCTCGTTCCCAAAGCGTTCGATGCAGCTCGAGTCCCTGAAGGGGAACGTCCCAGGTTACATATGTAACCATGTTGCTGCGTCGCAGTGCCATACTTGCGGCATCTCTGCGAGCGCTTCCCTCATTCTCCAGAAGCTGCCGCTGTTTCCACCGCATGCGCTTTTAAGCTTCCTGGTCGTGACATCACCCCGCTCGTGACGTCACACCACTCCATTGGACTGATTACATACGTGATTCAGAGCGTGATCACGCTGAAGGCGTTCCCAAAGCGTTCGATGCAGCGTCTCGTTCCCTCGGAGAACCATGGTTACATATGTAACCTGGGACGTTTTCCTGGGATCAGAAATCTGACTCTGCCTCAGAAATAAATGAGGGCTCAGACACTTCTCCGCTCCTAGAGATGCTGGGTGGCTGTAGTTTTTGTCATTATGCCTGTGAAGTAAAACTTTCAGAATATAAAGCATTTTCATTTGGCTTTGAATAGAGTGTGAAATGCCAGGCACCTCTTGGGCTAAGAATAGCTGAGTGTTTGACGTCAAGCACGACTTCACATGTAGAAATGGATAAACAATAAAAGTCAGAAAGAGCTTTTGAGAAGTTTACTCATCCAATCTTTACTGTGACTTTCTATTCCTGGCATGCATTGAGGATGTGAAGAGCAAAAGGTATGTAGGTGGATACTTTTCCTGTTGCAAAAAATATAACACAGTAATAAATCTGTACTACCATTTAGAAGGTTTTTTTGTTTTTTAAAGAAGTCACTTAAGCATTTTTTTATATTTTTGGCAGAGGTCTCTTATGGTAACGATGGCTGCATTTATTTGATTAAAAAACAGCAATACTGTGAGATATTATGGCAGTTGATATAGAATAGTCTGTCTGTATGTATGTATGTATGTATGTGTGTATATATATATATACAGAGCTGGGTAGTAACTGAATACATGTAATCTGGATTACGTAATCAGATTCCAAAAATTAAGTACTTGTAATTAGAGTAAATTACATATTAAAATACTCGTAATCAGACTACAGTTACTTTTTTATGGTTTACATGATTACATATTATTCACACAATAGCAATAAATTATTCATAATTCATTTATTCTCCCTAATTTCTCTTTTTCATCTTTTAAATTTTCCTTTCTAAAATATCCTACATATAATTTCATATTATATACATTCAGAAAGTCCAGTTTTGTGGACATTCACACAGTCATTAGTCAGGTGATGATACAACATTTTACCACTGGATTTACGAAAGTCATTTCAGGTTTATGTTATGTCTTTGGAAGGCTTTTGTCTTTCAAATTCATTAAAATGCATATATTCACATTATTTCTTATTTACATGTAATGCGGGAATTCCAAAACATTTTGTCATCTAAACCTTATTCGCCAAATATACTTTAAGTATATACAGTGCACAGCATAAATGAGTACACCCCCTCTAAAACTTAACAAAATCAGCAATTACTCTTTACTTCTTTGGAGATATAATGTTCCAACAAGCCAGCTTGATCAATTACCAAAGAAGAATGTCAAAATTATTCAGCAAAATAAGATTTTCTTATCAAAGTGATAAAATGTTGTGTTGCAAAAATGAGTACACCCTCCTGAAAGTTACTAAATAAAAAAAAAAATAAAAAAAAGTGTATAGGTTTAAGGTTATTTTTAATCAACAGGTAAGTATATTGAACCAAAACTTTTAAAGACAAGTAATTTCCTAACAGTTAAAAGTGTTATATAGCCCACTGAATCATGCTCAGACTTAATGCTGGCAGCAGTGGAACCACTTGGGAAAGAACTGCCAAGAGATTTATTTCTTAGCATAAAAGAGGACAATGGTACAAGAGGAATACCAAATTATTGTTTTAAGTGTGAAAATATAGTAGAAGTAGCACTGACATTCAAAAACAATGGACTTGTGACAAGACTCCTGAAATAATCAGGTCTTCACTTTAAGTTTTCATTTAGTGATGAGTGAATTTTTGCTAGAAAAAGAGCAGGAGAAATAACACTCAAGTTTCTCTGAGCCGGCAAAAGCTATTAAAAGAGTGACACTTTATCTCACAGAGTATGACGCAGCCTGCAGAAGTGACATGCATAGTTGTTGTCACCACTAGAATTAGCCAAAGCAAAATAAACTCATTTAACCTCTTCCAAGGCACATATTTACAAAATAGAGACTTCTGGGAATCCATACTCTGGTCTCAAGAGGCCAAGTCAATCATTTCAGATCCAAAAGCATCCAAAATGTTCTGTTGTTGCTAGAGGAGGAGTACAGTGAGAAGTGCTTGGCACCCTCAGTGACGTGGATGAGTGAGTGCTGAAGGTGTGAGGGAGTTGTGCTTTATCAATGCTGTCATGAACTCACACACCACTGTGATGTAATACAAAAACCTGAAACAGAAGATGCTAGCCTCCCCTCATTCCCTGCATTATTGGGCATTTTTTTCAGCATGACAATGAAGATATTCATTCTCCCAAGGTGAAAATCCTTCAGTGGACATGTATTTCACTCAATCTTAACACTCTTGTGCAGCTGTGGGGGATTCTGTAGAGATGAGCCAAGCAAAACTCCCCATTAAAGACCAGAGCATTTAAGGAGGTCGTCCTCCAGGAGTTAAACAGGACAGATGTGAAAATTTGTCATGAACTTGTACACCCAGTGCCAAGAAGGGTCAGAGCAGTATACTTAAATTTCTGGAGGACATACTAAGTACTACAATATTATACATTTGCTTAATTAAATCTAGGGTGTACTCGTTTCTGCGATCCTTCATTTAAACAAAATTGGCTAATTTACTTATCTTACAGAAAATATTGGCATATATTTTGTTGTTTTTATTAAGTATATGTTTAATACATTTCAATTTTGCCATCTTTCCATGAATTATGTTAGTGATCATTAAGAAAATACATCTTTATATTTATTCAGAGGGGGTGTACTCATTTATGCTGTGCACTGTACTTTAAGTACCCCTGAGATTTTAAAATACATTTTTCAATAATTAAGTATCACATTTGCATGTTCACGGTTTCTTTGATGTTGATTAATGGTTACATGGCATGGAGGTAAATAAAAATATTTCATCTTTTTTTAGTAAGTGTTTTATTTTAATTGCTATTTTAAAACAGTGCCTGCGTCCCAATGTGCATACTATCCATCCTAAATTCTATGTGATAGTAGTAATTTTCAATACTATTTAGGGCATATAGGGTGGATAGTATGCACATTGGGGCGCAGGGAATGTCTATAGAAATACAAAGACTGTTCACTCCTATACTTATGAATGGAGAAACTGCAACACGCAATATGGAGGAATAGTCCCACCTTCTAAATGAAAGAGCCAATCGTTGATTGGAAAAGTCATTGCGTCACTTCATCACCCGTTAGAATCTCCAGTTCCAATAGAAACCTGAGGCTAGACCAGCCGATGCGCATGCACAGCCATAAGCGTTATGACTGTGCATGCGCATTGGCTGGTCTAGCCTGAAAAATAAGCTTTTTAAGAAACAACATTCTGTCACTTTTGATCAGTTTCATTTGTTCTTTGGAAAAAAATATGGTAGTGAACAGTAGTGTATATCTAACAAAACTATATGTGATATTCGTTCTGCAGATAGAACTTTATTCTTAAATCAGTAAATATACTTTTAGAGTAGAGTTAACAAGCACTGTGAATGCCATTTAATGCTGCTGCAATGTTTCTGATGTAGAACAACCTCTTCTTGATTGTCCATATTTGTATTCTTTTACTTGAAGTTCACAGAACCACACATAACACATTGTGTGAATTTTCATTTAGAAGCTCATTGGTATGATGCGCACTAGACATCAGTGCTCACTTAGAACCTGTGGTGCAGACTGGGCATTCACACTGTGATTGGTTGTCATTGTGATTGCATGGTCATGTGAATACCCGTGGAGTCTACAAATGTGACTGCATATCATCCCATGCATATCAATGGGTTAGTAGTTAGTCATCCACAGTTTGCTATAAAAAGGACAGGTAAAAACTCTATACAACTTTGATATGGGAAATGAGAAACAGATGGAGACCAAGAAAAAAAGGTGAAAAAAATTCTCTAAAATGCAAATTGCTGTGCTGCGTCTTTACAGCTGAGAATGACCTGTCATTGTGGAAATTGAATGAATATGATAATAGCCATTAAAGGAAGCATCTGTCTTCCTGATGGTAAAACTCCACTAAATGCAACTCTCTAACACTGAGATGTGCTGTAATTGAAAAACCCAAGCAACTGGATCAGGAGCTGTTCATCAACCGCAAGGGGGTATTTACACATGGTTGTGCATTCTACTGATAAAATAGCTATCTGATCATGAAAAGATCAAGATTTATATGTGACTTTTATGGGGCCAAGTATTAGTGGTATATGTGTAGCCAGTTAGATTGTGATCCAATTAATCATAACACTTAAATTGTCCAAATGTAAAACATGGTATTCATAGAATATGTTTTATGTGCGTTTATGAGTCAGATGGGTGAGATAGTTCTGGTTCAGCGTGTTTTATTTGAATTAGGGTCACTAGGCTATTTAAGGGTCAATAACACACTTCATTACTGTCATTTGAGCTTTAATTACTCACTGCCCTTAGTGGGGCCATACCATCAGGTGTGTGGAGGTAATTAACTGTAATTAGTTAGTTTAGGATGAAAACGGTGCACCTTGAAGTTGCAGAGGAGCTCATCCAACCTCCACTGTGCCCCAGAACCTCCCATTCCCTAAAAAGCATTGCACTACCAATCAAGAGTTTGGGGTCAGTTATGGCTGCTGAAAATTCCTGCTAAAATTAAATTATACAAAAACAGAAAACTGTAATTCCATTTCCGGATCATTTTAATGTTTTAACACCAGTTTAAGTGTGAATATGTGGCCGTGCGCTGTGGCTTAGTGTGTGTTTAGTGCTAAAAGTAATAGACAGGTAATCTAATGAGAGTTGCAGAGGAGTAAACTTCACCTTCACACACAGAGATTGTTAGAAAGTCCTGCTGATAATCTACTGCTGAAATCTGCTGCACAAAGACGTTCTCTCTCTAGCTATCTTCTCATTTGATGGTGGATTAAAACACTCAGACACACACACACACATACACACATGTGGGACATGTGGCATCTGGCTATGGTAGATAAGACCACTGTTGATTAGTGCTATGAATGTCATCTTTGACAGAGAGCAATGAGAAGAGGGTCATAGAGAGACATGGTGACTCTGCAGTCCGACTCCAGCAATCTCTTTTTCCCCCCTAAATAATATGTGACCCGAACTGGCAAAATGAGTCAGAATGTGCACAGGCTAATTTTGAACTAAACGTGAAAGAAAGTGCAAAATGTCGATTTTAGTCGAATTTTAGGTTTTCACAAAAATGAGTTCATTAAGCCCTCGTCTAGCAATCCCAGTTATGATCCAAATAGCAATTAAACATCTAAAATTATCTTTATTTGTACGTTTTCTGAGAGGAGTACCATTCCTGTCATCCGAAGTCTGCGCATAAAGGCTCTTCCGGCAGCACACAATCCCAATATATTACACACATACAGAGAATTACAGTATTTAAGTGTTCAAGCAAACATAATCAGTTTTCGTAAGTGAATGTTTGGGGAACTGTTGGGGAAAAACATCTGCTGTGTAACATTATATTAGGTGCATGCATTACAGTAGGTCGTAATATATAGGCCATCTGTCTCATTAATGTTAGTCTAACAATAAAATAAATAGACTAACATTAATGAGAGAGTTCAATCAAGAGCAGCGAGTGAGTCCCTTTTCAAAACTGCTTTTGTAGTTTTAATAATCAATTTATTTGTAATGAACACACTAAAGTGATTTTTATATTTGATTTGGTTTTCTTACTTGAATGCTTTTGTTTAGATGTAAAATGAAAAAAGTAATGCATTATTTGTTTCTTAGGCTATTTGTTCAACTGTTTTGTTTTGTTTTGTTTTGCAGCTGTTCTTATTTATAATAACAAAGATAAAATAAAAAATAGCTATATTGTGATTATTAATATAGTAATTATTATTAAGAAAATAACTGGAGGAAAGGATGCAACCTTTCTAGGTGATTTTGCTTTGGAACCTTCAGAAAACTTTACTCAATCTTTCTCAAAACTGACTTTGCTGACTCTATCGATTTTAAACAAGTGTAGCTCAGTCATTTTTTTATTTGATTCTAACAAATCATGCATCATTTTGAAGGTCTTTTAATGGAGAATGTGAAAATAACTCCTTTTTGAAAATATGCTCATTGTGACTCATTTTGCCAGTATAGGTCACATATTTGGCATGATTGTTTACCAGTGTTGGGCACGTTACTTTAAAAAAGTAATTAGTTATAATTACTAGTTACTTCTCACAAATAGTAACTGAGTTAGTAACTGAGTTACATCATTCTAAAAGTAACTAATTACTAGGAAAAGTAACTTGGGTGCCCCCGATATTAAATGAATGAAATGGACACTAAATAGAATAAATTATTATTATAAAACATTGTACACTAATCTATTTTAATATTTCTGTAGGATAATGTGAGAGACACCTATCAAATTCAGTATATTATTGTAAATATTATCAAGCAATTATATATATAAAGCTTATGTTTGTAAAAACACTTAGCATCAGTCAGTTAAGCATTATAATATGATATTATGATAATTTAGCATTATATGATGATAGAACTTTAGTAATTAGAATAAAATTATTAGATAAAAGCTGAAGAATTCCAAAAGGAACTCCGTTATTTTGACAGGAAAATACAACAAAGAATATCGTTTACATGTAGCGCGTCAATTCTGCATGTTATGAAAGATGTTATGAAATCTCGCTCTGTATCTTTCTTTGCACGTGTGAAAAAAGCGACGGCGAGCCGTGCGCCTACTAGAGTTTACGGTAAGTCAAATACAGCTACACTGTGCGTCCATTCAGATAAACTGAAAAATTAAATGATAATAACATTTATAATAAATTATAGTAACGCCGCATTTTATTGTCAGTAACGGTAACGGCGTTGTAACGGGGGAAACAGTAATTCGTTTGATTACTCGTTACTGAAAAAATAACGCCGTTAGTAACGCCGTTTATTTATAACTCCATTATTCCCATCACTGTTGTTTACATTGAATATATTTGGCATGTCATTTGACATGACTTATAAACACTGTTTATAATCTCACAGAGTCAGCTGAGATTCTCATTTAAAGGTCTTCAGTTAGTTTTCATTCCTTAAATGCTCTTGCATTCATCATCTTGCTTAGAAACAGCTAAAGATGATGATTTAGTGCTAAAAACAGCAGCGTCTGTCAACCTGACAGACGTTGACAGACCCGAATTCCGGAAATGTTGGGATGTTTTTTTAAATTTGAATAAAATGAAAACTAAGAGACTTTCAAATCATATGTCATGAGCAAATGTTTTATTCACAATAGAGCATAGAGAACATAACAAATGTTTAAACAGAGAAATTTTACACTTTTATCCACAAAATGAGCTCATTTCAAATTTAATGCCTGCTACAGGTCTCAAAAAAGTTGGCACGGGGGCAACAAAGGGCTGAAAAAGCAAGACATTTTTAATGAACTAATTAAGTTAATTGACATCAGGTCTGTAACATGATGGGCGTAGGCTCTCCAATCTGTGAAAGAATGTGTAAAAAGATTGTGGAATACTTTAAAAACAACGTTCCTCAACGTCAGATTGCAAAGGCTTTGCAAATCTCATCATCTACAGTGCATCATCAAACGATTCAGAGAAACTGGAGAAATCTCTGTGCGTAAGGGAAAAGGCCGAAGACCTTTGTTGGATGCCCGTGGTCTTCGGGCCCTCAGATGACACTACATCACTCATCGGCATGATTCTGTCATTGACATTAGTAAATGGGCCCAGGAATACTTCCAGAAACCACTGTCGGTAAACACAATCCGCCATGCCGTCTGCAGATGCCAGCTAAAGCTCTATCATGCAAAAAGGAAGCCATATGTGAACATGGTCCAGAAGCACCGTCGTGTCCTGTGGGCCAAGGCTCATTTAAAATGGACTGTTTCAAAGTGGAAAAGTGTTCTATGGTCAGACGAGTCCAAATTTGACATTCCTGTTGAAAATCACGGATGCTGTGTCCTCCGGGCTAAAGAGGAGGGAGAACTTCCAGCGTGTTATAAGCGTTCAGTTCAAAAGCCAGTATCTCTGATGGTATGGGGTTCATAAGTGCATATGGTATGGGCAGCTTGCATGTTTTGGAAAGCACTATGAATGCTGAAAGGTATATAAAGATTTTAGAGCAACATATGCTCCCCTCCAGATGACATCTATTTCAGGGAAGGCCTTGTATATTTCAGCAGGACAATACAAAACCACATACTGCAGCTATTACAACAGCATGGCTTCGTGGTAGAAGAGTCCGGGTGCTGAATTGGCCTGCCTGCAGTCCAGATCTTTCACCTATGTGGCGCATCATTAAACAAAAAAATATGTCAAAGACAACCACAAACTCTTCAGCAGCTGGAAACCTATATCAGGCAAGAATGGCACCAAATTCCAACACCAAAACTCCAGAAACTCATAACCTCGATGCTCAAATGTCTTCAAACTGTTTTGAAAAGAAGAGGAGATGCTACACCATGGTAAACATGCCCCCGTTCAAACTATTTTGAGACCTGTAGCAGGCATCAAATTTGAAATGAGCTCAATTTGTGCATAAAATTGTAATATTTCAAAGTTTAAACATTTGTTATGTTATCTATGTTCTATTGTGAATAAAATATTGGCTCATGTGATTTGAAATTCTTTTAGTTTTCATTTTATTCAAATTTTAAAAACATCCCAACATTTCCGGAATTTGGGTTGTAGAAATGTGAATATGTATATACATTTCAACTTATGCTTTGGCAGTATACAGCTTCATTTTACTGTGCCAGCAAAGCTGTCTAATCTGAGCGAGCAAGGACGAGAGACAGTGTGTGTTATTACCTGTGTCAGTCACAGCTCTCAGCAGTGTTGATCAGTAGCACCGCTACAAATAGTGATGCTGTTCGTTTAACTGTTTCTCTCATGAGATGATAGCATCACTATTTCTAAAGGTAGCTTTTCAGAAGCAAAGCTAAATTATTGATCAAGGCAGCAAATGTTTGAGTGAGATATAGAGCATTTGACTGAGCCATACATAAAATTTAGTATGCTTTCACATTATTACAGTATTTTTGAATGGACAGTTGCCCTATTTAGTGTTACCCTATATATTTAGCTCCTCAAATTGCTTTCCATAGATGTTACAAAAAACATCATAAAAAACAAAATTGTTTGTCATATTCATTAGATGTGTTTGACAGTTTTATCAAGTTCATATAGATTTGTGAAATGATATTGAACAGCTTCATAACTGTTCTTTTTTTTAATTTTTTATAAATAGCCCATTGGAACCAAGTGTTTAACAGTCCTGTGGTGTGAGTTTTATAATCGGCCAATAATTACCATTTTTTATTTGATTGTTAATTTGAAATCCACTGTAATTATGCTCCCACAGCTCTCTTGATAATATAAAAGAAATTGCATACAATACTAATAAAAATGAATTCATACTTGAAAATAATCAGCATTATTAATAGCATGTAAATTGGAATAGCTTTCAAGTTCATTTATTGTACAAGCCATCACCAATTTAAAAATGCAAGCTTTTTTCTAAAACGTTTTTCCTGGCAAACTGCCTCTGTTGTAGAACACCTTTGTAAAGCCTTTATAAAGAGCAGTTAAATCTCCCTGTAAGTTCTGATTCAGTTAGCTAACTTATTAGCTAACTGAAGTTAGCTTATTTCTTTCTGTTCATTTCTCACAATGTGTCAGCTTAATTTTCATTCCAATTCACAACTAGATCAGATTTTTATTACATTCTATATTAAACGAGTCCATTATTGCTGTGTTGTGAGTCTCTTGTTGCAAACAGCTAAAGCACATATTTAAAGAACCAATGTTAAAGAAAAGAATCTGGATGAACTAATTGACTCACCAGTTTTGGATGGCACAGTTTTGGTGTGCCAATTCTTCTCCCTCGTTTATCTTTGAAGATCATGTGCTACAGTTTAAGAAACTTCTCTTCTGCTGCCAACTGATTTGATAAAGTCATCATTTTCATCTTTAGTCAGCTTTGTTGACCCATGTCTATTGTTTTTTGTTTTGAGGTTCACTGAGTTGTAATCCATCTGCTCCAATATTGAGTAGCAGATGGACCACAGCTCAATAAATCTCAGTGCTATAGAATTGTCATATAAAATATATTCTCTGACCAGGCATTTTTATAGAGGAAGCATTCATTCAGAAAGTGACAATGACTATTTCCCAGTTTAATCTGCAGACTCCTTTCTTTCAAAGAACACTTGAGGAATACTAACTGTGCCATGTTACATATAGCTTATACAGTTTTATAATGCGTGATTCAACATTGAATTATTTTTTCCAAACTTGCAGCCAATAATGTGAGCAGCTTGTGTCCTCCTATAATCAGTTATTGAAACAAGATCATTCTTCTTTTCAGAACGTTTCCCCTTTAGAGCAGTATAGAAATACAGGCTGTGCTCCAGCAGTCAGAAATTCCATGCTTTCACTAACATCCCTCCCGCACTCTGGGTTCCTTTTCCAAAACTATCTTCCATTTTCCAAAGCTATCTTCCTCTGACAATCATAGTACCACCTTTTTATAAAGTGGCCATTGGCATACTGGGTAAATAGAGAAATAATGTCTCCCTATTGTGGTGATTCTTTTTTTTTATATGGAACTCCTAGAACTTGGTAAAAACAGTAATATTGTCACAGGTGTTTGCAGGAATACAGATGAAGACCCCAATGAATGAAGTTACAACACAAGTTTAATAATAATAACCCATGAAACAGGAAAACGGGCAGGAGCAAAACGCATGTAATTGTGAATGTGACTGGACAATGAGTGAATGCAACCCAAACAAAATAATTAATCAAACACAGCTGAAACGAAACAAACTAATCGCATTGACCATGGAACCTAAGTAGTGGTAGGAAAATGAACAAAGAAAAACAGGAACTAATGATTTACAAACTAAAAGTCTATGGTAACTAAAACTATCTGAACATAACTGGGACAATTGTGAAATATTATTGCAATTTAAAATAACTGTTTTGTTTTTTAAAGTTTTTTTAATGTATACTTTTGTGATGACATTCAGCAGTTGTTACTCGTCTTCAGTGTCACATGATGCATCAGAAATCATTCCAATATGCTGATTTGCTGCTCAAGAAACATTTCTTCTTATTATTAATGTTAAAAACAGTTGTATGGCTTAATATTTGATTCTTCGATGAATAGAAAGCATTTATGTGAAGTAGCCTAGTAAAGATTTTTACATTGCTACCGTAGATAGATAGATAGATGTATAAAACAATGATTAAAATGACTGATGAAATTAAAATGAGTGATATGTAAAACAGACAGTACAGACAGATGCATTCATATTCAATTTATTCATTGTTTGTGTTTGACAACAGAGGAAGAGAGAGAGGAAAACTGTTTTATTTAAATCTGCATTTTGATTGACTGTCATGAGCCGTAGTTGTCCTGTGAGGTCTATGTGTGTGTAACTAATCCAGTGGTTCTCAACCTTTTCTACTCCAAGGCTCCTCTCCAAATCAATACTGCAAGCCCCCTCCCCCAACCTTTTCTATCAACAAAAATCTTTGTGTTCTATTGTTATTACTTTTCAGTTCCATGTAATTATTTTTTAACGAAACAAATTCAAGATAGATTTAAACATTAAGTGTTCTTTTTGGTGAAAAAACTCTGTCAGTGCAGATATTCTTTACAACTTAAAAGTACGTAAAGCTCAATTTTACAGTAACTAACAAATAAGCAAAAGTCAACCTGCCATACTAAACAAGACCACAGGGAAACACCAAAGGACTGCATATAAACTACTATACTGATCCATTCAGAATCAGTAAACACTTACTAAACACACCAAAATAAAAATACAAATGAAAAATGTAAACAACTGAATGTGTGGAAACTTAGCGATGTTGGGTCAATGTCATCAGTGAACTCTGTCAGAACAAGCGATTGTGGAGCATCTGATGCCCGTATATGTAGATAAACACCACTGATCTTAACAAACTTCTCCAAAACATGCTTCTTCAGTGAGCATTCATTATAAAACACTTGTTGTACATTAATTTTGACAACTATATGAATATACAGAACTGTGTTCAAGCAGAAATATGATGATCAGTGCTCCGAGAGAGCACATACATGGTTTGTTTGCCTGTCAATAATATCAGATTAATGCGTTCTTAATGCATGACTCCTGTATGTCACTGTAATCGTCTTTACCTTGACAACAATTGTCATCCATCAAAACTTTACTAGAGCATCACTGGCTTGCTTTATCCAGCCGAGAGCTGTAGTTTGCATAAGCACATGCAGCGGTTGGGAGTTTAGAAGCGCTGTTCAGTCTGTTCAGTCTAGTGGGTGTGCCCCCCCCCTAGGATCACTGAGTCCCCCCTAGTGGGGCACACCCCCCCAGTTAAGAACGACTGGACTAATCTTATCTGTCAGTAGTTGCTCATTTATTTTACCCTTACACTGTGGCTTCCACAAGCCAACATATCGGCCCTGTCATGATGAAGAGTGTGCAGATGATGTGCATGTGTGTCTCAGATTTTGACTGTTTTCACTTTAATGAGCACACATGAAGTTGACCTTCAAAAGAGCTGCTGACAGATTCATCACTGTCTCGCTCTCCTGCTCACACACAGACACACAGAAAACATTTACGGACTCTTGACACATTTTACTTGACACAAACTTTAATGATCTTAGTCCTCAATGTCTCCCAGAGGGAGACTAATGACTATTTGAATGCATTATACCTGTAGTTGATTATTATTATTTTTTTTACAAGCATAACATCTCAGATAGTACATATATCAAAACGGAATGTAACAACTCTTTGTAAAAAAGGTTTTGTCACCTCCCTACCTAAAATTATTTTCTACATTTGAACATTATATATGAAGGCTTATAACTATCAGGGCCTGTATGAGCATCATCGACTAGCGGTCATACAGCTCCAGACATGTTGAGCCATGCTCACATGCGAGATGCGGCCTTGATTCCATCCTTTCTGATCCCATTACCCCACTTTCTCCACAATGAAGTCACAAAATTGAGCAATTTATGTAGAACTTTGTGTTAGTGTTTGTCTCTATTGTATGCTAGCCTAATAAATCAGTTAATGAAGTTTAGTACAGTAACAAAGCTTGAGTATTTTGATTTCTTTACAGGAACAGACTGCTGGAACAGACCAATGTCATTTTCAAGTCATGCTCATTTTGGGTGTAGCCAAATAGTGCCTCATTCTTGGAGACATGCTGTTGTGCCAAAGTATTGAGTTCAGTTATTGCACAAAACGGGCCTGAATTAGATTTGACTCTGTTACGTGACTCAAATGTAAAGGCTTCAGATGAATCCGGTGAACTGAGAGTAGAAGCATTCAGTGCTCATTAGCAAGATACAATTGTCAGAAATGATTGAAAACAATGCGGTTGTGGCTCTACACAAAAAAAAAAAAAATTTCTGCAGATTTATTATTAAATATATATTCTTGTATAATGTGTAGATCTACACTTTTAACAAATTTGAATGATTTAGCCCAGTGAATTATAGGCTTTTTATTTTCACCACATGTGTGCCTTGGAGTATTACATCTTCTTAATTTTATATTTTTGTACATTTAAAAAAGTATATATAATTTCTAATTAGCTTGAATTTTATTTCAGTTTTAGTAATTTTATTACTTAAACATAAATTTTAACTTAGTTTCAATTAGTTGAAAAGGCAGTTGTTTTCATTTTATTTCGTTTTTTAAATAACTTTCATCAAATTCATGTTTTATTTTATTTTAGCTGTATATCTCAATTAGAAAATAATTTTATGTAGTTTTAGTTAACAATCATTAGCCATTATGAATAATGCACATTGAATGAATAAGTATGATATCACTGCATAAAGATACAGTTACAGTATAAAACAGCAGGCTCTTTGCTCATGTTATTGACAGCCCACCTCAGACTCCATAATTACCACAGGGAAACCCCCAGCACTCTTCTATCTCACACCTGAAGCCCCCATGTGCCCCCCTTTAACAGACACTAATGAGGAGATCATTAATTAAGGCCAAAACGAGCATCTCTGAGCTCTTGCACCACGAGGAAATCAATTAAGGGCTACACACTTGCTTAATTAGGCTGTCAGGAACGGGGATAGAGACACCCACTACACAGGCCTCTGGAGGTAATAAAAGGGGGGTCTTCTTCTAGCCTAGATGTGCATGTGGTGAGGGTGAGAGGATGACTGTGTCACTCCTATTTCAGGCCCATCTTTGTGAAGAGATTAAGCACTAACAGTCCCGACCCGCTGCTGTTGATGAAATCTCACCGTCTTCTAGTAAGAATAAAAGACGGTGATCAATTAATTCGTTGCCTGAAGCATTTCTCAATTATTCCCTGTCACATATTTTGATAGCAAATCAACTTGAAGCTCATGAAAAAGGAACAGTGGACCCAGGGCTAAATTATTATTATTACTTTTTTAATAAAAATAAATAAAAACAGAATGTTCATGGATGTATCTTAGTAACTTTACCTGTACTATAAAGTGTTATTGTCATTCTTTCCACTTCCATTTTGGCCGGTGAGAGGTGGAGTGTGAATCAATGCTTATGACAGGACATGCTGCTGCAGCCAACACATTGTATATTGCTGTGATCAATTTTAATATGTCATACTTTCCTCCACTGGGGCCCTCTCTCAGTGTGTGGGCTGTGGTTAAAGCTCATATAAGCCTGTGTTTTAGTGCAACCCTGTCCACACCACCTAAAGCATTATAATCAGCTGAACTGGGATGCAATTCATTGTAACGCTTCTCTTATAATATATCATTTCGTGCATCATATTTTGGCCCTTTTTGTGAGTGTGTAGATTAGATTTTCTGTATTGATCTGGAGCACTCAGAGCTGTCTGCGGGGTCTAGAGACAGAGTTATACTAGAGCTACTTCATAAAGCATTGCTGAATGGTGTATATGTCTGCTGCTAGGTGAAAGATGAGTTTTGATCTTATTTTTCACTGAACTGCCATCTATCTATCTATCTGTCTATCTATCTATCTATCTATCTATCTATCTATCTATCTATCTATCTATCTATCTATCTATCTATCTATCTATCTATCTATCTGTCTGTCTGTCTGTCTATCTGGGGGGGGGGGTTGTGAACCCCACAAAAATGATTAGAAAATAATGTGGTTCATTACAGGTCCTATTTTTTTGTGGAGAATACATTTTATTTGTATAGCTGAAGATCATTATCTTGTGTCTGTCTTTGTATTCATTTAAACAAATCCTGAATACTGAAGCTGTGAATAATTTGCAGTGTTCATGTGTTAATTACTTAATTACTAAAAGTTGTATTATGTAAAATGATTCTTTTGTTTTGTAGAAATGCTGAAATCCTTAGATTCCAACAGCATTCATGCAGAGAACAGAGATTATGTACATTGTTGTGATGTCAGCAGTTATGATTATTAGGGTCACATTAGGTTAACTGTCCAGTGACCTCTGACCTCCCTGACAGTGAAAGATTAGTGCGGATATGCAGTGGTTTTCACCATTTTTGACCTGTCCTTCACCTCCTTTGTGTCTCATTCCACCTCCTCTTAAACTACGCTCCTCTTTTCCCTCTGCTGGGTCGGAACATTTTATTTTTCACATTATCTTTTCTTTCTGTGTTTTATTACAGTTTCTCTTGCTCCACAGCACTAAAATGTACCTATTGATGGCTTTCAGAAGATCTTCAATTATATCTTTGTTCTTTGTGTAAAAGACTATGCAGGTTCTTTTTTAATCAATTATGCATGTGACAGTATGCAATCACAATCTTGATGAAGCTGATGAATTATGCACGCTCATCTAATTAAATCTCTCTCTCGTTTCATCTTTCCTAGCTCACTTAATCTTGGTTTATTCCAATCTCTTGACATCTTTTTTGCTCTTTATCATCCTATGGCCTTATCTTTTCCACTTTTCCTGAATCTTTTGTTTATTATAGTTAGATATCTTGCATGGGCTGTTTTGTCTTGAAATTAATTAAAGAATATAATTGTTGAGCATAATGCAAGCCTAGTCACGGTCTTATTTAACAGGAACACAAGCAGAAAGAATGTCCCTAGAGAAATGAGCTTCTTGACAGTCCTAATTACATTCATACATTTATTAGAAAGTTTAAAGGATGTCAAAAAATAGCAGGTACATACGGTGAATGACAGAGTACAAGAGTTTTGTGGAAGTGCTTTGAAAGTGCCGATCAGACAAAATACGTGAATTTGTGTGTTAGAGACTTTACTCTCTCCATTACTGGAAAAAATAAGAACAAGCTTCTTCATATCTTCTTTAAAGCAAGTCAACATGCCTCTGATTTCTAGGAAGATTTCAAGAGTTTTTTTTGTTTTTTTTTTGTGATTACACCTGCACACGTTTTTTCAGACACTTCATCTGGGTGTAGCTAACAGCTCTTATGATTTCTCTTTTTCTCTACTACCTACAGTAATCAATAGTAACAGCTGCAGATTATGTCTGGCACAAAAGGCTAAATGCAGCAAGTGAGGGTCACTCTCTCTCTCGCTTTCTCTCTGTAAATATGTCATTTATTTATATCTTTCTGTCTATCTGTGTCTCTGGATTCTCCTCTCTTTATAAATCATTATTTTATTTTTTATCTGCCATTCCACCTTTTCATTTCTCATTTGATTAAATTCTTTTCACGCATTCCTCACACTCTTTTATACTTTCATTTACATTTGTGCTCATTCAACATTGCTCTTAAACCAATTTGATTCTCTGTCTCTCCTATTTCACCTCCATTTCTGCATTTCCTTTTTATATATCTCTTTTCATGTGTGTAGCATTTCGTTGTAAGATACTGCATGTGTTAGGGCTAGTAGATACTTTGTGTTTTAGTTATTCTACTTGTTTGTTCCCTTGTAATTTTAGTTACTTTTAATTTTAATGTTACATAAAGGAAGCTTGCCATATATAAAGAGTAGCAGGTAACACTTTAGAATAGGGAACACATTTACTATTAACTACAACTTTTCCCTCAATAAACTCCTAATTTGCTGCTTATTAATAGTTAGTAAGATAGTTGTTAAGTTTAGCTATGGGGTAGGTTTAAGGGATCTAAAATGTGGTTATGCAGAATAAGGCATTAACATGTGGTTTATAAATACTAATAAACAGCCAATATGTCAGTAATATGCATGCTATTAAGCAACTAGTTAATATTAAGAATAGGTCCTCAAAGTAAAGTGTTACCGAGTAGCATATATATATATATATATATATATATATATATATATATATATATAGATATAAGTAGTAATAGAGAAAGAGGCAGAAGGATGAACACATGCCACATAAATTGTTGTCCATTTTCCTCTTTTGTTGACAATTTGCATCTCTGTGAATTAGATCTAAGTGTAGCCTGTAGCATTATTTGAATCCAGCACTTTATGCAATACAGATTGTTTGAAAGCAGTTTCATAGTAATAAACAAGAAAGTAACAGAATTAATGATGCAAACTTCATCAAATATACAAAATAAACAATATAACAAAATACAAGTTTGCTGCAAAGCAGCTCTACGCAGACAATATTGTCATTATTCAGCTCAAGTTAGTTCAGTGTTGATTCAGTTCAGTTCAGTAACTGTCAATGTTCAAAATTCATTAATTATGAAATAATGTCAATTCAGCTCTACCGTAGACAATAGGGTCATCATTCAACTCAAGTCAGTTCTCATTAATGAACTCGATTTTTTCATATGAGCTATAAATGTCTGTAAGTCATTATTGCTCAAGCATATGTTGGCAGAACTCTCAGTCTCCAGGTGTATTCTTGTTGTGAACCTGATGTGATGTTTCTTTCTCTCTCTATCACACATACACACAAATAGTTTCCTCTTGTTTTTGATCCCTACAATAGGACCTTTTATCAATGCAGCCTGTGTTGACAAAACTCTTGTTCCTTCAGCTCACCTACAGCTATTGACCTCTGTTAAATGGATTCTCACACTGGAAGTGCAGTATTGTCTGATGTCCTATTGTGTAACAAATTGGTTGGAGTCAGTGAAAGATTTGATTTTCACTTTATGGTATCTGGATAGAAATGCTGATAAATATTGACTGTAGTCTTTGTCTCCTGTGCCGGAAGCTGCTCTGAGATAGTGGTCTAAAGTGGGTTTGCATGGCTCACTTCAATATTATCAAAAGATTATTCTGCAGATTCTTACATTTCTGAGGTCTGCCATGAAATGAGTAAACCTCTCAGGGAACAACTGTAATAAAAAGCAAACCTGCTGTAGATCAAAACTGAATGTCCACTGCAAAACATGGTCCAAGTATGAAATAAGATCTTTGTAAAGTAATCCACCCGACGTTTTAAAGGGCTTGTGTAGCTGGAGAGCCAGATGGAGGGAATCCAATAAAGAATATGGACCTCCTCTGTAAATCATTAATAATGTGGAAACTATCACATTTACAGGCCAACAACAGCCTCCGAGGACGCGATAACTCCCATCACAGACGCCCATGCACAGAGTTAACCAAAATTATTAGGCAATACTTTATAAATGGCACATTTGTGATATGCTCTTTCTACTTGCACACATAATTTAAAGCAACATTTTTTATACAAAAGACATTTTTATAAGAGATAAATGTTTGACTGATCAATTAAAATAAAGAATCCAACTTTTTTAGGAATCTGTCTGTTAGTGGACAAAGCTTTCTAAGACATTAAATAATGTTGACCAGTTTCTGTAACATCTGGGAAATGAGCAGACTGTCAAACTCGTTACATAGTTGAAAAAATCTGATAGTTAAACAGGAAATATAAAAGAAACGAACAAAATAAAATTCATTATCAATTGCATTTTCCATCCAAACAAAGGTTAAATTAAAATTGGTGGTCACACTTTATTTTAAGGTCCAATTCTCGCCATTAACAAACTATTAACTAAGACTTTTGCCACAATAAACTCTTAATTTGCTGCTTATTAATAGTTAATAAGGTAGTTGTTAAGTTTAGGTATTGGGTAGGATTAGAGATGTAGAATATTGCCAGAGTATGTGCTTTATAAACAGCCAATATGTTCATAAGCATGATAATAAGTAACTAGTTAATAGTGAGAATTGGTCCCTTTACTAAAGTGTTACCAAATGTGGCTTTTTTTTTTTTTGGCTAATTGTGTCCACAATTTTCATTTCAGTGCATCACTAATTCTGACTGTAAATTCTGATTGGATGAGCTGCATTCAGAACCACTAATAAATGCACATCTGTGACTGCATTCTATATTAATGTGCCACATGTCTATGTTATTTGGCATCTGTTAATCGTCTATTGTTTGTCTATGAACTGTATTACTTGGCAAAAAAATTTTTATTCCAGTCATTGTTATTAATATATGTAACTATTTATTGAAAACTGCTGTCTTATCATATGGCTGTTACTGGTGTTTAATAAAAGCAATAAGCTAGATCGTGTGTTATGGACCTTGGGTTTTATGGTTTAGGAGACTCTCTTGGCCCATGGTAACATCACTGTGACTTATTTCTACAGTCTACATCTGTTAATCAGATGTAGAATAAAGCCATTGTTTAGTCTGTTAGAACAGTGTAGATTATTAAATTGTGTCTCACCGCTAGACACTTCAGGGAAAAAGCACAACAGCGATTTGTTCCAATTTAATACTACTTCCAGCCAGCCTTCAATTTCATTACTTACCTAGATTTATGGATTACATTTTTCTCCTGGGTATTAATTAATTAATTAATTGATTTATTTTTAGTTTTGTTATAATTCCTTGTGCACCTGCAATTTAACATTTCGGTGATAACTGTCCAGTTGAATGTGTATATGTACATCCTATATATAGGGAAAAAGTCATATTTAAAAATGGGCTGCTGTAGTTGTGTGAGTGTATCTGGCTGATTTATTTAGCTCTGACATAGACTGTACACAGTAATGCACAATATATACAACACACATAGTCCACTGAGTGCTACTGGTTTGGACGTCCTCCCATTATGACTCTCTCCGAGGCCATTTCTCTCCGTAAAAGCCCTGTAATAATGTCTTCTCTTCCCTGGTGTCATATAACAGATTATGGTTGTGTTGACGTGAATTGCCATGGGAACCTTTCGCCTCGCTGACCCAAGATCAATCATCATTATCTGTGGAAAGTTAACACTGGCTAAGAAACACAATATAGAGCCTCCTAGTTATGTAACCTGCAGACCATTTCATGTGATATTTGTTTTGTTTTGTTTTGTTTTCTGTCCTGATCTGGTGATGGAGTAAAGTTTATAGTCTTAAAAGTATCCCTCAGTTCGTTATGCTGTCGTTAAAAAGAAAATTTGTGAGTTCATCATCAAATAAGCCGCAAATTTGGTTACTTTCCATGAAAGCAATTGCATTTGGCAATGAATATTTATAAAACAATCCATTAATCATATTTCTGTGTAAACCTGGTACCTCTGCTGTGTGCCATCAGTCCTCTTTAGAAGATGGAAAGAGTGCTTGAGGTTGCGATTTCAGCAAGATGATTGTCAGAAAGGTTTAGTGAAAGAATAAACGAGAGGCTCTCTTTTCATTGACCCGCGCATGATAAACGCTGTGTAGTTTTAGATATAAACATTCAGCCTGTGAGATACACGCAGTGTTTGTGTGATCCTCTCATTGCGGTCGTGTCATTAAAGTTCACTGAGTAAGGCAATGTGTTCTGCTTTTCAAATGAGAGTCATTATGTAAGGCCTTTGGAAGGCCAAGCTCTCACCCTCTGCCTATTTTTCTGCCCTCTTTCTCATTTGTTCACTTGCTCATTCATTTACCCACTCGCTCAGCCGGAGTTTCTCTTTTTTTCTTTATCTGTCACTCTCTCTGTGTCTCTCTTGTGCCTTCTACTATTTCATCTGTTGAAGTAATGTGTTCTCTCTCACAACACTGACATTTGCGACATACTTACAAGAGTTTGTAGCAGATCAGTGGAGGGAAATAAATGAAGAAACTGTGAAGTTTTATTCATTTTCTACAGTTGCTGCACATTTGTCCTGGGTGTCAAGTACAGTACTGTTCTAAAGTTTGGAGTTGGTAAGATTTTTAATACTTTGGAAAAAAGTCTCTTATGCTACACCAGGGCTGCATTTATTTGATTAAAAATACAGAGAAATCAGAAATATTGTGAACATATTATTCCTGTGTTTTCAGCATCATTACTCCAGTCTTCAGTGCCACATGATCCTTCAGAAATCATTAAAATAGACAAGATTTAGTGTTCAAGAAACAATTCTTATCATCAATGCTAAAAACAGTTGAGGAGGTAAATATTTTAGTGGAAACCATAACATTTATTTAAAATAGAAACACTATAAATGTCTTTACTGTCACTTTGAATCAATTCGGTTTGTACTTGCAGAACAAAAATATTTATTTAAAAGTATTTAAAAATAATTAAATTAAATCTCACTGACCCCAAACTGTTTAATCATATTGTATACAATAATTCATTTGGGGATACATTGCTATCTCCAATCTCTTAGTCTCTTTGATTTGTCTTAACCATTTACAAATCAAAATCATCTCTGATTAAAAATGCATGATGTTTATGTTGGTTTGTACCTGCAGTCCATAAGGACTAAAATATCTTAACTTCTTTCACCTCTACTGGAATCCTAACCAGTAACTGCCAGACTCAGACCTTTGCTTATTTTTAGGCCTGACAGCACTTCTCTGTTTGTAGCTTTTTTGATAAGGTCAGCGCTGCTAGGCTCTGAGGCTCCTCCAGTGGATGTCAGCAAAAGGCTGAAGCATTGTTTTGGCTTTAAGTCATGCAACCGTCTGATGGCATAGGGTTTGTTCTTTTTAGAAGTTTTTTAAACTAAGTTAAACTCAAGACTCCCCTGGTTGTTACTGGGGTGGTCTATAAAGTTAGACCCAGTTGTGGTTCATGGTAAATGTGGTGATTTTGCAAGATGGTGTTGTTACAAGGGGAAGTAAAGCGTACCTGTTCCATGTGCTTTTGTATTAACAGATGATGTCAGAGTATTTTTATTATATAAAATCTTGTAAATGTGGTATGTCAGGAGGGTTATGCTGTAACTTTGTATATATTATGTTTATATACATTTTGGCTGTGAGAAATGGAAAGAAACAGGTGACGTTTACATCTGCTTTTGAATATGATGGTAGTAATCCAATTTTTTTTTTTTTTTTTTTTGATGTATGATTTACTTTGCTGTTACTCATCATTAGCTACATTCATTTCTTTTATATTAGAAACTCTTCTGGTTTCTACTTTGAAATAGTGACATTTTAAGATATTTTATCCTTTCATGATGTTTTGCGGTTTTGTGCATACTATGTGAGAAATATTATGTTTAAAGTTGGATCTGTTCCTGGAGATGCCTTAATTCATCACTTTAGTTAGAAAGGCACCACCCAGACCAATTGCTCATACTTACTGTAACGTGAAGGAGTATCAGTCTCAGAATTTCCTGCAACCCTCATTCTGTCCCTCTACAATGGCCTAACAGTGTTGTAAAAATTAATTTTGCTATCTTTCAGATTCACTTGCTGAGGTCAATTATCGATTGATAATCTGGTCTACAGATATAGCTGGTATATGTTGGGTCTCGAAAGAATAGCATCCAACAACAACATATACATTAGGGATGCAACGATTATAGATTTTGTTGGTACGATTATAGTCTGAGGAATAATCACGGTTTCACGATTATTATGATTAGTATGCATTTATTCATTTCACAACATAAAATCACATAAACACACTTTAGATATAAAAGTGTTATTTATTGCTGCCTTTTGAAACAGAAATAACACATTAACCAATAATACAGCACAAAATAATAATACTAAAGAAAAAAAAAGGCCATCTCTTCTATTGGAATTAAAAAACTTGACCTCTGCTCTGTAAACATCCATGTCAGTATTTCCCTTTTGAAAATAACAAATGTATTTGGTGTTTTCATTTCATTCTTTCTACATTTCTTTTGGACCTGAGGTACAGAACTTGGAAAGATGGTGAAAAATAAATTGACTTATGAATAATACTATAACAGGGATGATAAATCACAATATTAATTAAGTATTATTAATATAAGACTAATATTAACTTTATTTATCCCACAGAGGACACTGTTGCTAATGATGGGAATAAACTAAACTATTATAGTAATCAACTGAATTTAAATGACGCCCTGGTCATTCTTGATGTACCCAAAATGGTCCCACACTATCGACTTCAGTCATTTCTCTGGTGGAAATAAAGGATCGCTGTTTGGTTCCTTTGTCATAGTTAATCTAGTAGCCTCCATGTCTCTGATAAGCACAGCATTTTAAGCTGGTGCACCGCTAGTGTAACTTTGTTTTCGTTTTGCTCTTGTTTCAACAGTTCCATTCCGTGCAACAGAAACACTCGGTGTAGCGGAGCCTTTACGATTAATTAACCGTGACGTTTTAAAGCGTAAAACCGTTTAATCGCTGCATCCCTAATATACATACAGTATAAATATATAATTTGGTAAGATTTTAATATTTTTTCATGTTTTCAAAGAAGTCTTTTTCCACGGGTAGATTTATTTGATCAATTTATTTATTTATTTATTTTTAAATATTAAAGCCTCTGCTATTTTTTCTCTTTCTAATGCCACTACAACATGATCTCTGTTACTGTTAGGATTAATCCTGTTTGTGTCTGTGATGCAGAAAGACCCAGTCCTGCTCTGGATGAATGATTTTTGAATGAATTTTGAGACTCTGTATGCATGAGCTCAGCTCAGCGATGGGTGCTGCTTCTCTTTATCTATCCTCTTCTCTAAACTCACCACTCTTGTGTTTTCCACTTTGTTATAAGACTGTCCAGGCAATCAAGTAACTGAGACGGTATAACAGCCATTATGAAAGTCTTTCAATTTTTCCATGAACTTACGATCCCTGTGGCTCTGTATTCTAATGGCACTGAAATAGATCGCTGTGGCGTGGTGTAGCCTGCACAGCATGTAAGAGAACTGATTCACCTGACAACTAATGAGAGCGGTTTCACTCAAGAGCAAGCAAAAGCAGTTTTACCTGAGATCATTCACTTCCACAATAGAAAAATGACTAACTAGAAGCAGCAAAGTAAAGCCAGAAAAGATGGACATTACGTTGATCAGTTACACACACACACGCACACACACACACACACACACACTGCCGAGAGATCTGACTCAGGTCAAAGCTGGTATTTGGTCTTGTTTGGGCCTCTTTTCTTTTAACATTAGCTCTGTTTGGCTGACCACCTTGAAACATAGTGGTCACACATTTACAAAGTAATGCTTGCCAGTAAACATAGAAGAGACTCTCCAGCCAGTTAAAATAAATATCTATCGCCGTTTTTTTCCCCCTACCACATGTTATAGAGGCCATGGTAGGAGATTCTATAAGACCATGATGTGATCAAGCAAAAGAACACAAAATTCACCCTCATGTTGTTCAAACCCTGTATGACTTTGTTCCTCAGATTAAATGAAGTCATGCAGGTTTGGAACAACATGAGGGGAGTTTCCATTTAAGAAATACATTATTTGTTTATGCGGATTAAATGGGTTTAATTTAATTAACTGATTATAGGGAGAGGCATCAGGCAGATACTATAAAAGAATATGAAGAGGAAAAGTAAAGCGAGAGGAATGTTTTTGGGGTGAGAGGGCAGCAGTGAGATGCTTTACTCCTGGGAGTCAGACAGGCTCGTGTGCACAGTTTAATGGAGCGAAGAGGCCAAAAAATACTTGATTCAATTAGCCATGAGAGCATTAGGCTGAGCTTCAGAGATCTCTCTATGCACAACATGTTTACATTGCTCTCCTCTAAACCTTGTGTGGTCAGCATATCCCTCTTAATTACTCTCTCATCAGATGGATTCCTTTCAAGTGGTCAGTGTAATTTCCCCTAATCCAGATAAAGGCTCACATTGAAGTAATAGTTTCATATGTGCATGGCCAATCTAGACTTCTTGAGACAGCACCAGCCCACATCATAGAAGACTCTATTAACTGAGGCAACGGTTTTTGCTTTGTTTGGAAAAGATTAGAGGTTAAAGCAAACACTGCGGGTGTTTATATCGGAGGATTTGTGTTTTCTCATGTCATATGAAGCTATTGGCTCCTCTTTTAAATAAAGCTGAATAATGACTTTTTTCATTCATCATATTTCATACAGTCCAACCATTACTTGCTTTAAATCCAAGGAATTAAAATCATTTGATTGTAATGGGTCAGTAAAATAAATCAATGTGAGTAATTGAGTCTTTATTCTTATAGAAAGCAAAACAAATAAGTTCAGAAATTAAGTTATGTGTAATAAAGTGGAATGACACAGGGAAAAGTATTGAACACATGAAGAAAGGTAGGTGCAAAAAGGTATGGAAAACCAAGACACCAGCTGAAATCTATCAGTAATTAGAAAGCAATCTTGCCACTTGTCAGTGGAAATTAATATTAGCTGGTTCAGTCCCAACTGATGGCCTATAAAAAGGTGTCTCATTACCAACGTGTCACACAAGAAACATTTCATGATGGGTAAAAGCAAAGAGCTCTCTCGAGACCTTCGCAACCTTATTGTTGCAAAACATACTGATGGCATTGATTACAGAAGGGTTTCTATACTTCTGAATGTTCCAGTGAGCACTGTTGGGGCCATAATCCAGAAGTGGAAAGAACATAATTTCACCATAAACCAGCCACGATCAGATGCTCCTCGCAAGATTTCTGACAGAGGAGTGAAAAGAATTATCAGAAGAGTTGTCCAAGAGCCAAGGATCACTTGTGGAGAGCTTCAGAAAGATCTGGAATTAGCATGTACAATTGTTCCAAATAAAACATTAAGTAATGCACTCAACCGTCGTGGCCTGTATGCACGCTCACCACGCAAGGCTCTATTGCTGAAGAAAAAGCATGTTGAAGCTTGTTTAAAATTTGCTGCACAACATTTAGACAAGCCTGTGAAATACTGGTATAGCTGGTATAGAAATCATGGTATAGCACTGGTTAAAATTCATATAATTGAAGGAAGGATGAATGGAAAAATGTACAGAGACATTCTTGATAAAAATCTGCTGCCATCCACCAGGATGATGAAGATGAAATGAGGGTGGACATTTCAGCAAGACAATGATCCCAAACACACAGCCAAGGAAACCCTCAATTGGTTTCAGAGAAAGAAAGTAAAGCTGCTAGAATGGTCAGCCAATCACCTGACTTGAATCCAATAGAAAATCTATGGAATGACGTCTTGAAGCTGTCATTACCAACAAAGGCTTTTGTACGAAGTATTAAATACATTTCAGTAAATATGTTCAATACTTTTTCCCTGGGTCATTCCATTTTATTAGATAGAACTTAATTTCAGAACTTGTATGGATGGATTACTTGGGTTCTTACCGACATCTGGTGAAAATTTCATGTCAACAGCACCTCTAGAAATATATTTACTGAGAAAAATGGTGACGTGTTCAATACTTATCTTACCCGCTGTGTATATATATACAGTGGTGTGAAAAAGTGTTGGGCCCCTTCCTGATTTTTAAATTTTTTGCATATTCAGATCATCAAACAAATTTTTATATTTCACAAAGATAATGCAAGTAAATACAAAATGCAGTTTTTAAATGATGATTTCATTTATTAAGGGAAAAAAGCTGTCCAAACCTACCTGGCCCTACGTGAAAAATTAATTGCCCCCTCCTATTAAATCATGGAAGAACTGTGATTAACCACATTATTTTAGAAAGCTGAGTTAAATTTCACTAGCCAAACCCAGGCCTGATTACTTCCAGACCTGTTGAATCAAGAAATCGCTTAAATAGAACCTGTCTGACAAAGTGAAGCATGTTTAAAGAGCAACACATCATTCCGCGATCTTAAGAAATTCATAAACAGATGAGAAACAAAATAGTTTACATGTATCAGTCTGGAAAGGGTTATAAAGCCATATCTAAGGCTTTGGGACTCCAGCAAACCAGGGTCAGAGCCATTATCCACAAATGTGGAAAACTTGGAACAGTGGTGAACCTTTCCAGGAGTGGCCGGCCTACCAAAATTACTCCAAGAGCACAAAGACGACTCATCCAGGAGGTCATAAAAGAACGCAGAACAACATCTAAAGAACTGCAGGCCTCACTTGCCTCAATTAAGGTCAGTGTTCATGATTCAACAATAAGAAAGAGACTGGGCAAAAACAGCATCCATGGGAGAGTTCCAAGACAAAAGCCATTGCTGACCAAAAAGAACACAAAGGCTCGTCTCACATTTGCCAAAAAATATCTTGATTATTCCCAAGACTTTTGGGCAAATATTCTGTGGACTGATGCGACCTTTTTGGAAGGTGTGTGTCCCGTTACATCTGGTGTAAAACCAACACAGCAATTCAGAAAAAGAACATCATACCAACAGTCAAACATGGTGGTGGTAGTGTGATGATCTGTGGCTGCTTTGCAGCTTCAGAACCTGGATGACTTGCCATAATTGATGGAACCATGAATTCTGCACTCTATCAGAAAATCCTGAAGGAGAATATCCGGCCATCAGTTTGTGACTTCAAGCTCAAGTGCACTTGGGTTCTGCAGCAGGACAATGATTCCAAACACAGCAGCAAGTCCACCTCTGAATGTCTCAAGAAAAACAAAATTAAGGTTTTGGAGTGGCCAAATCAAAGTCTGGACTTAAATCCAATTGAAATGCTGGGGCATGACCTTAAACAGTCCATTCATGCTCCAAAACCCTCCAATGTGGCTGAATTAAAACAATTCTGCAAAGATGAGTGGGCCAAAATTCCTCCACAGCGATGTGAAAGAATCATTGCAAGTTATCGCAAACGCTTGATGGCAGTTGTTGCTGCAAAGGGTGGCACAACCAGTTATTAGGTTTAGGGGGCAATTACTTTTTCACACGGGGCCATGTGGGTTTGGATTTTGTTTTCCCTTCATAATAAAAAACTTCATTTAAAAACTGCATGTTGTGTCTTGTGTTATCTTTGATTAATATTTAAATTTGTTTGATGATCTGAAACATTAAAGTGTGAAAAACATGCAAAAAAATTAAAAATCAGGAAGGGGCCAGCACTTTTTCACACCACTATATTTACACTGTAAAAAATAAATCCGGATAATAACAGAAAAATTGCGCACAGCTCATTACACACGACATTATCCGTTAATTTTACTGACATTTCTTTTAACTCTAAAACACAATGCAATGAAGTGTAAATATACAGTATATATATATATATATATATATATATATACTGTATGTGTGTGTGTGTGTGTGTGTTTATATATATATATATATAAAATCCCTTACATCCATTTTATGAATTGCATCTAAATGTACATTTTAAAAAATGCTGGGTTAAATACAACCCAGCGCTGGGTAAAATATGGACGAACCCGGTGATTGGGTTTTTTAGACCCAGCGGTAGGGTTACTGCCCAAAAGGTTGGGTTGAACATTGTTGGTTGAAAGCAACCCAGCATGTGTTCTGTCCAATATTTACCCAGCACTGGGTTGTATTTAACCCAGCATTTTTTAGAGTGTATCTGATTGAATCTTAAAAATTAAAAACTGCGGCATCACAAATGAACATTAATTAAATATTTTTTTAATCGTTTCCTTTGTTCTATTTCTGTACTCTTTTATCCTTCTTTTCTTTTGTCTTTCTTATTGTGGTCCCACTCACAATTTCTGCCCCACAAGTTTGTTTTGTTTATTTGCCCTTTTATGCTAATTGTTCCATTCCAGTCATTATTTGACTGAAACCTGGCGAACTGAAAACATTTTTGTTAAGGAGCGTCATGGGACATCGCTTCAGTGGAGTGTGCGGCTTCACGCAGTCCGCCTTAAGAGGTCTCAGACAGAATAGGGTTCACATTCCACTGCTTTTTAAGGCAACCAGTTTCAAAGCCTAAACAAAGAATGCAAAACCAGCACACAAAGCTTTGTTGTTAAGTCTGAACCTTTAGTAGTTATGTGTAATGTATTCATTTCAATTCGATCCGGGCCTAGTCCCACAGCTTCAGAACCTCATCCTTTATATCCGAGACAAAAGTTATCTGTTCTCTGTTCACTCCACACAAGTACACAAATAAGTGAAGACAGATTACATTGCTAAACGTGTCAGGAAGAAGCTTCGGGCTCTGAATGCTAATAATGAGACAGGATAGTTTCAGTGGAAGAATGATATTGGGATCATGTCGAATTTAAAGAATGTCAAAAAGAAATAGATGTAAATGGATCATCAAAGAGGAATTATTGCCTTGCAGAGGCAATAATCTACTAAAGCAAAAGAGAACTGATGGGGTGAGGGGTAGATAGAATAATGAAGATATATGGGGAACTTATTACAACGTAAGGGATGATTGAGAGAAAAGGATTACTGTGTTGCAAAGGTGACAGCTGTTATGCCAGTAATAACAGCTGTGTCCACTATGAGCCTCTCTTGCTGTGTCTGGCTGAGAAATGCCTCCACTGTCAGCGTGCCAGGAGGCCTAGCCAGATCTTCTATCTGCAGAGTTCATTATAAGCCTACTTTTCCTCTTAGTTCATCAATGCTCCGTTGCAGGCCATTCAATCACGTCTTAAACACATGCACACAACACTCACAGTTAGACACTCTGTGCTTTCACTTTTGTTTATATTTTCTCTCAGATTCAATAGTCTGGCTGGATTTACAGGGAGTGATGGGAGTAAAATCACTGGGAGGAAACAACACAGCTGGACAGTGGGTCTGTGGTCACTCTTTTCCTGCATTCCCTGCATCAGCTGTTTTTATGTGTCACTCACATGCCGGGTGTTTATTGGCAGTCTGTACTTAGGAAATGTATAATAGATTGTGTCAAATTGGAACAAGATACTCTTACAGTGTCTGTAATATTTTCTTTGTCTTTGAAAGAAGTCTTTTATGCTCACCAAGCTTGTATTTATTTGATCAAAATATAGTAAAACTAGTAATATTGTGAAATATTACAAACTGTGTTTGAAATTTTAAAATGTAATTGATTCCAAAGCTAATTTTTTCAGTGTTAAAACAGGTGACCATGATACTTTTTTTCTCCAAAATTATTTAATAAATAGAAAGTTCAAAAGAACAGCAGCTTTTTAAAATAAAATTTCACTTTTTAATCAATTGAATGCATCCTGAATAAAAGAATAAAATAAAAGTATTCATTTATTTAAGTAAAAAAGCTGTTAATGGTAGCCTCTACCAGAAACAATAATGCAAAAAAATCATTACAGAGTAGAGTTTCAACCAATGTGCCCATTTACGCCTTTGCAATGGCAGAGACGCTGTATTGCAAATTATTGTAATTAATTTGTATGGCAATAAGAATAAAACATGTAGCTGCAGGTTGTTCTCAAACATAATTGCACTTTAATTGCACATTACATATCTAATTATACTTTAGCATGAACTCTGCAATGTAAAGTATGACATTATGTTAATATTCTTGAAAGTTTCTTTTCAAAATGCATTACGAGACATTGCCTACATGCTTTTGGTTAGCTAACCTCCTTGATTTAAGCAGATCGTTTTCTACAGACACATCTGTACACTAATTCTCTCATAATCTCGCATTTCTGAGATTACGTAGTCAATCTGTGTGATTGATGGGGGAGAGAGCTGTGTGACGGTGTGTAGTAATCTTCAGGGGTTTCCATCCTAAAATCCCCAACTTCACTCCACAGGACTATGGGTAATCAGCCTGGGATGGATTAGCATCTGTCACATTTTAAACTGGAGTACTCTCCAGTTAACCAACCAACCAATCAGTCGTTAATTTGAGAAACACTATGAAGTCATTTAAATCGTGAATGGCTTTCTGTGTATCTTTATCTATGTGTGTGGTCTCACTGCTTCAGACATGTTAGTTGAGGGATCGTGCATTCTTGCGAAGTGATTCATTTCCATGTCTGGCTTTATAAGAATGACTTTCAGCAAGACTTGGTGAATTATTTTCCCTCTCTATCACTTGATTTACTGCACTTCAATGAAACGCCAAGTTCATTGGAATGTCGAATAGTGAACTAAAGTCAGTGCTCTGTGCAGTCACAGTTCACATGTGGTATGTTTGCCATGGTGCCTTTTTCAATGGTGCCTCTTGTGGCATTGTGTTTGTCCATTCAAGTGTCGTCACAGGCTGGTTGACTTTTCCCCAATAAATGTCACCAACTGGCTGAGAAATGGCATTCTCCCAGAGCTCCAAATAGAGAACTTTTTCTTGGCACTTTTTAGAGAGAATTTCACAAATTTCAGAAAAACAGGCTCTTTTTCGAAGGATTGCTGAAAAATGCACTGGCAGTTTTTGGAGCAGCCTGAGAAAGTATGACTGGAATAATAAATTTCTGTGTCCTCTCTTTTCTCTTTGGGTTTTGAAGCACTTCAGGCATGATAGAATGAAACATGCAACATAGCCAGCAGGAGGAGGAAACACACAAGCGCAGACAGACATTGGAAGGTCAGGCGGTTCATCAGTGGCCCCCCTTGTGTCCTACTTGAATGCATCCCTAAAGAAACGCAATTTATTCAAAGAGTCTCCGTTTAACAAGGTTAGAATCTATTAAGACGTTTGTCTCTTTTTCAGGGGCTGTAAAACAACAACAAAAAAAACAACATTAACATTAACACATCCAAAGAATCGATTGAGAACTGTAATATCCTTTATAAAACGTAGTCAGTGAGAGCAATTATTGCTTCCATAATTTATATCATATTTTTTATTTATGATTCTCTGTGTCTTACGCACCTGCACTCTGTCCCGTCCTCTAATTAGTCCCCGATTTATAGTGTCTATAAAAGATGCCCTGCATAAGCCTTATGCGGAGGCGCTGTACTTGCTGTCTTTCAAACAAATTGCAGTCTTTCCCAGCATGTGATGTACTGAAGATATTTCTAGACTAAGATTTAGATGTAGCTAAAACCAGTTTGCCAAGCTGATATTCTGGGATGAGGGCCAGTGTGTTGGTATAAATGCACTGGGATCACAGCTCTTTTTCCTCAGAAGGTCTCCGATAGAGAGTCTGTCTGCTGCCGTGCGGTGGACTGATTGATGGCTACCTATCCTCTTGCCTCTATCGCCATTAGTCACAACAGCAGAAATCGTTTTCCCCCCAGCAGAACTGTGACCCCTCATCTCACAACAGAACAGATGGAGAGCCAAACTGTAGACCTGCCTTTTCTTTAGTGACAACATTTTATGTTATTTTGACTTATGGATAAATGATTTATGCGTAAAGGCTTCTGCGACACAGCTGAGAAAGGCTACAAGAGGCGCTTTTATACATTTCCTATCTTGGCAAGCCAAATCTGTGTGTGTAATGCTCGAGGCATTTATCTGCTTTTATGCAGGACAGTGATGGTGACAAATCCCAGGGATCTCTGCTGAGGTTTGAGAAAAAGCTTCAGTGTCTCTGTTATCCTTTTTTGAAGCGCGCACAGTGCTAGTAAGCATATTCTATCACCTCAAGTAGTGTCTATAGAAGAGAACTGTATTTACAATCACTTTTTTTCCCTTTTTCACCCTGTCCAGCTTCTGCTTTCATCGGTCCATTGGAAAGTTGACATTTTAGTCATAAAAATTAAAGATGCATGATATATTGATTCTGTGTTTGATATTGTTCAACATTAGATTTTTTTTTTAAAGCAACAATTCACTGTTTGAAAGTTGGGGTTTTAATAGAAGTTGGCTGTCTATGCAGTAGAAATGTGATTTTATTTTTTCATGGAATGGAATGAAAAGGAAAATCAAAGTGTTGCTTATATTTAAACATAAAAGAGATTACTCTGCAATAAAAACATACTGCTGCTATTTTCAGAACTCTAAACTAACTATCCAGTTAAAATATGAATTATATCCCAAATTTGAAATCAGGAAGAAAAATGATCCTCAACACGGCCCTTAAAATGCGTCATTGTCATATGTAATCAAGAAGGTGCATTCTGCTCCTCCCAAAGCTTGAGTATGGCCAAAGTTTATTTTTTAATTATGGGCCTGATTTGTTTTATTTTAAACGATGTGCTCAATAATCTTTTACACATGTATGTCACAATACTGAAGAAAAGATAGCTCGTTACTTCCATTTCATTGCAGCTTTAAATATTAGAATGTTTTTAGATTTAAGTTCGCTCATTTCCCCAAATTGGATTTTTTGTTGTCATTTAACAGTCACTGGAATGTAATCTTTTAAATCACATGTTTTTAATGTGATGAATAATGAATATCCATTTTTCGTACTGTGAATTATAATGTTGTGATGCATAAATCACTTAATGCAGTTAAAATGAGTGATCTGATTGATCTTTTTTGTCTCAAAATAGTACAGAGAACAAGAATCGGTCTCAGTAACAGGTTCTTCTTGTCCTCAGTGCTGATTCTGCTGTTTCTTTCCTCTTGGTAAACAGATGAACTGAGGGGCTGCCATCAGAGTGCCTGTGTATTAAGGAAGTCGTCGCTTCCCTTCACTCTCAGCTGATGTCAGCGTTGTTATTGCTCAAAGTAAATGATGTGAAGATTATTCTCTGCATGCTGATGTCAGTAATAAGTTCAGTGGGCTTTGCTCTAAGCTGCTGATCATCAGTTGTTCTTTTCCTCAAACTGTATTTGCATGATGTCAGTGAGTGAAAGGCTTTGCTCCCAGTGGTTCATTAGCGTTGTACCGCAGACAGACTCTTTCCAAAGGCCACCATCTGATGCCTGTGCGGGGGCACTCGGCCCCCTGGGCAGGCTGAGAAAACTGTCCGCTGTGTAGCCTGATGCCAAATGCGCTGTGGACAGCTAATATGTTTGATAAGGTTCAGCATAATTAATTCAAAAGGAATTATCAAAATATTGTCTGTATTCATGAATAGGGCAGATTCGCAGTTGTTGGGAAAGCACAAATGCCTTCTGTCTTGTTGAGTGAATGTAGACCACTCATCCACTGTTTGATAAATGTTTTATTCATTCCCAAGTATGTAAGGCCTTTAAAAATCATAAGTTGAAAAAGATACTTGGTTATTCTTCCAGATACAGCTGTGTTTGCAGTAACAGTAAGCCTCGTTTTCTTCAGTGTTCCCAGAGAGAAAGGTTCTTTAAATTAGTTACAGATCACATCTGGTAAATAGTTATGTTCTTGACAAATTATGACATGAATAGCCAAGAGGATGTTTGGGGGCCTGATGCCTGAGATGCTTTTCAGATTTGTTTTGATGGAAGTTGATGACAGACAAAAAGAAACATAATATGTGGAGTAATAAAATACAAGAAGCAGACTTGATTTGAACAATTTTGATAAAGATCAGATGGCTAGTTTTTCCTCAAATCACAAACAAAAAAACAAACGACCAAGATTGTTGATTCATATGCACTATTTGTAGAATTACAGTCAAATAGATTTAGTTTGTTTATTCTCACTTATACATTAACTTTTACAAGTTTGGGCTCAGGAAAAGGAAATAATATGCTTTTATTTAACAAGGGTATTTTAAATTGATCACAAGTGACAGTGTAGTCATGTAGAATGTTACAATAGGTTTCTATTTCAAATAAATGTTGTTCTTTTTTAAACTTTTTAACTTAAATGTCTGTGTGTAATCACGGTTTCCAAAAAAAATTCCCAAAAACGTTTTCAAGACTGATGATAATAATGTTTCATGAACACCTAATCAACGTTTTAGAATAATTTCTGAAGAATGATTTCTGACTGCTGAAATTTCAGCTTTGTCATCAAAGGAATAAATGTAAAAATTTTACATCATACATAAAATATAGCAAAATACAAAACAGTTATTATAATATTTCACAATATCACTGTTTTTACTGTATTTTTGATCAAATAAATGCAATATTACAGTGAATAACAGTGTGTGGGAATTTATTTATATTTTATGAATAATTATGAATGTGGAAAGAAAGAATGATTAGCTCATATTAAACATATCACTCAATGTGCAGAGGAGCTGAACTGTATTTAAAAACATTTTAAAAAATAAATCATTAGAACAACATTTGACGTGACTGCAGGAATAACTTTTTTAATGAACTGGGTTTTAGTACAGTTTGATTTGAGACCTCCCATGGATCACTGTTAAAGGTTAAAATAGCTTTTCGGCCATACACAACCATACCGTTATAAAAACTTTGCTTTTCTGCTCACACCTTCCTGACCTTTAGCGCCTCTGTCGTCTACAGAGGGAGGGACAGGCTCAGGGCAATAACCCTCTCAGCCGATTCTCCAAGCAAAGCCCAAGGCTGGCCCGGTCCACACGCTTCCTGACACATTTCAGTGCTGACCTGTCAATCACCCTGCCAAGTCCCTGAATCGCTCTGACCCTTTTTCATGGCGATGCTTTTCCACTGGGCTTTGCTGTCAGAGACCCAGTGTGTGAGGCAGCAGAGAAAGATAAAGGAGACACACAGACACAAGTCATCTCCCTTCACTCACACTCTACTGATTTGTTACTGCAAACTCAGGCGTCCTACTAACATGAATAAAAGATAGGAGAGACTTTTAGGAAACACCTCACACTGGCTTTTATACCTCAACCAGATACACCAGAGGAAGGCATCATTTTGTGTAGCCTATGTGTGCGTGCTCTCTATTCGTCATGTGTTAAAAAAAGCATTTACTGTCCATTACACAAACAGTCCTGGGATTGAAACCAGTTTTATAGAGATATAGTGGCTTTCACTGTGAAAATTCTTCGAGGCAAGTAGAATCACATTGCAGAATGAATCTTGTGGTGGAGCTACAGTAGATTTCATTATCTGTGTTGTGTTGATTGAAGCAATTACTAGCAGCCTAATCAGCAAGGAAGCTGCTTTTTAAACTTTGCTCTTGCTAAAATGCCACAACACAGATAAATATATACAGAAACCCTCCATCATAAATTCTAATTATCAAGATGTCACTATATGCAATTTCAGACCTATTATAGCTGTGTATCATACCTGTTTGGATTAAAATACATTAAAATGCAACTGATTAATGTCAAAGCTGCGTGTTGCTTGTTGATACTTGTCACCCCACTTGCATATTTCATGTGTGATTTTTATGGTTTTATGAGAAAAGAAAAAAAACTCTTGATCAACAAAATAAATGCACTGTGGTGATGTCATCAGAAAATCTAAATATAATCTGATCCTCATCACCAGCTGGCATTTCAGTGATGAATCTAATCCAGACCAGTTATGAAAGACTTATTTTGTGTTATGCATTTAGAGGTTGTAAAACCGCTAACCTATTTTAGATAATGTTTCAGTATACTGGGCTTCATTTCAACTGTTTGATGTCCAAGTGTTTAAACCTGTGACTGTCGCAATACAGGCCAACAGCTTCTGACAGTCTTTTCCATACTGCTAACTCCCTGCTGCCAGCCGAAGAACGTAACTTGGCTTCAAGCTATGTTCATCAGTGCTATGGCAACTGCTCGCAGTGCAGTCAGTCCTAAAGATAAAAAAAAGAGTGAGTTATTAGCAGAAGCTAGGAAGATGTTGTCCATCAAGTGGTTACGGTTTGATGGATCTGTCAAATGAGGTTAGCATATGCTGTTTCTAACACCACAAATACATCATGCTTCTATGTAAGTCTGAGGAACTAGGCACTTGCAGTGATGTCTCTCTGCTGTGTTTAGAGAACATTTTCTCAGCAAATTCAGTTTCTCAGACTAAAACGTTTTTGCAAATGCAATGTTCGCTGCAGATATGAGATCCTACAAGAGAATGCAGGATTGAGTGTTCTTAATGTGTTCAAATTGCTCCATCTCACACACACATGTAATTTTCGGACACAACTGTATTTTTTAATAGAATTGTACATAAAATTTGTGTATATGTATGAGTATATATAATTATTTTCTTCAGTGTTTAATGACGCTTTTTTTCTCTTCATAGGTCATCCTCATTCTCACTAAATATTACCATGCAGACTCCAACAAAGTTCTTGAGAGTTCCCTTTGGAGGTAAGTGACAGAAGATTTTTTTCCCTTTCAGGTCAAATTTAGGTTCAAACACTTAAAGCCTACAGACTCAGAGACAAAAACGCCTTCAGTCACAATAGGAACCTTTTTTTAATGATGGGTTAGGAATAAAATCCCTTGTGGCACTTTTTCAGATGACAAGTCAATTTGTAATTGAAATTATTTTCCCTTGAGATTTTTTTTCAAGCTCTTCTATTGATTTATTTTATGCCAATTTTAGATTTCTCATGGAAAATATTAAATGCTATAGCTTCAGTCAGATCAAGTCAAGCTTATTGCCCTCTAACCATGTTTGTGAATTTTGCTGGGGAACAAAATCTAAATGTTGCCCTCTTACAGGTTGTACTGCTAAATGCAAAACAATTGAACAATTGTATTCAACATGACAAAACCACAACACGCACAGTACAGACAGCAAATGGCTAGACATTTACTATACAATATACACAGTTTGCTTGATTTTTTTTTTTTTTTTACCTCTAATCTCTGTATTTGCCCATTATCTGTCTTCAAACATATCCATTTATTATCATACATTTGTTAAATAAATTAAATACAAATTATACAGTAACATTTTACTGTATAATTTCTTTAGATTTTATTTAATCAGATCTTCGGTTAAGAATAAGAAATACCCTATGTGAATATGTGGGTTTCCAAACAAAAGATCTAGTATGCTAATTAAAATTGTATTCACTGCAGTGATTTTTGTTGTAGGGCTGAAATGATTAAAGATGAACAACATGATATATAAATATGGTATAAAACTGTCACTGTGATTTCTTGTCTAAGATCACTTCCTTATACTGTACAATCAATGGAAGTAAGCATTGCTAGATAACGCTAATAGATTACTTTTTTGAAAGATAATTTTTTATTAACATGACTGCTTTAATCAGGTGTTACTGTTTTAAGTAGTTACATATTGGATTAAATAGTTATAGATATTGAAATACAGTATGAATAATACAATTGAAACAAGATGCGTATGGAATTACCCGAGTGAGAGAGATATGTCGGAAAAGATAGAGTGCAGCATAAGGGGCGATTCACACAGAACACATTTTTGCTTTGAAAAACACGAGACACAGGCAATAGAATTGGGGAAAAAACTCGAGGTCTGGACTGGAGACGCTTTTTTTTTTCTCAAAAGTTGAACTTATTTTAACTTGGGCATTGTGTATTTAGAATGCCGTGTCATGAATGAGAAGCTGCAAAAGATGCAAGACGCAAGTGTAATGTCCAAACACGTCCATCTAGTGTGTGTTTACATAGAAAAACACTGGAAAGCTAGAGCAATGTGAACAGCTTCTGAAGCTCTGAAGAGAGAAAGAGAGATGCCAGTGAGGGCTGGAGTCTGACCTGATGGCCTTTTACACTGTTGTCCAGGAAGACAGAGCTCAGGTAAAGAGGAAGAACATAAGGCAAGAGGAGAGTCCAAGAGCAGATGCCAGTGAAAAGAGAGTGCATGTTGATGACTGAGGTCTTCGTTTATCCGGTTCAAAACATTCAAACTGACCGTCAGCAGATCACAGCTGACCCTCGTTGTAAAACATTTCACCCAACAGGCTTAGACTGTCTGTGGGCTAAGGAAACTGTCCCTTATGAAAAAAACAACAACAAAAAAAAAAAACAGGGCTATAAGAATTAAATACATTCCTTTGTTCAAACTATGCAATTTTACCATCTAAGAAGCTGAAGTTAATGTAGGGAGCATAGAGAGTACATCATTTAGAAATTACCATTGTTTATGCCTGGATCTCTCTTTTGTGTTGGTTTCTGCAGTTCTCTTGGGTGTGATAAGCGGGTCCAGTGCCTCTGCAGTGAACTTAGGGATGACTTAATTAGGACTGCCGAGGGCTTTTCTGGACCATGTGCTAATTGCCTCGCACTATCCACTATTAGCAACTAACCCTGACCGTTTAATGACCGCCAGCCAGGTCTTTGTTTGTTTTGTTTTGTTTGGGGCTTTGTAAACCTTTCTGGGTTAGGCAAAGTTAGGCTTAATCACCAGTCTATTGTGAGAGAAGCGTTTTTTTATTGTGGGGTTTAAAGATTGAGGCCACTGAAGTGTGAAAAGAAGATGGAGCTAAAAATATAGTGCTGCATATGGAATAATTGATGCCATGTTTGTTCCAATGCTCTCATTAGCCTGTCTGTCTGAGGTTGATACGAGGGTGGCATTAATTTTACATTGGGGCTCAGAATATATCAGTTGCACAGCTGCCTAATGACCAGGTGGAATGCTAAACACTGTCTTTTTCCCAGCTAGAGCTTCAGCATTTTACGGACCCCATGTTACATGCAGGCACACATATTAGAAATGTGCACTGAAGGAGCTGAAAGAAAGGGCACAAGACTGCACTTGACATGTGTTTGGGCAGGTAGGGTACCTCTGTGGCCATCTGGATATTTCTTTATGACAGGAAGGCAGAATTACAGTGCAATGCTTCCTTTTTCATTCAGTTCATGACGGTACTTCAAAGAGCTTCATGCTCTTCTTCATTCAGTTATTTGAGTCATAAGGGTATCATATTACTTATGTCACGTATTGAGTGCTGTATTTGACGCACTTGAGTTGCCTTACATTAGCACATGGTGTTTGTCCGGAACAGTTGGTGAGAACGGCCGCTCCACTCTCATGCCTCTCATGCAGGAAAATGTTTCACTAACACAGATGGCTTTTCTAAAAAAATCAATGTTCTAGAATAAATGAATCGAATTAGTAAAATTTTCTCTTATTTTATTCATGATATTCATAGAGCCGCCGAATCCCAGACTTCAAAGACCGGTCCGTCATTAACCAGACAACCAGTCTTTCTCTACAAGTCATTCAATGAATTATGTAGAGTCTTCCGTGTTGATGTTTTAATTGTTGTTGTTCAACTCATAAATTATGGACTGACATTATGATGGAACGGTCTGAATTCAAAGACACAGGGAGCAGATAAATCAAATTGAACTGGAGATTTAAGTTCAGCTCAGGCCGTGAGGCTTTTTATTTGTAGGCTTAAAGTTGAACGTTATCTGCAGCATGGTAGAAAAGTGTGTGAAATTCTTTTGGTAGTTTAGTAGGGTAGTAGCTTAAGGTAAAGGGTTTGTTCGTTTGACTAAATTAGAACAGTTTATGTCATTGTTTGACAGTTATTGTACTGTTATTTGGACAGTAAATGAAATACAGTAACAAAGTTTCTGGGAGGGCTGTTGATGAAGGAGAATCAAATCAAATTTTGATTAAATTGATAACAATATGTAGCATCCATCACTGAGAAAAAAAAAAGCAAGATTTGTTACACTATTATAGCAGATGATTAAATCTTTGAAATCACCTTTCAAAAAAAAAAAAAATATATATATATATATATTTTCATAACATTAATCATAAAGGAATATTGTATTTTGTCCTTGTCATTCTATGGGTATTTCCATGAGGTATTTTTTAATGATCAGTCTGCATGTACTTGCAAAAACACGAAGGTGGTACTTCAAGCTTGAATTGCTGTGATGGTAGAAAAATCCCCTTTTGCAGAATTTATGTGTTGGGGGCATGATTAATGGTGTAGTTTTTTTTATCACATTATTATTTTTGAATAATTAATCACACTATATTCAGTCGACAGCACTAGCTTCTGGATATATTCATGATACATGATTGTCCCTTGAATGTTTATGGCCATTAGAAGGTGTGGGGCTCCTACATAATGTAGGTATAATGACGGTGTAGGATCTGGCCGATCAGGGTACATAAAAAGAAATACATCAAAGCTGATTCAAAGACACCTAGAGAGGCACCTTAATAATTCATGATAGCACTAGCAGCTAGCACTAGTCCTGACAGACTTTACACACCTGAAAATATACTCATTAAATATACTCCATTAAACTCCACATATGTATGATGCTGTACTCTGTACTGCTATTACCAGTAGGACATAAGGTCAGGTTGGGTTGGAGGACGGATTCTGGAGGAATTGACAGAAAGAGCGAGGCAAGCAACTGTTCACACTGCATAGTGACACTTCATTTTGCTGATGGCGTCTTACCTTAGCATTTTATTTTTGCTACCAATCCTCTATAGTATCTTTAACATGAGCTTTCGTTTTTAACTCACTCTGTTTGTTTCTACGCTACTGCTCTTTATTTGTTGTTATTGACCTTTATGTCAGTAGAGAGAGGACGAGAACACCACAAGTCCGAGTGATCAATGAAAATGTGATTATATGTGTGTGTGTGTTTCCTCTGAAGTCTTGGTTAAATTCCCTATTGAGCAAATGACAGTGGTGAACTTCCCCCAAGGTTCTTTACTGTGATCAAAAATGCATGTTTCAGGGTCAGTGAAATTTGAAATTTACTCTATTTACGTGTATTTTTTTTTCATATCGACCACAGTCTTTTTGCATATGTTACTAATTTATATCTAAATGATCCAAGTCTGAAGTGGGAAAACTACTCTCGTTTGAACTTGACTTAAGTACAGAGTCAGCAGCTAAACAAGCGTTTCTCAACCAGCAGCCCACGGCTGACAAGCTCTGACTTCTGTTCTCTAATTTTAACCATTTAGCATTGATGGTGTTTCATCTCTGCCTGTGCTTTCACCAGTGCACATGTATGAGCTGATGATAGTGACATTTTTGCATACCATGCAAATCATGTGTATAGTATATCCTTTTTAATTAAATTGACGGGAACGAACACCTATTATTTCAGTGGTGTGCACTTCGTCAACAGCCAGTCTAATAAGACGCTCGCAACACGTCTGTTTAGATCACGTCTCTCTTTTTAGTGCCAACAAGGAATTCAGATGATCCGAATACTGAGTTCACAAACTGCAATATCAGCGTTGGTACGTTCATTTGTGTTACAGATGTTCCCTTTTTAGTGAGAAACTTCACCTCATCTTTAGTTATAGATGTGAGAGGACAGCTAATAAAATGAGATCACTCTGGATTCCTTTCATATGTTGGCAAAAGATCGTCCAAGCTTGGTAAACGATCAGATTTAGACTTCTGACTTTGTGAAAATATTTCCAGTTTAGTGTACCATATGCAACAGATGTTTAGTGATTGGAGTGGGTGGTCTGTGGGCATGACTTCTGACGCTGAGACTAATATCTCGTTATTTTTAACAGTCCAAAAACACATTTTGTAAAATCTTTTTTTTTTGAACTTGCTATAACCCCCTTGAGGCCCCCTGAGGAGACACAGTTTGAAAGTCCATAATTTAAGCTACATTCCCACAGCATCCTAAAATAGTTGTATTTTCCTGATAAATGTGATTTTGCTCACACACAGTTCAGTTAGTTTCAGTAGTGATGATTGCATTATATAACTATATAAATATTCAGTATTCAGTATGTTGTGTGTCTGAACAAAACCTAACTGTTTCATTTGGACTAAAAGTCTCCATCTTTGATATTTACTTCAATTACAGTTACTCCGGTTACAGACATTATTCACAGGTATTGCGAGAGCAGAAATTGGGTTTGTCATTATTTGTTTATGCAGACAATATTCTAGTTGCTCCTGTAAGTGGTTTATGATGAGGACAATTTAAGAGTCACACCTATTGTGAAACTGAAAGAAAGATTTGAAAACCCCTTGTTATTTAGTGTAGATTATGATGATTTTTTAGGCACTGCTTCAAAATATTAATAACTATGCTTTCTATCAAGCTTGTAAAAGAGCCAGTGGGGTTTTTTTATTGATAGCTTTTTTTCCTGTTGTATACAAATGACCACTTCTCAGAGTCTCTTTAGCAAACTCCCGGTCGCGCTGAAGCTGATTGTGCAGTTTTGAGAGCACAGACGCAGGCGGCATGAATACATTCTGATGTGTTTATCTGGAGTGCGCCGCAAATAACAGGAGTGCGCGCACGGAGAACAGACAGGGAGCTGTTGTGCATGTAGACGCAGGAGTACACCCACATTCACACGTTGGAAGCGGAGCAGCACTTTCAATCACACCTTTCAAATGCATTTTGTGTTTCACACTCTCTCACACATACTCACACATGTCTTGTGCAGATGGGATTTATAATTCATGTGTTCTTCACACATCTTTTGAACTGCTGAAGGAGGATTGCCAAGAGACATTCCCCCCCATCATGCCTCACTAACTCACACACACACACACACACACACACACACATACAGTTCTCAAGGGGATTCACTCCTCCATAATACATGAAGAGATTCTCCAGCATCCCTTCAAACCCCACCCCTCTGACCCCCTGTGCCTCCAACAAGTGTAATTAAGGGTCCTTGGGGGAGGAAGAGGGAGCGAAATGAAATCACTTCAGGCGATGCCTCCCGGGCCACCAGTCAGCACTGTCTTTTTTTTTAGAGACTGGTTTTAGTATCTCAACATCCCAGCTGTTTATATCTTCGCTTTATTCATTTTTCTTTTGTTAACATCATATTTCATTTATTCTTTGTTCTACTTGCATTTATCACAGCTGCTGCTTCTCTCCATCGCTCTGTATCTTCCTTGTTCATCCAGTCACCCGTCACTTAGCCCACGCAGAATCAGCACAGAAAGCTCTGCAGATTTCCACAGAATAAGAACGACTTTCATTCACAGAGTTCTACATATCTTCCCGCCTCCTCCATGTTTGTTTATTAAATATTTTGGCTTTTTTGATTATCGCTGGGAGTGTAATACTGTCAGGTCTGGTTAACACTTTTTACCATGAGTTTTACCACAATGGCGAGCAACAGGTTCTCTGTGTTGTAAGAAAGGTTGCATTTATTTGTTCAAAACCACATTGAAAACAGGTGTTGTGAAATATTATTACAATTTAAAACATTTCTGTAATGGCAAAGCTGAGTTTTCAGCAGCCATTACTTCAATCTTCAGTTTCACGTGATCTGTCAGAACGTATTCTAATTTGATGATTTAGTGCTCAAGAAATATTTCTTATTATCATCAATGTTGAAAAGAATTGGGCTACTTACAGGGATAGTTCACCCAAAAATTCTGTCATTTAATTACTCACCCTCATGTTGTTCAAACCCGTAAGGGTCCATCTTTGGAGCACAAATTAAGATATGTTTGATGAAATCGGAGAGATTTCTGACCCTCCATAGACAGCAACGTAACTTAAATGTTCCAAGACAAAGAAACGTAGTAAGGACATCGGTAAAACAGTCCATGTGACATCAGTGATTCAACCATAATTTTAATTTTTGCATCGTGGTACTCTCCATAATGGCAGAATACTGATTTGGGGGAGAAGATTTTTTGAATAAAGTCGTTATTTTTGTTGTCTTTGCGCACAAAAATTATTCTCATAGCTTCATGAAAGCTCTCGGATTTCATCAAAAATATCTTAATTTGTGTTCTGAAGATGAACGAAGGACTTACGGGTTTGGAACGACATGAGGGTGAGTAATTAATGACTGAATTTTCATTTTTAGGTGAATATTTGTTTAGAAATGTTTGAAAATTTTAAAAAAGTAAAAAAAAAAATGTGTGTGTGTGTGTATATATATATATATATATATATATATATATATATAACATTTTCCTGTTTAACAAAAAGAAAAAATAGATCAAACTTTATTTTATTTTAATGACACAAATTAACTTATACACCTAGTATAAGTTAATTATTTGTTAATTAGGTGTATATTAGTCTTATACACCTAACAGTTCTCTAACAGTAAAAGTTTGAACAGTAAAAGGTTATAGTGCTGTAAATCTTTCTGTCATGACATGTAGCATGTGTTTCTCCGTGATTGAGATTTCCTGTTCTTCAGTTTGTAAACTCTGTACTCTTCTGCAAGAATCTTCCTCTTTCCCTTCTCACAGCCTCTGAGTTGTTAAATAGTTAATCCGTGCTCTGGCTCTTCACCTGCATGTATATTGTAATGTTATGGGTGCTTTGCACCACACTGGTGTTTCTGCAGAATCTGGGAGAAAAATAAGATCTGTAAGAATAACATAAACTATAGTTCGGTCTGTAAGGATGTTTTTTAAAGCCCTCTGAGGTCCTGAACCGAAAGACCTGTGTTCCTGTCTTCCTCTGTTTCTCACTCTCACACATGCACATGCAGAAGCCAGGAAAATGCTGCTTAGCGGAAAAGGAGAGAAAGGTCCAGGGAGGCATAATATGCAAGTTGTCATTCTCCACAGATCATCCTAGAGAGTCAAGAATTGAAATGTGAACCGTGCTCTATCAAATGTTCCCATGTCTATGTGGTGTTTTGTGTCATAAGAGCTTAAAGCGGCAGTAATGAGGGAAGGTGATGATGGTGCCATTCACAGTGACTCTATTTACACCTCAGAGCTGCTAATGATGATAATAAAGGGAAAGAAACACAAACAGAGAGTAAAATACTCATGCGCATGTACGTGCAAAGTAATTTCAATATCAATATCTCATATTTGTGTCCATGTATAAACAGCCTTTGCTATGATTTGTGCAGTATTAGCTTGTTCATTATGGCAATAAAGCTTCTTTGAGTTCTGAGAAAGATGTAGTGAATTGGTCAGCAAGATACTGATTAAATCAGCTAACTGGAAAGACTGTAGCTAATTCAACAGCTAGTCCCCAGCTGGTTTCTTGCACATTTCAAGTGGTTTTGCGTTTCCTACATCAAGGCTGCTGACTCATAAATACTTTCATCCACTCTGCTGTTTCTGTGGCAGTGAAAACTGCAGGGTGTGAGATATGATAGACATAGAGTCTGATAGGTTGTTGTGTGAGACAAAGAGAGATGCATATAATCTGATCTGCTGAAATGTCAGTTGAATTATTGTTTGGTGTGTAGGTGTGAACCAAGTTTAGAAATTAATTTTAATCGTTTTGCAGTATCTGCCCGCTTCAAATAGATGTTCAGGGGCATTTTTAACTTAATGGTGGATTTTTTTCTGATGATATAAAGACATGCAGTTTGCAATTTACTGTATATACTTACTGTAAGATGAATTAATGAACTGGAATAAATTCTTAATCTGATCAATTATTAACAGTCAAGAAAATCTTTTAAATATTTCCACAATTAATGAGTGTTTTGGCAAGGCACTGTCTACCATTTTATTTAAATGATTATTTATTTAATTTAATTTATATGTCATCTTTTGAGTTTTGGGCAGTTATCACTTTCAGTTTTTTCAACAACTCTGATCTGACAGATATAAGTCAGTATGGTAAGACACACATAAACTCGTAACTAGAACAATGGAACATAGCAAAAACTAACTATAATATTAATAATACTATAACCCTAAAAAACATGAATTCACTATGGGGTTATTTTTCCCCTCATTTGAAATATCCAGAGGTTTCTTTGTCAATTTCAGTGGCATTTTTGCCCATAGCCCTGGTCTGCTTCTGACCCTGGTGTAAATATCGTCTAACTGAAAGGATGTGAGTGAATGCTTTGAATTATGTGAAAATCTGAATGTATGTGTGTGGGTTTGCTTAGTCTATGGACAAAATTGTTCCTAGAAGTGAGCTCAATCAACGATTCATGAAGAAAGTACATTATGTGTTTTGTGTTTTATTACCCTGTAACCATTATTAATAATTAGCTTTATATGAAAATATTAGAAGTGTATGGTTTATCCTCTTTTAGATAAGTAAATGTGTGTGTCTATGTGAAAAAGGAGAAAAGAGGGAAGGAAAGACATGTAAATCTGGAATGTGAATGGTTTTTGAACTAGCTGAATGGAGTCAAACGCGTCGCCATCTGGAGAGAGTTTCACATTTCTGTGGACATTCCTTCAGTGACGAAAAACAGACTCGAACTAAATTACAGGCAGCTGCTGCTCTGAGAAACACATAGGGTTGAGTGAAGAGGAGGAGAGAGTGAAAAAACAAGTGTCCCCATGGATTTGTTCTTCATTTGCGTTTGAGAAAACTGTGAACGCATTCAGAGCTCAAAAAAAAACAATGGCACTTCTCTTGCCTCGTGCGTTTTCCTATTTACCCTCTCCAGTTGAAGCGCTTGGCTCGTCACCAGCAGGATTTCACCCCCTCTTTTTGTTGCTGAAGTGAGGCTGAAGTTCCGGACCTCACAGCTCAGGGGCTAAACGGTGCTGACAGAGCCTCTGTAATTACGAGACACTCGGGAGTTGTAGTTCTCCTGCTCTCGCCCTGTAGCGGCTGAAATGATCTATAGGTTTGAGCAGGTTAAGTACTGTAAAGCAGAATCATAAAGACGTTTCTGACAGGTGGTTAAGGGATCTTTCAGGCATGTCTTTGTGGTGTAGACGTGTGTCTACAGCGGCTTAGATATGCATATGCACACACTTTTTTTTTTTTTCATCAATACCCACCGCTTTTATCCTTCTCTCTCTCCTCTAGACATGAATAATACATTCCTTCATTTCCTTGGCCCGCTTTCTGACCACACACATGCTCACCACTGACCGTAACAATTTATTTCATACCAGATTACTTAGATCTCACCATAGACCGTGTTTCTGTAGTGCAAATGTCTGACAGTATTCAAAAAACTGTTCTCATACTATCTTACCAAATGCGCTGCTTTCCCTCGTTTAGTTTAGGGCCGTGTTGTGCTCTGATTTGAGTGGTCTCACACGGGCCTGGCTTTAAATCGAAGCTCTCGCGCACACACACAGACACACACTAATGCTCAAGAGTGAGTATTCAGCACGTTTCAGATGCGAGTTTACCATGGTGCTGTAGGCTCAGTGGGGTGCGCTGAGGATATACAGTCACACAACACGACACAACATAGAGACTATCCATCTCTCTCCATTTTCCAACAGACAACCTGCTGCGTGTGTGTCTCCGTGTGTGTGTTTGGCAAAGGTGCTTGGCAGACAAGCCCATCAATGCTGTGAAAGTGTTTGCCAGGCTTTTATCAAACACCTCTGCTGGAGCTCATTGATTCAGCCCGGCAGGGTGGTCAACCAAAAGAAATCCTTGGTTTAACTTCAGTGCATTTGCTGTGCCGGACTCTTGTATAATGACATGCGTTCTTGGAACTATTTTTTGTTTAAAATGAACAATGTAATAGTACTTAGTCAACCTGGCTAGAGATACAAAGCCGAACAACATATGTTATTATAATTAGATTTTTTTCTCGCTCTCTGAGGACTATTTGAGAAAAAACAAAAACCCCGATAGGAGTTCAGAGTGTGAAGAGACCTTGTTGTGCTGCTGAACACAGTGTACTTGGACAGCGGCCTAGCTTCAGGCACAGACGCAGAAAGCTCACTTTGCTATGATCTCGTTCTTTCACTCCTTCTCCTGCTTACTAAGGCCAACACCTACACAAACATGCACACAATAGGATGGAGGCTAGTGCAAGCAAACAGGGCAAATTCATGGTGTGAAAATGTGGCATAGCACATGCAGCAGCAGTTAGTTATAAAGCAACTAATTGATACATCATTTAAAAACATTTTTAATTGTGGCCTAAGTGTCCAAAAAGGGACTTTTTATTATTTGATTGTATATCATTTGATATATTTAAACTATATCAACAGCGGCTTATCACAATGTAAGGAATTTTGCAAAAGAGTAATACCCCACTTCACTTCCTGTCTCTTCTACACTGTCCTGTCTTAATAAAGGCAAAAAACACCAAAAAATAATAATAATAATTTTGATTGTTTCAGTGTCATCATATTCAGACTGGTAGATCTAGATCTAGTGCAGCTGTGTTTTTTTAAAGGTATTAAAATATTAAAGAACCTTATGTGCAGGTTTCATTAATTAAGAAGCGTTATAATAGCATTTTTCATGGGCATTTTCCACTCTTTCTATGATTTAAAACTGACACCTTTTGCTGCTGCACAGACTTCTATGTAAATGCTTTCCTCACAAATTAAATGTGATACAGCTCTGGCTCAAAGCTCCAGTTCCCCTCACACACAAGGCTAACTTGTGCTGTATTGTCTAACTTAATTTATAATTTCTCTAATCCTTCAAAAAAAACAGCCTCTTTGCAAAGCTTGCATTGCATAATATTACATACACTGATTTTTGTGATGTTTTAACATCTCAGTAATCTTTGCAGATTGTGTGAATGTATGTCATCTGTTTTATTCGGAAAATTGCACAAATGTAAAATGAGTTGTTTTTTTTGTTTTGTTTTTCTCAAATTTTTACTAAGGTTTGAGCATTGATTAGGGGGGTCAGTAGCATGCACGCCTCCTGTAGTGCTCACCTTGTCACCACCCACAAAGGTATCAATGCTCTGGGTCAACTATGGGGAAGGCACCAGTAAAACATGAGGTGCAGTTTATGCAGAACATATTGAAATTGGCTTGGTAAAAGGTCCCAAGAGATATACCCTAGATGTGGTCCCCTATTAAGGTCAACTCATTGCATAATGAATTGACCTGCCCTGCAAGGTAAAGATGTTAAAATTCATAGCTGATATTGAGCCTGGTTCATTAGTCACACTGGAATGAAAGATCAAGTGGAGCACATTTTATTGAGAGTCTTACATGCAGTAAGCTCTGTTGCATATTTTAGCAAATGCACAGTCACTGTTATGGCAGCTTGTAACTTTTTGTAATGTTGTGGCAAATTGCTGGTGAATTTGTATGAATTTGTAAAATCTCATTTGGATTTTTTTCATATAATTTGCTTACTCCCAAATGAAGGTTCGGTTTAGGGGTGAACTTTCTGCTTATTATTTATTCATTTAATAAAAGTTATGCTTTCATACAAATCTAGTTGTATGCTAACATGTAAAATAGTACTTTTTTCATATAAGTGAGGTTGGATATTAATGTTCACAATAGATAATTTGACAACTGTTATGCAGTATATGAGCTCAATTTGACTAATTATACTGTGAACAATGCCTGATTATGTAAATAACATCACTAATGAGCCACAGCCTATATAGTTGAAATGAACAAGTAAAAAGAGATTATTATATGATAGCTAATTATTAATATTTCTCTGAGAAAACACTTTCTCATCACTCATTCACAATACCATAGAGAGTTTGCTGTTTCTTATAGCAATGCTGGCTCTGATTCTGTGAATGACTTGATTGGTTTGAGACCCAACAAAACTTCCTCCACCCTGAATAATGGTGTGGATAACCTCCCATGATCCTTTACAATTTCATTCCAAGCCCCAGGGCATTAAGAGTAAGAAGGAAATGAGGAAAGAAATGGCGATTTGGGGAGAAATCCACACTGAAAGCACTGAAGGGCTGCTTAATTAAAGCAAAAGTGGCCAACACAGATGCTGTCATACTTTGCCAAGCCTTTGGCTCTTCCTCCTCTCACTCATTCCCTTTCACCCCCACTATCCCACACACTTTTCACACTATGGAAGCCCTTGGGTAGCAGGGGAATGAACAGTCCTGCGGAAGTTCTGAAGTATAGGAAGTCCTGGAGAGAGCCAAGTGTGCTGCGCTTTCGCTAGCTGGTCGCGCTGAATGTGCTGGCACTCTGAACAACAGACAGTCAGTTTGGGGCCTAACATGGAAATCAGGTTGACCAAACCATGAATGAACACCAACAAGCCACGCATTCATTAAAAATGCTTTCATTACTCCTGAATGCTGTTGAGGAGTTGTGAAGATGCACAATGTACAATGCAGGTAGAAGGAAACCGATATTGCATGTAAAACTTTCAAATCTTTCAGCTGCTGTTTTTATTTCTGGGCACATATTTTCTATATTGTCAATTCTGCAGCCTGCTCTATGTCCCCGAGACCTCAGGAATATTTGGTTTGGCCGGTCTTATCAAGCGCTGTGTGCTGCTGTCTGATGATTCAGCTTGTCTGGGTGTATGTGGCAAGGCAAACCAATGAAGACATGAATACAGCAGACCCAAGGAGACCTTGACTTTCGTCGTGAATAACTGCAGACAGACAGGTTCATGCACTGAGTTCCAGCATCACAAACAGTTTAGGCACCTAAGAATGAAAGGAAGACAGACCACATGATTACTGAGTTACCCATCCAGAAAACAATCAGGGTTCCACTTCAGCATTACAGGCCCATCACATAATGTGGTTAATGTTGTAACACACGTGGGCACATTAAGTTAATTAGTCCTTAAACTGTAAGATGATTCAATTGTCCCGAGCTGTAATGGCACATAGAGGGAGAGAAGAGATTGACTGTATCTGTCTCCTGTGCTCGTTTGATTGTGTTGTTAATGACAGGGAGGATTTGAAGTAATTATTTTAAAATGATCATGACTGATAAGTGAGAGATTGTAATTTAATATAGGGTATTTATGCTCATTATATCCATAATACTTCTTTGTAGACAAAACCAAAATTAACTTTAATTACAGATTTTCTGAAAATTTGCAGTGGTTTTCTGGTATTTCAGGTATTGTCTCCGCTTGTATTCTCCAAAAAATATCAAAACACCTATGTGTGCATAAATATCATTATCATACTGTCATAAGATAAAGCTGTACCATTTCAGACTAATGTTTATTTGTAGATAATCAATACATAAATATTAAAGAGATTTAATCTTAAAGAGAAATATTAAAGAAATATTAAGAGTTCACCCAAAAATGAAAATTCTGTCATCATTTACTCACCATCATGTCATTCCAGACATGTATGACCTTCTTGCTCTAGATATTTTGAAAAAAATAAAAATTTTGCTCATAAAATGAAAGTCAGTGTAAATGGAAATGTTTTCCTTATCTCCTTGCATAAATTATGATTTTTAGGTGAACTATTCTTTTAATTTCAGAGCATTATTATTATTATTATTATTAGGTGAACTATTCTTTTAATTTCAGAGCATTATTATTATTATTATTATTATTAATAATAATAGTAGTAGTAGTATCCAGTAATATAATTTAATGTAAGTACGCATTTACAGTAATTACTGTTAATAAACACATGAATTCACAGATGGGGCGTAGCGTATTCAGTATGCATTACATACAGGGCCAGACTGTGTTCTACACCCACAGCATCAAACGTGTTATCCTCTTATTATTATGAAAATATTTATAACATCCGAAGGAGAGCCCTCTATCCATGTGATTCTATATTTAATCATAATTTCCAGACTCACTGTATGGGCACACTCAGCAAACAGGCCGCACACTGGCGTAGTGCTAATCCTCTTAGCTGATAGCTTTGTAAGGTCCTGCTGGGTGCTGGGAGGAGGCCGCCGTGTTGCTGCTGACCACTGCATCCCGGTGGGGAAGAGGGGGTGCTGGCTCTTTTAATTGAGTAATTGATACCCGCTGGCTCAGAGTGTGACTGATGGCATTACTCATCATCATCGTGTATGCTCAGGTATGCTGCGAGTCCAGTTCTTACTGGCCCATTTTACGGTTCTGTGATTTGCTGTATAGTTTCTGTAATCCCTGTTTTGTTTGGATTTGTATTTCAGCTTTGAAAGGATTAGTTCACCTCAAAATGAAAATTATGTCATTATTTAATAACCCTCATATCATTCCTGACCTGTATGTTTCTTAATTTTGTGGAAAACAAATTCTAGAACTGTTTATGTAGCTCTTTTCCATACAAAGACAATTCGTAACGCTCCGAAAAGGCACAAAAGGCACCATCAAGTTAATAATGACAGATTTTCCTGAAGTGTAGAAATGGTGATGAATTTTGGATAGCAGAGATTGTTACAGCAGGTTTTATTCATGTAAAAGATTTTACTGATGTAATGTTTATATAAACCAGAATCTAATAAAGACTAATTTGAACCCGCCACTTACTGAATTTGTCTCTCGACTGTTTGCTGGAAGTTGCTGACTTTGGCAGCGTTTCATGCTTCTCATTAAGCCTAAACTCATAGAATGTGTTGAAAACTTAATTGAAATTATTTAAAGTGCCCAAGTGCCAATTACAGTGAATTGTGTTAAATATAAATCAATATCTGTCATGTTTGATCAGAGAAACAGTGGGTGAGAGAGAGAGGAGTTGAAGACGAGAAGCTGGATATGTGCCAACGTGAGCTCCCACTGCTGTGTAGGGAATATGCAATTTGGGTAGCTTAAGTAGGAGGTGTCATATTAAAGTGAGAAATATGGTTTAAGGCTTTTGCTTATAAACCTTGGAGTTATTGAATTGGGAATTCATAAAAACATTAAGAAAATCAAGCGTAGCGTCAGTTCTGGCAGGTCACGTTAGTCAATCTCACATCAGCTGATCCACGTCTACCTTTAGGGATGAGACACCTATCACAGTACTCATATATAAGGTCCTTTAGTATTATCACCAGCTTTTGCGTTGCTCGATAGCTAATTACCCACCTCCATCCCCGCTTCCTCCTCTTGTCAGTCAGGATTCAGCCTTCTGATTCTCCTTTGAATCAGCTAATTTCTAAAAAGTTACATAAAATTATTGAACTTAATGATATCTGCAATACATTTATATTGGTTCTGTTCTGTTTACCTTGGGGGGTTATTGCTGCTCTCCCTGCCCTTATCCATGCTAGGCTTATCCAGAACAGAACCATACCGCCAATCCAAACTGTATGCTAACTGTCAGTCATTGACGTTAGTGGTCCTGACAGAATTTTGATGAGAGTCAGGGGGGGAGAAGTGGTGGGGGTGGGGGGCATCCGTAAACACTTTAGCACATACATATCACTTCATAAACGAGACAGCCTTTGTAAACATGTCATTCTTAATGGCCCTCATTGGGCTATTAGCATATTCCCACAAGGCACACATTTGCCTTTTTCATATGTTGATCTGTATGAAAAAATACAGACTGTGGTTACAGCTAATAAGCTAGAAGTGCATCAATAGGAAAACTGATTTCTGAAAAGGCGTAGTCATTTTGACATTTGCTGTATATCACTTTAAAAGTGCAAAATACTTAGAGATGCAAAAAGTTTATTTTCTGACAGTGAATAATGTAGTGAAATCTCACACTCAAACATCCTGAAATTAAGAAACTGGGAACTATAGCAGAATTCCATTTCAGTGAGAGGAAATTAATGGGCTTTTCCATAATTTACCCCTCAGGCCATCTGGCCCTGGGGTTTTGTTAGATTTCATCTCTGCGAGGCAAACAGCAATCTAATTCTCTGTTTGTATGGTGTATTAATATATGAGAAGCAAGCGGCTGATCTGCAAACATTACCATCAAGTCTGACTGGAATCAATTGTAAATAAAGCATCATCCTCGTTTATATTATTCTGTAATCATTCATTCCTTCCCTTAAGGCCCACACAGAATGTGCACCTCAGAACAGGAAAGTCCACGCATGTACAGTACAACATCCCCCGGCCTTGACATGTTCCTTCATTCCTTCATTAAATATTGTGACTAATCTGAATTTATGCTTTTAGCTACCAATATAAGTGTTCTTAGCTTTGATTAACATTACTATGTTTAAATCCATTCCACTGGAACACATGAATGTCTGCCGATTCTGCCTGCACCTGCTTCACATCAACAGACTCGAACTCCACAATGTCTTTTTAGCTGTTCTTTTCTCTCGGATATAATAGTTGACTCATTTCCTGAAAATATTTTCTCTTTTTTTTCTGAACATCTTATCAGAATAACTTGTATACAGAAACAGATGTATAATCCTAAAACCTGTCATAACCAGGAATTTGGAAGACCTTTGGCCATACCGACAATTGTAATGAATCTAAATGTAATATTTTAAGTTATTCATTTTTAGTCATTTCTTTAGTTTCCGCCGTAACATTCACAATAATGCCATTTCTCTATCTGTAGACATTCTGCACACGCACCTTTTGTGTCAGTGAGTGTGAAGTGACCTGCAGTGAATACATGAGCAATAATACAATTCAACATATGGGATAGTTTACCCAAAATGAAAATGCTCATGTTGTTCCAAACCTGCATGGCTTACAGTACATACAGTAAAATAACATGTTTTGGAGAATATTGGTAACCAAACCGTTTTTGTGATCATTGACTTCCACTGTGTGGATAGAAAAACACTGAGACATTTCTCAAAATATCATCTTTTATGTTCACAGAAGAAAAAAAGTCATACTGGTGAGTAATTTTCATTTTTGAGTGAATACCTTTAATGTTAGAGAGAAGCAGAGGCACATGCAAATGTATATCTAAATGTACATCAAACTCACTGATTTCCTATTACTTATAGATAGCTATTTAAACTTTACTTGTTTGTGTACAAAAATATGTTGGGATTTGCACCATCACAAATCGTGTCTAACCAATGTTTAAAGCAGGCTAATTTGACTTTTTCCTGTGCACATTGCATCAATCAGCGAGTCAGAGAGTACACGTCTGTTCTCTGTTCACTTTTATTTAATCAGGTCACACATGAACTTCCCTTTCTACTTGCTTATCCTGGCTCACCATGTGCTGTGCTTTGAGATTGATCAAATCTGACCTGATTTCCCAAGGGTAGTGTGGCATACAGTTTAAGAAGCATCTGCTGCGTTTCCAAGACACTGCTCAAGTGGACAGGAACAGCAGAGAGGGCACTTAATGAACTTCTGCTGTGTAAACGGGTGACTTGACACATCATATTTATGTTTATTTTAAAGTCAACTTTCAAAAATGTTTTAGATTTCGGTGTCATGCCATATGTTTACCATATCCAGATTCCAGACACATCTGTCAATAATGCAATTTACAACAGATTGATTTTACTGGAGTTTACTGACAAATTCTTAGAAGCAACAAGTTTTACAAGACTTACAGTTAATGGTGCCTCTGTGTTTTATTAGTTGGGGCACTGTGGCATTTAAACATCCCGCCTCCATTTTATTGCACCATACATGCTTGTCTTCCCTTCCCTCAGAAATATAGTGAAACATTGAAAACTGACTTGTGAGGACATTTGAAGTGGTCATAAGTCAGCCAAATTTTGCTTCACTTATACTGTCTGATATTTACTAGTTTGTAAGGGAGCGGTTTGCAAGTATTACCACTCACTAACATAGTGCAACTAAAGTGTGTTTGTGTGTGTGACCTTCCTGTCACCCCTGGGCTAAACCTAATCCAACCTGACACCTAAATGTGTGTGTGACTTCTAATGGATGGCTTGCTTTGCTTTGACTGCTAACAGAGACCACCAGGGACTGGAGACACACACACACACTCAGATGTCTGCAAATATTTCTTGTGGATGTTGTAGAGGTCATTTTTGGAGTAAAAACCTTGTACAGACGATCTAAATCAGTGTCTGACTTCAAAGCAATTTAATATCTTAATTTGTATTTAATGTGACCTACCCAGTGTTTCCCAAACCACTATACAGCATGAATCATCAGTGGCGTGGCATAACAAAATATATTTCAGCTGCGTCTGAGTTGTGAGCTTGCAGTATAAGTTGAATTTGAGCTAAAAGGCACAAACATAAAGCACAGAGTCGTCTGAACAAATGATTCTTTTAATACTCTTCTTTTAATGAATCAGTCTGAAAGACTAAGTAACTCTGAATTCATTACAGTGGTTTCTGAATTAACATCTGACCCACTTATTGAACCACTCTGTCAAAAATTTTATTTTTTAAATTTTTTATTAAGGGGCAGTATTTGCACTCGGCAGTTGGTTTTCAGAAATAGATTTAATTTTTTTTTTTTTTTTTTGATTGAAGTGAGAAATGTTACCATGTTATGTGTGCCTAATGTTGATGAACTTAAATGGTGGTTAAGTAAAAATAAATAAATAAGCAAATGTTATAAAACAGATACCTGTAAGAAACATTACATATACTTACACTAGGTGTATAGACATTGTACAGGACCTAAGTCATAGCCGTTTTCCTTCTGTATTTACTTTGTTTCAGATCAGCGAGATTCAAAGCAGCCGTGAGTCTCTTGATGTGTTGCATATCAGGATAAACAAGGTTCTTTTGAGGATGGATCAAATAATGACGAAAGTGAAATAGATCACTCCGCTTTCCTAGTCAAGGACTATGTATTTCAATTATGCTAAGTGGACTGCTGATTAGATTACCTGTCTCTTGTGCTACCTCACCCTGTGAGAGAGAGAGAGAGAGAGAGATTTGTTCAATTAGATTGAGATGTGTAAATGGTTTTCAAAAGCCCCTCTCAGACAAGTTGTCAAGTGTCTTAGTACCCGCTAACCCCCCACCATCACAAATACATTGATTACCTCAATGAGGCTTCAGATTTGTATCTAATTAATAGTTAGAAACGTGTCTCTCTTATTTTCGCTTTTCAGGACCATATGAGACAAAAAAGGAGCAATGCTTCAAAAGAGCACCCTTGTTATACTCTAATCTTGTTTCTAATCTAGAATTGAGAATCTCAGAGAAATCTGTGAAATTACCTCTACACATTGAAAGATGTTGGACATTATTATTTGGAAAAAAATTCATTAACTAAAATCAAATCATTAACTAAAATCAAAGTCACTTACATTTATACAGTATATAAAGGATTTTAATTAATCTGTAATCATTTTAATTGCCTTTGTATAAAACAATAGAAGTCTACAGTATGTCCTCATTTAAATAGGAAAGTAAACGTGTGTGTATTTGTTTGTTTGTTTGTTTGAGTGTGTGTGTCTGCTTAGCTAATGTGGAATTTTGACAAGAGTCCCTAGGGGATGAACAGATGTACTTGTCTCTGAACTAACAGCCTGTTGACGATGTGCAATGTCTGGTCACATGTGGGTTCTGTCAGAGAACACACACACACACAGCACAGACCTTGTAAAGACACCCTCTTTGGCCCTTAATTGGATTGTTTATGGTCTTCAGGACTGTATGATGTGTGTGTGTGTGTGTGTGTGTGTGTGTGTGTATGAGAGAGAGACAGAGAGGCGCTCCTAATTGGGTGTATTTGTGGCTTGTGTATGATGAATGTAGTCAGTCCTCAGCAAGTGTTTCTCTGTTTCTCACTCTCTTCTCCATGCTGACACCAGAGTTTCTTATTGGGCTAATAATATTAGTTTTATTCTATCTAGTTGTCCTTTGCTTTGTTAGTGTATGGTGTTACCACATAAAAAATAAGCTCACATCAATTGATGGTATGTTTGATGATGGGCCAAAAACTGTTTTATCTCTTTCGCATACACAGCCCAGAAGCGCCAGCTGTCGGCAAATTTAGACATTATGAGTCCAGTATAAAAGCAAGTGTGCTTTTAATGCAATTACATAAATGAGCTGCCTTTTTAAATCACACCCAATAAATTTCACACTTATGAAAGACAAGCTTGTGACAGAATGAGGTTTTCAGTCCAACTATGCTTTCAGCGAACTCCGTTTTCAAAATGGGCAGCACTGTAAAATGTTAATGGATGCCATAATGTGCAGTAGCTAATGGACGGCTACAAGAAGCTGCAAAGGGCACATTTCTTGAGTGTTTAGTGGACGCATGGGGTGATATAACAGGGCAGATGCGAAGACCATGTCATTTCAGTTCATCAGTCAATCACCATCACATTTACAATATTTATACTCGGCTAATTTATTCAGCATCAAAATGTCAGAGACAGGAGAGATGAAATAGTTATATGTGTAATTACATGGTTATCTGTCATATAGCAGAAATGTCTCTGAGACCATGGGAAGCGGGCAGAGAGATATCAGATGTATTATGTTTGTATTGGATTCGTACATAAAGCATTTGTGAATTTTTAGATTTCTATGTTGATCCCATTAGAATAATGTGCTTTAAGATTATGGTATAATAATGAGCAGTTTCTGTGAGACGGTTTACTTTTTGCTCTGTTTGTTTCTATCATAGCTTGTTTGAAACAGAGTTCCTTAAGCTTAGCTCCCATTAAGTGTTTGTGTTTTCCCTCTCAGATTAGATAAATTGTGAGGAGTGTTATGGATGATACATTGTGGATTCCTCAGGCAAACAGAGAGATTTGTGTCAGAGTACTTCCTCGTAAACAATTACCAGGGAAACAAACAAACACACACACAGTTAGTATAAAATATCTCTTGCCTTCAAAGCATCCATCTAACCGAAACACTCTCTTTGTCAGGAAAGCTTTGACTTGCTGTTAACTGCTCTCCAGTCTGTCGCTGAACCTGCCATTTCTCCTTTATTGGAACGATTGCTTCCCAGCTGTCCGATGGTGCCATGATGGGGAGTTTTCCTTAGCGATATGACCCTTGAACCCAGTAGCACACAAATTGTCTTTCAGATCCTCCATCGAGGGTCAAAGGTCAATTAGCATCTCAAAGATAAGGGAAACAGAGATTCTGAGAGATTGCGCAGTAGATGCTGTTAAAGGTTATATGGTAGCTGATAATAGAAGAATTACCTAACAAGAGTTTACCTGACAGATCAATAGCATTTTATAGAGATGTGATGTAGTATATAAAAAGAATAAAGTGATTTTAAGGCTTTTTTTAAATAAATCATTCACGTTATTGGAAGGACTTGATAAATGAGTGTTAAAACGCTGCTCAGAGGACAAACACTCTTCAGCAATATCAATGTAAAATATAACCTTCTGCAAGGGTTTTTATATTTTCATGTTCATGTGAAATATATTGGTTTGTGTAACTACAAATATATGCTGAAGCAAGCTTTAAATATTTATGCTTTATTGACCAATATGTCTGTAATATAAAAAGATATCTAGCTTACTGATGTCTACTGTCTATTACTAACCATGAATCAATATATCATGTCATTTCATGTAGTCAGTGATTTGATTTTGTAAAGATTTGTCTTAAAGTCTAGAGTGGGCCTTAAAATTTATTATTACTTATATATAGGAATTATATAATATTCACTTACATTGTGTCCATAGAAATAAATATCAGAAAACTCTTTTTTGTTGCTATAATTTCCACGGAAATCTTGTGCTTCCTGTCATATTTATATCTAATGCAGGAATAAGAAAGGTAGTGAGAAAGTGAGAGAGAGAGAGAAATAAAATATGTCACTGGTGTTCTGAATTCTCAGCCTGGTCCCAGCGGTTCTCATGAGGGTGTCATTTAGATAAATGCTCCCAATTACAGCACTGCTGCCCAGTACTCACAGGCACAAGACTCTGTCTATGTTTCTGAAAGTGTAAATGAGAGTTTTTCCCTCTGTGTATGTGTGTGTGTGTGTGCCTGAGGGTGTTTCTACTCAGTATCAGAAATCATACTACATTCTTAAAAAAATAAAAGTTCTTTAAGGGCATCAGTGGCTCCATGAAGGATCTTTAACATCCATGGAATCTTTCCATTGTGCAAAAGTTATTTTATAGTGCAAAAGGATTATGAAAAGATTTTTTAGATTATTAAAATAATCTTTACACGTAGGAAATGTGCATTGTAAGGTTCTTTGAAAAGTGTTCTTTTATGGCATCTCTGTGAATATTCCCTCTTGGAACCTTTATTTCTAAGAGTGCAGCATGAGTCCTGTTTCAGAATGTTTATGTGTCTGCTTTGGTCGTGTCTGTATCTAACCAGATTGTTTAATAGTTGCACAAGTCAGAATTATCTCTGTGTTCCCAGCCTCAAGTTGGCAGCTGACCAGGCCTCCTTGCAACACTGAGTCTTTGAAATTATAGATACATATTTTTCTGAAAGCTAACCACATAGATCATCCCTAAGGGCTTTCCATGAGTGTTGGGTCATGCTTCCCTCTGATTCAGCTCTGCTGTTAGGAGAAAATAGCCTGTGTGATAAATGTGGTTTTTAACTTTCTATTCATCAAAGATTCCTAAAAAAAAAAAAAAAAAAGTATGACAGTTTCCACAAAATAATTACACAGCACGACTGTTTAAAAAATATGAAATGTTTCTTGAGCACCAAATGCACATGATTTCTGATTTTTGAAGGACCATGTAACACTGAAGACTGGAGTAATGACTGCTGAAAATTCAGTTTTGCCATCACGGGAATAAATGAAATTTTTATATATTGTGACGGATCGGTGGCCCTCCCCCTCATCATCATCACCACCCCGTCCCTTATTCGCCGCCCTTCACCAGGCTCCCGACTGGAGTGGGTGGATGAGAGGAGGGGCGTGGGATCAACGTGGGCTGGCGGCGTGTGATGAGGCACAGCTGGACTGAATGAAGCCTCAATACCGCCGCCGTTAAATGCCGAGCGCGCCTCTCCTCGAGAGACCGGTCTCTCCCCCCGTGCATGCACGCACGCTGATGTCCTCGTGGGTCCAGGAAGGGTGCGTTGAGGGACTCGCGCCACCCAAGATGTGAGCTGCCGAACATGTGAGCGCGCCACCCAAGATGTGAGCTGCTGAGCCCGTGAGCCGGATGAGAGCCGCACCCGTACGCGGTCGTCGGACCAGAGATGTCGGGCCGTATAAGTCCTGCCTAAGGCCGAGCAGGTGAAGAGGAAGAGCCGCCGCTCAAGAGAAGCCGCCGCCCCTCGTGTCCCGGCCAGAGCGGGAGCGAGTGCGGCCACCGGACTCCGCCCCTTCCTTGGACCCCTTCCCTTCCGGAACACTGCCCTTCTGCACAATCCCCGGCGCACGACGAGGACACCAGATTCCCCTGTTTGGTTGGACACTTTTTTTTTTTCCCCTGGACACTTTATTTTATTAATTTTGTTTAATAAAAGCCTCTCCGAGGCCTGACGCCACACCCACTGTGTCTGTCGTTGGCTCGTCCCGTCACAATATATTTAGATAGAACGTTAATTGAAATATTATTACAATGATTACACAATATTTCTGGTTTACTGTATTTTTGATCAAATAAATGCAACCTTGTTGAGCATCTTTTCGAAACTTTTTTTAAACGATATTATAGGTTCAAAAATAAGTGCTATAAAATAATGTATTGTACTGTGAAGTGCTGATAGTTTGCACGATTCCCTTGAGCTATTTGTAAACAATAGAAGCGTTCTGGTTAGCTTGAATGTTGATGTGCTATTTACAGAGTAGCGGTGAGGTAATGCCCTTTGGGAGGGTTGGAGGGTGGATGGTTGTGTTCAGTTTGAGAGATGCCAGAGCTAATCAAGACAGAGGTAGTGAGTCATTGTAACTTTCGTGAACACATGGATTCAACAAGGCTTCTCTTTTCTCTCTCTACTGGCTTCCGTTAAATGATCTCTCCTTTTGGTTAACTGGTTTGTGAACATTGCCCTACCGACTGAAGAAACCGTTGGTTTGCTCTTTCTACATTTCCTTGCCTTTTCACGTAATTAAGTCTCAAGGCCCTCAGATGCGCAGCATAGGTATATGGACTGACTCATTGCTCCTCAGTCAGTTTTTAAATAATGACTTTTTAGGCAAACTACTTCTTTACATATTTTCTTCCAAAAAAGGCAGGGCAATCTGTTCTATTAATCAAATTTATGTCAGTAACCTAATACTATGATACAAACATACAGATTCATGAAAAGCCATATCATAAACATTCTCTTTATGGGAACAATGTGCCTTAAAATAGTCACAGATTTGAGTTATGAAGTCTCATGACCTTTTCCGGCTCTCTGTGCAATAAAAACCGTATGATAGCCTTTCATAATAGTAAGTGAGAAGGCATTAGTGAGAATTAATTGCCCCCTGGCAGTATAATATGAGGGGTGTACATTAATCAGCAGTAGTTTAACAGCTACCAAATACATTTCAGGCATCTCTGAATGGAGTGACCATTTCATTGAGTGTATATCAAAAACTATATTGAAAAATTGTAATAGGATTTCGTATTACAAGTGCATCTATTAATCTGCTGCAATTTGTTCTGTATCATCAGATTAGCAATTATTTTCTTTTGTTCTTAATTCAGTTCACCACACATCCTTGTACAGTAGTTGCATTTTGAAGTTTATGATGTGTTAGACTTGCTTTGCACGGATCACTGTGATTTTCCCTAGAAAGATCTATGTCTCATTTGACCACAACTCTTTTCTCATTGTGTTCAGGTCACTATTATGTTTTTTGGCAAAATTCAGACATGCTTTAATATTCTCTGCTACTGAACCTTCAAAGTGATCTTTTTTGGCTGTTCTGTGGGTTCTCTCGCAAGTCTCCTTGTTCGTGCAGAGAATTTTGATAGACGACCTTTACTAAACTGAGTGGTTTGGTTTCGCATCCACTTTCTGATATTTGAGCCAACATAGAGCCCACTGAGACATTCACACACTTGGAAATTACTTTTTCCTAATTTCAGCATTTGTTGTGTTTATTTATAACTAATTTGGCATTCTCTTTAGTATTCATTTCGGGCTTTGAATCCTTTTACTGTGGGGTTTTCGGCCAGAAAATGATTTTAATGATTCAAAGGTAGAAGCCAATTGTAGAGGCTGTTGTGTACTTTCAGTTGTTTTTCTGTTTGACTGTTCAAACGGCATATTTCCCTTTTTCATTTTTTTGTTATGAATATCATAAAACAATGTCATATTGAGATAATTAATATTTGATTTAGTGCTTAGGAATAAATAACACAGCAAGCTACATCACTTCCTTGCTACATCACTACCTACTTCAACCTGTTTGTGCATCTTAATGGTGTACAGGGTGTTTAAAAACTGATGCAAATACTGTACGAGTCAGCAAAGATGTTGGACCCTATTCAATGTTTCATTCTTTAAGAATTCTTGAATGAGTAATTAATTAGTTGCTGTTCTAATGTACTGTAGTTTGTAAAACATTTTGAAGTTGTGTAAATGTTCAAGAAATGCCACATTATTTGCCAGTATATTGGATGCTCTCCAATGGGCACAAATTATATGCACTCTTTCCGTTACATGATTTACTAACCATTTACATATTTTGATTTACAATTTGTCCTTTCTAAAGTCATAGACATTAACAGTTGTTTGTGGAAATGAAAAACATTCCCTCAAGCTTTTAGACTTTTGTTCATACTGTATGTCCTTGAGTTTAAGCATACCCATTTATTTACATCATTTGGTAGACACTTTTATAAAAACGTAACTGACTTTTCACTCAAGTTGTAAGATACGTACTCTATCACAGATCCCTTTGGCTACCTAGGAACACGTCATGACAGGACCGACGAGGATCTCAACGCCAACTTTTAACAAGGTGCACAATCATTGTGCCTTTGGCTTGCGTAGTTGGGGTTTAAAATGAACTTCATATTGAGTAATATTATTGATATGCCTGCACTGACACCATCGGATGGGAACAAAACTTGAACTGAATTAGGTTGGATAATGACACTGTTGTCTTCTGTAGAGCTGCTTTATAGCTAAATCGCATCTTGCAGCATCGACACTGTTATTGAACTGAACTGAATCAGCATTGAACTGACTCAAGCTGAATAAATAACTTTACACTGTTATTAAACTGAACTAAAACAACACTAATCTTTGAACCGAATAATAATTGAACTGAATGCTACTGAATAATGACACTATTGTCTTTTTAGAACCTCTTACACAGAATTCGATTCTGCTGTTTTCTTGGTTGTTACTGTGAAGCTGCAGTCTGTATTGTAAAAAGTGCCGTAGAAATAAAGGTGACTTGATTTGACCTTACTTGACTGTCATCAGTTCATGCATTCCCTGGGAGTCATACTTATGATCTTGATGTTGTTAGCACCAATGCTCTACTGTTTGAGCTGCAGGAGTGCTATTCTGCTATAGACTTTCAAAGGTGAAAAATGTTTTTGATCGACATAATATTGTTTGCTTTAATTTATTTACATTGTAGATTTGAAAAGTACTAGAATTTACTATAGTGGGCACAGGCTTATCACAAGCAGCTTTAAGCAGCTTCACCAAGTATATTTTGGGAAGTACGTCATTTGAATGGTGAATGGCAACCAGACAAAAAAAAAAAAAAAAGTTCAACAACAAAAATAATTTCACTTTAAAAGTACAAATAACAAAGAGCACGTCATTGTCAGATCACCAGGACAAGAAAAAATGCCTGTTTAAAAATGCAGGGAGTCTATTAAAGGTGCCGATCATGGCCAATGTCTAGTTTTTGGAAGACCTGTCAGAGAATATTTATGACACCACTTCACGTAAATTATGTTTGACGCTAATGCTAACCTCCCGCTGTCTCTCTAGTGGTGGTCTGAAGGATTTTACACAAGCACAGAAATCAAGTACACCTGTCAAAGTGTGGGTTATTTTCAGTAGAGATCCATCAACAAGCAAAAAAGAACAGTCAAGGACAAGGACATGTACATGGCTTTGAAAAATAACGTGTACATTCTTCGATGCGTAGATGCTTTTGTACGTTTTTCGATCTTACTGTTTTCCTCCAGCGCTTCCCTCCAAATACACAGGCTGTTCTCATACCTTGAACCATGATTCAATGTGACAGCGAATGTCTGCACGGAGTATGACTCATGATCCCAAATGAATACAGAAAGTCACAATGTTTTCTGTTCATTTCCAAACTTGGAAACATTTCACTTTCCCTCATGGCAGGAATTTGATTTATTCTGAGATTTAGAATTGACTCAAAACTAATTTGACTTTCTACAAGCTTTATACAGTACATCATCAAGGACACACCATTATCAGTAGATTGGCAGATGATGCTGTTGATGTCAAGATATTTTATGCCTAATATATTTCAATTGTTTTGAAATGCACCTTGTTTTCTTTTTCTGTTAATGATTTCTGAAGGATCGTGCGACACTGAAGACTGGAGTAATGACTGTTGAAAATAATAAATGGCACTTTAAAATGTATTGTAATAGAACACTTTTTTTAATTATTATTGTAATAATATTTCACAATATAATGTAGCTTTGGTGAGCATGAGACTTCTTTTAAAAACATTTGAAAAATTATTAGACCAAACTTTTGAAACATTTTGTAGGAATACTTTATCATGGAAAAGCCAAAATCATTGATTGGATATCAGTTACATTTGAAGTTTTGAAGTATTGTCCCTTTTCTCCTTCTCCACCTTATCTTCCCTTCATGTTTCTGTATTATCCACACTCCTCCTTCACCAGCGGCATTAGTCCTGTCAGCTAATCAGTGGCATTAAATGAGCCATCCGATTAAGTTAGCATCATTAGTGAAACGTTTGGCAACCGAAGCGCAGCGTGCCACACAATCCTCCAAATTAGCTTTATTAGTTACATAATGTTCCTCTGAGGCCTCTGACATTTCACTCTCCACAAGAGGATTTACTTAATGAGTTGGCTGTTTCTGGCGCTCGCTCCACCAACTCCGCTGATGACCTCTGCCGAGTTTTACTCCACTTTGAGATGCTGAACGCCATCATTGTTTGATTGAGGATTCTAATTAACAGACTCGACTCTTCTTAATGAATGGCATGTATTAGGAATTCAATTATGACTTAAAAATAATCATGGCTTTTTGGTATTATTTTTTGGTATTTTTGTCAATTAAATTTAGCTAAGGTGAGGATGTTTTGGTAATAATGAAGCAAATTTTGAACAGTAATAACAAAACACTGCCTTTCTTGTCATTATACCATCTGTCATGTTAGAGTGATACTGGAAACTGTATTAATAATTTTAGGATAGGATAAGTTTGATAACAAGTACAAGCGGTAACACCAGGGGCGGCGTTTCCGTATGGCAGAGTATGGCAGTTGCCCTACCCTAGCCCAGTCAGGTGCTGTGAAAAATTATCCAAACTTGAGTCTATTATAATTCGTTATTATTATTTTCAATCAGAGGGTTTTAAAAATAGTTAACCAATGATAAGCATTAAGAAGAGCTTGTCAGTAAAACTTCGTAACGCCATTGGATCATCAAACTCTCAGCGAAACCTGTAAAAGTTGATGAAAGCATGTAATAATGCACTTGCTGCCTCAGATAAGAAACAGTTACAGCCGTAAAACACTCCATCTCTGTCATTCTCTGGTCAAAAACATTGTTAACTCCATTTGAGCTTGATTTTCATATAATGTTAAGAGCAAGTGTCTGATACAATACCAATGCTAACGACGTGTTTAATTATTGAATTTCCGGCCATACCCTATGGTTTTCTGAAACGCCGCCACTGGGTAACACTATGCAAAATGACGACATGGCAGTATTTTTATTTTATTTTGTTATTTTTTTCTTCCTTTTATTATATACTGATTGTGGGTGGGTTAACAAGCATTTTAAAAAAAAGACATTTACATTTTAAGTATTTGATATTTGATTTCAAATTTCTACTTTTCTAATTAAGCACAATCCGTCATGTTCACTATCATCGTGTTCAAATTTAAAATGCTGTTTGTAGGATGCTGTTCCTCAGACCTTCTTCTAGTTCTTCATCCTGCCATGATACCTCGCTGTGATGTGTTGGAAACATGACGCCTGGCATAATGATCAGCGGTGGCCCACTTCCCCCACCCTGCCCAGCCTTCCCTTCCGCTTTCATTTAAACCTCTCGAGCTGAAACACCTCTGTTCTGCTCTGTTCTGTCAAGTAAGAAACAAAAATGTGAGCTCAGCAGGAGCTCCAGAGAAGAGTTCTGTTCACTTCTGTTTTTTAATTAGTTCTATGGGGGAAGTCTTTAGCGCTGTATGTTTGTGTTGAGGAATAGTCTTTGATCAGGCATTTTGCACACTATATCGGCTGCCAGCAGCAGAATGCTTTCTCTCAACCTAACTGAGGGTTCACAGTTTGTTAACAGTGAGGTAAAAGAAACTGACATAGTCACTTTGAATGTAACCCTGTGACCTTGACCTTGTTCTCAGGCACATTTCATGTAACTGTGTTGTGTGATAATGATTGGTTCTGACAGTGTCAGACTGGTTTAGGCCATAGCTGTCCGCCTGGTTGATTTTTGCAAATATTTCCACACCTATGATGCTGCCTTGTCATGTCTTATATCTACAGCAGTTCAAATAGCTTCTCCTTGAGCTGACATCTATCTCTGGCTAGTTTACGTCACATTAGCTGCCACACTTGAAACGTCATCATCTTTAAAACTGATTTGACGCTGTCCTCACCAGAGTCTGCTCACACTTTTAACATGTCGTTGTGGTCAGTATCAAATTGAACATTCTTGTCTACAGTAATCCAGATACATTTAAAACAGCATTTTCATTTCAGAATGCTGTCTGTCCATACTAGCATTTTAAAGTTTCTCATCCACACCAAAACACCAGAAAATGTAAAATTGTCTTGTAGCACATGCGTATGTAATACAAGCTCACTGAAATGATACACAGAGACCAGACATAATGAATTTCTCATGCTATTCTTCTGGTATGTTCATTTTATTAGCAAAATATCTCATCACTTACACTTACCAGGTTGCACTCAATTGGCATTACATGTATATTCTAAAAGGCAATTGACCATTCGCAAAGAGCTTGATTGACGTGATCTGACCAATCATAACTCTGAATCCACCATCTTGCCCGCCAAAAAAATCAGACAGGAGACCAGGTTAAGCTTTGGTGAACTTAAACTTGAAAAATTGTGTGTATTGTTGTCTTTCCGCCGTTGAAATAAAATACGTTCTGATGTTCATTCGTGTTTATTTCGTGCTTTAAGTAAATATGAAAAGAGTAAGACAATCGGTTCGCGTGCCACTTGAACTGAGGCGCAACAGTGATCTGTCACGACACTAAAGTCACAAAATGGTATTTATTGTCTGAATTTCTTAAAAAATGGAAGAAAAAAAGCTGAGACCTTGTTTCATACCAGAAGTAACCTGCTCTGTATTGTCTGTCGGCACGTTGTCAGTTTCCTGTTTGCTCCCCGATGTATTTTTTTTACCGCGTGAGAACATGTGTAGTGTGAGAGCATTGTTTGACATAGCAACAGTAACTAAGGAGGGCGGGTTTTTGCGAAGGGACAATTGCCCTTATGTTTTGCCGCAGAACAACAATTGCGAATAAATAGTTTGCCGTCTTTGCAGGAGAGTAATATGAATATTGTACAAAGTAACACTGTGGAAGTGAATAGCACATAACAGGCACATAACGATAAAAATATAGATATCTATAGGTACAATATGCGTTACATGACTAAACATGCGTCATTGGTTTTAAATACCTCCATTTTCAGAGTCCAAACTACAATGCGAAACAGCATTTTCAAATTATCCACTTGGGAGAGCGTGTCTTCAAAAAGCTTTGTTTTCACAAGGACAAAAATGCAATCTCAGTGTGGAGAGAAGGCCAAAATGTAGAGAAAAAGATGTATTTTCCTGTGTATCTGCAGTAGTGTAGACGTAGCCTTGGTTTGTTACATTCTGCAAAAACACAATGCCATAAACATTTCAGAACGACTGCTCAAAAACTGATGTTTTGAAGTAAGTTTGTAATTGTCAGAAGTACACTAGCATCTTTCCCAGTGCAGCTGAGTTGTGAAAAGTTCCATTATTTGCTGACTCCGGTTCAGTCCAAAAACAGTCAACATGCTCTTGAAATCACTAGCAATCAGAGGCCAAAAAATAGCCATTCTGAAAATTTGTGTTTATTTTGTGTGAATATTTCAAAGCCCAGGGTCATGTTTACATATTTATGACAACTTAACAGAGAAATGGGGTTGAAAAGACATGAGAATGTGTATGAACAGTATCTATCTCCAGTGTAAGAGAGATGATTAGTTGAAAAAAAAAAAGTCTATTTACTTTACAAAAAATTTCTGTCAGAAATATACACGACTATACACAGTGGGTTATAAGTTTTTGTTGCCTCTCACCTCTAAATCTAATAATCTGAGGATGCTATCCAGATGGATATGTGTGTGACTCAGTAATTGATAATATCAGGAGGATGACCTTTCTCTCTCTTTTTTTTCCTCCCTTCCTCCATGCAGATCCAGTGATTATGGGTCAACCTACTCCAAGCTCAACCTGATGCCTGGGACAACCATCATAGTCACAAACTTCTACATCTGTCCCACCAATAAGAAAAAGGTGAGTGTCTTTACTAAATCCTTGTACAGTTCTTCATTATCGCTAAAATAAATAAATAAATAACTGTTTTATAAAGAATGCTCACTTTTCCCCTTTTACTGCCATCTTATTATCATGATGAATGCATATAATTGTCATATTAATTATGTTTTTTCACCACATATGTTAATGAATATGTGAGTATGGTAATTAATTAGCATGCATAGATACTGAAATTAACACTCAATTATAAATTATTGGCAGCGGTGCATGTTTAAGCACAGATCAGGGATTCACATGTCTATAAAACATTGTACTTATGAGCCCCATATGGTTTTTCTCACTTGATTTTAGAATATTTTCAAATACAGCTAATAAATATGTCCCGTGAGTGTGTGTGAGTATAATTAAATGTGAGGAGTTTAAGGTCATGTGATTTTTTTCCCCCTCCCTTATGGAGATTGATGGTAATGATCACCCTAGAGCAACTGTGACATGTTCAAGCGTGTCAAAGTCATCCTAATGAAGTTTACAGGGATCTCCTTCTCATTAGTAATCTCCTCACAACCCCTTAAACATGAACACACGTCACAGCTGAAGAAGTGCTAGCTGTCTATAATAGGTGATTTAGCAGAGACACATCAAATCTTGTCTGCTATGCTGTCTCCAGCTCTTGATACAATGCACAACATTAATAATTCACAGGAAAATAACAGTCACTCAAAATTATATGCAGTATGTTTGAGGACAAAGTAAATTGCACAGGAAGTGTTGACTTCAGGAGACAAAAGGGAAAAATCGCTCCACAGTCACTCCTGATGGCATAACAGTCAAACCCCTTTCCCACGTCAGACTCCTTTATCTTCAAATCTCAGATGACCGTACCTTGACTGTCGACACAAAGAGTGTTTTGAACAGAGCAGGACAATACGTGCACTTTCTGCTGTGTCTGGGAAAAAGTGGCTTTCATGAAAACAGACACTTGCAGGCTTCTAGGGAACAACACTTGAGTGTCCTCATTGATGGCGCTGCCGTCTGGGGCACTTGCAGAGAAAAGCATCTATTTGTAGAGCAGGCAACACATTTCAACTCTGACAGAAATGATACTCTTGCTGCTAGACAGTGGTTGTCATATTATGATGCTGTTCATAATAATCACACATCTCTCTGTGTGTTGTGTGCTAAATTGCCAAGGTATCTATATGTAAAATTTAAAATAAATGCTGTTTGGTTGGGTGTAAGATTGGGAGATATGTTAAATGTAAAATTTTTGACAGCAGCTTTGATTTTAATTTGGCCATTAAGTCTTCTAAAGACAGTGTGATTTGACTACTTCCACAATCCATTCATTTCCTTGTGCCTTGTGAGTATGTACACACACACACACACACACACACACACACACACACACACACACAGGTATACTGTTTACACAGTGTGATTTGTTAAAAAAGGATAAGGTCATAATTTAATGTAGAAAATTAGTGTAGATTTAGACAGCGTAGTGAAATTCATATAAAATGAATGGTAAAAACACTAAACATTAAACATTTGTTAAACATTTATTTATACAATTTGAAGGCTCCGTGAGGTGTTAAGGAAAGATGTCAAACCTTTTGAATACATTTCAGCCATCTATCCTGACAAATTTTTATAATCTTCATTCCATCTTGGTCCAGGATAAGTTGTTGTGGTGTGCTTGTTTTACAAGGCTGAAAAAAAAAAATGTTTTGGTCTCTTAAAAGAGTAAAAAAAATTTTTATTTTTTATAAATAGATAAAGCTGTATATATATACATATATATATAGTCGTTTAAAAATATTGTTATCTCTATGAATGTAATGAATGTTATTTTTAGGAATAATTAATAAATACCTCCGTTAATTTTTTTGAAAATGTATAAAATAATTTTAGTTTTTACACAGTTTTCCCAAACGCTTCCTCAGTCTTACATTGGTCAGCCAAACAGATAGTCCCATACCAAACTTACACCACTGGTTGAGTGAGCGTTGCTGTCTGGATGCTCAAACAAGAGCAATGTCTGATAACACCACAAAGCCACAGTGTTTACACTTCAGCTGCATTGCTCTGCCCTATCTGATTGTGTATTTATAAATCAAAACATGTGTGTCAAGCTTTGTGAGACGGAGAGAGAGAGTGATGGTGACTGCGCTCCTACACCTCACAGGTCACCGTACAACTACACAATGTCAATCAGTGTGGCGTAAGACAGCGTCCCAGCGTAGAGGAGAGGGATCAAACGCCACTGATCCAAAACCAAAGCGTCTGGCCCTCTCATTTCTACAGCGCTAAGCTCAACCGAGCGTGAATGAGAGCCAGAGACACAGAAAGAAAGGGAAACAGGGAAAGACAGAAAAGCAAGACTGACAGGAGTTACAAATAAAGCTATCCTTGTCTCTAATATATCTGACTTCCATTAAATCACATTTCTAAGTCCCTTAACGAAGATGAGCAGTATCTTTTCTCAGTCTCTAATTAGAAATATTCAGCAGTGGAATTAACAGCAGCTGATGCTGCAGTAATGGATTCAGTGGAGTTCAGAGCCGCCTGCCTTCATTTCATTAATAGCTTGCGTGGTTCAGACAAAGAGTTTAAGCAAACAGTTTAATTTCAAACGGCATAAATTTCACTTCCTTTGTCCCGCCTTATCTCTTGCTGGAACTCCAGCAAGCAATTATTCAGGAAATAATGTGAGATTCGTCCACACTAGAGATACGGCGAAAGTTCATTAATAGGAAATGGCCTTCAAAATGAGAAAGCAGGACGTTTCTACTTTATCAGAGAAACAATGTTGTTCCTCTTTTATGGTTTGTTTCAGATTCTACTCAGTTTGAAGCATTTACATATTTGTATCTTATAAATATTAAACATGATTTAACTTGTCTTCATTGCCTTTTTGCTGACTCACTGGTATCCACACTGAATACTTCCATGATTTGGAGTCACAAATTTGGTGCCATAAACAATATTACTTTATATCATGTTCAGATAGATGGTGTTACGTTGTCTTTCCATATATAAATCTCACCCACTATGGTGTGTGTTTTATGAACTGTGTTAATGACACTGGCAGCATAAAGAAATCCTCTTCCATTCTGAAGGACTCGTTCTGTTGGAAAAACTCCCATTACTTCAGTAGCTACAGTCAGCGCATGAGGCCTGAGATTAAAATCTCCTTGCTCAGTGTCTTGAAACTGAGCTAAAACAGATATAAAAGACAGTGGCTATCTCTGACATTTGGGAGTTTAATACATGCATTGGAAAGTGAGTGAAGCAAACCGCTGTTCACCTCCAGCTCCAGAAAGCAGAAAGGCCGCGTCCACGAGCATGACTGCCTAATGGAATGATGTTCCTCTGGGTGAAAGTTCTCATAGAGGCGGGAAAGCGGGAAGAGAGATAAAAGCCAAGAGATGTTCACTTGTTTCTCATAGCTGCTTTATCTTTAAGAATTTAGCCGGATTTTATCACATTTTCTCATTCTTTGGTGAAGGATTTTTCATTGTTCCAGCTCATAGACTGTTGGACTTTACTGTAAATTGGCGTATTAACCCACTATGATGTAGTAGGCCTCCCCAAAGTGCAGATAGATCTGTTTTCTAAAATGGGAGATAATTCCCATTTACTCATTATTCAAACACTTACTGTTGGTGTTATTAATGAACTAAATCCATGTTAGATCTTAGATTTCAAAATATAAACATTGACATTTCTCCACAACATCAACTCGAATTTGCAGTCAAATTGAAAAGGATATTCTGCCAAATATTAACGGCAGACAAATAAACACTCTTTTATGCCTAGACGTGGTAGAGATTTTCATTAATCTTGTCCTTAATGTTGAAAATGAAGATTTTTTTGGCTCAGCTTTAAAAGATTATGGAGTCAATTAAGTAGTCCATCGTTTAGCCAAGTATAAGTATTACAAATTGCTTCTTTGGTCATGGGCTCTTGAAGTTATAATGAGCTTTAAACTGTTTTGTAATGTGTGCCTGCACACACACCCTCTCACCACTAAAGGAACCCTTACACCCATAAAGCAACACACTCAGAGTCAGACTTACTATACAGTAAATTTTCCGGTGTTAAATCAACACCGCTTGGTGTACAAATGGGAACTGGTTCCATATGTACACCAAGCGGTGTTGATTTAACACCGGGAAATGTACTGTGTAAAACACATGCTGCTTGAAATTTTGAATGTGATTTGATTTTCTTGCATCGCTTCAGTAATCATGCAGTAGTTGCATGAGAATATCATCAGAGCCTGTAATAAAGTTTTTGATGTCGCAGTGACCTTGTTTATGCTCCTGAGCTTGCGGAGAAATCGATAGCACTGATAAATGTCGCTGATTTATTTTCAAACACAGTTTGATCTCTTGTCATCATTGCCATTACATGGAATTTGTGACAGATAAAATGGATTGGTCTGACCTAATTTTCCATAACCAATCAATAAAAGACAAAATTCAGTACCTTCATTGTACTACAGTGTCTGGTGACCAGACTCTGTCCTTTTAATGCAAAAAGAAGAGAAGGCATGTCCCATTGCGGCTTTGATTTATTGAGGGAGTTTTTCTTCAACTATTTTTGTCTCTAGTGCTCAGTCTAGGCCTCGGACTTAAAACTGCTTTGAGACAATTCCTGTTTAACAAAAATCTAACTGAATGCAAATTCTGTGGCAGTGGCCTCACTAAACATGATTGCAAAAATGATTACTGTTTTCCAGAATTCTGTCCCCTCTGCCATTGGTCAGACAGAGTAAGCATATCCATTTGGCATAGCAGAAAGTATTTCAACAAAAAATGACTTCTTTTAAATGTAATCAGCACGCTAACCCAGTTTTTGTGTCTGTCATTATTTAGGCTTGATTTTCTGTAATTATCTGTGGATATTAGATAAATGTGTGCTAATTATACCCTCAACAAATTAAAGGTCATTCATAGACTTTCGAGTTTCATTTTGTGGCTTTGATTTGTGAGAGCTCTTATAAACAAGCCTGTAGCACAGAAATAAAATCTACACATATACAGAAGGGTTTCAATTGTGGAGTTTATGGAACACTGTTATGTGTATATAGTACAAAAATTTGTATTTTGAATATAGAGTAATATTGTGTGTTTGTTTGCTACTGTCATTTTAAAAATATAAAGTTGTTCTTTATTTATATATGTCTCTGACCTCTATTTGAAGATTTTAGAAAGTGTCTGAAGTTTTAAATGACTGCTCCCGTGGACAGATTCGTGCATCTTGTCATTTTCACTCCCCCGATTTGTTATTCCTCATTTAGTTTAATTTCATTTCATTTACACTACCCTACCATACTGATGAGAAAATAAGCAGCAGCGAATCCTTGAAGATCTGCCAACTGTGGGTCTTTCATGCCAAGAGTCTGCTGATGTTTTTGCTTAATGATGCATGTAATAATGTGCACAGTAGTTAATACAAATCAAACATATGTCTTTTGCATCTGTATGTATATCTTTGTGTTAAAGTATTGTGTATGAAAAATGAAAATGTTCTGAAAATGTGCTCAACCATCCAAGATGTTGCTGAGATTAATTCATTGTAACAGATTTGGAGAAGTTGAGCATTACATCACATGCTCTCCAATGGATCCTCTGCAGTGAATGGGTGCCATCAGAACAAGAGTTTAAACAGCTGATAAAAACATCACAATAATCCAGTCCATCAGTTAATGTCTTATGAAATGAAAAGCTGAATGTTTGTAAGTAACAAATCCACCTAGACATCCAACAAGTCCTCTATGCGTAATCTAATTTTTTTCAGTGAAAATGTCATCTTGTCGGAATCAAGAGAGAAAGATGCACAGAACAAGCACCATTTACAATCAAAAAATTTGGTGGACTTTGATGTCAGAGGCAACAGGGGTTAGACTTTTCAATGCACTGCAGACTTACTAAAAAAAAAAAAAAACAGGTAAAATGAACTGGGTTTGTAAAAAGCGTTATTTTGAGTGTGATGATACATATAATAAAAAGGAATGATAGGACACTCTGTACTAGAGCTTTTTATGTATTTATTTATTCATGGTAGCCTAACATCACACTGTCAGATCAATACAACAGTCAGTTTGATACACAAGAGCAACCAGAAAAGCAATGGGTAACACATTTTGATTCAGCGTGTTTTTGTTTGTCAAACTTTGATATAATATTCTTTAACACTTTATTTTCTTACCTCACAGTATTTATTTATTTATTGTGTATTGTGTAAATCTTATATCTTATATTTTTACACAGTCTTATAACCCCTGATTGGTGCTCATGTGTATGACAATAATAACTCAAACTTTGGCTCATTTCTAATTTGTTAAACTCCCCTACACAATAAAGAGGTGAACATGAGCACTTTGAACATACACTAGAAATAGCAGACCATCCAGGGACTTTTTCTGTGATTTGATACCAATTCTAATCTTACATACTCCTTAGGATGGACCATATGCAAATTGGGACCTGGAGACAGTTTTGTGATATTTGATTGATTCTTTTTTCTGGGACTCTGAGTTAGATTGGCTGTGACTGCACTCTGAAATAGTTTAATCACACCTGGATGGCAGCCAAACTGTTTGAGGATAAATTGATTGTAGCTGAAAAGAGGTGATGGAGGTTGGAGATAAATTCATGATGACGTGGAGTGTCTTTGAGGACTTACAGATGGATTGATTGCGTCTGCTCTCGGCTGATATGGAATTTTGGCTGCAGTGTTGAACTGAATCATCTGCTCTTGTGAAAGCGAGATGGACGATGAGAAATCTTTTAATCATCTCACAAAGAGATGCACACACACATGCACACATGTAGAAAGATCTGAACTGTATATACAGTGGGGTCCAAAATATTAATATTTTCAATTTGTAAGTTTTATATTTAAACTACAAAGTTTAAGGATTTTAAATGCACAACAAATATGTGTAAGACACTATTTAGGTAATTAATCAAATAAGCAAGTTTGTGACATTGACACTCTTATTGACCATGAACCTTTATATTTTAGAATGTAGAATAACCATGTATGGTTCCCTAAAGAACCTTTCAGTGAACAGTTCTTAAAAGAACCTTTTTTTCGTGTGAAGAACATTTTAATAATCGAAATAACCTTTTTCCACTTTAAAGAACCTTTTGTGGAATGGAGGGGTTCCAGGAATATTATGGTTCTTCATGGAACCATAGATGCCAATAAAAACTGTGTATGTGAAATAAAACATGACACCAAAAAAAAAAAAAAAAAATACTTTGACGACATTCTATGCAAATATTTGCTCTTTATACATAGTAATAAAAGAACTGACAATAAATAAAATAGACTATAAGTAGAACTAGTTTCACTAATGTTCTCAGACTGGACCCCCTGTCTGCATTGGCATTAATGTGAGTGGGTTTGATTTGCCGTCCCCAAGGATTCCCAAAGCATTCTCTCTGCTAATGAGCTATAGAATTACTTTACAGTTTTAAAGTGGGAAACACAAATACTTGCAAATTCTGCTGAGTCAACAGAGAAGTAATTTTCCTCTTTTACATGTCATGACAGTGAGGATTCCCCAAGCCATTTGTTAGCGAGTTCCTGAGCATCCTCTTTCTGATGTTCACTCTCATTTCCTGTGACAGATGGTTCAGTGCTAAAGTGCATTAAGGTCACTCTCGGTTGATTGACAGTCTGTGGTTTTGCTGCTGTGTTGTTCTCTGCCATTCACACACTGATTTATGGCATTCGTCTTTTGTTGTTGTTTCCCTTGTTATTGCTTATTGCCAAGTTGGTGTTTGAAAAATGACAGCTTGATGGCAGGAGTCTGCATGTGCGCATACTGACACTCATCTTTGGCAAATGATATTTTCTGGCAGTCTGTTATTATTTTTACTGATGATGTCAGACAAAGCCAGAGAGGGTTTATCTGTTGTGAATTTCTCACACACTCATATGTTCATCAGAAAGCTTGTATGAGAGGATGAAAGAGAGTGAAACTGCCAACGGCAACATATCCCATCAGAGAGATTCAATGCTTTCTCTCTATCCTTGTGTAAGGATAGTTCAAACGTAATGCAGGTGCGCTTGCTGATGGACGTCTGTGGCTTTCCTGCTGTTTGGTAACTTAAATTACATGGTGGAGAAAGTAGGGGTCTGTAATCCATTTTAAGCACAACTGTACATGTTTAAAAAGGGCAATGGTGTTCATTCTTCTAGATGTCATATGTTGTAGTTATATAGCTGCTGGGTTGAAGGTCCCAGCTGTGACTGAAGGTGACAGTCAATGCTCTTTCATGTCCTGCACCACAGGTTTACTAACACGCTGATTATTCCACCCCTTTCCTCTTTTGCTCCTGGCTTTTTTCCTCGTCTTCTCCTCACAACAGGGAGACAGTTTTACTGCATGTTATTTTGGTTCTAATCCATAAAGTATGTAACTGAAACACACACACATTCAGTGCTGAAGCACTTTGTTAAAACCCTTTCAGACCCTATGTCCATTACAGTGTTTAAGAGGATTTTGCATTGAATTCTACATAAAGTCAAATTAGTGACATATCAGGAAAACAACAACAACAAAATCCTCTTGAAATTAAGCATGGTGGCCTATGACACAAATTTGACATGAATCAAACTATTTTATGTTTATCGTATAATAAATAAATTATAATATTTTTGTAATGAGTCCACTGAAGGCGAGCGTTGTGAAGAACCCAAGTGCAGTTTATTTACAAATATGAAATCCAAGATACAAACAAAATCCTAACAAAGACAGACTTGACCGGAGACAGACTTGGCATGGCATGAACGGACTAGACTCACCAACGGCAGGTTACAACATTAATACACGACAAGGAACAAAGGCGACGACATGGCTACTTATAACAAACAATGAGGGTCACATGACATGAACAAACCAATGAGAAACAAGACACATGACTAAGGCAACCAATGAGAACATGACACAATGTACAAGGGAACCAATAGCATGAAGACATGAGGGAAAGGGAAGCATGAAACAAACAGAAACTGTGACTAAACTTCAAAATAAAAGACATGAAAACAGGAACATCAAACAGAACCCAAAACAGACCTTACAATTTTAGAGCATTTAAAATGTCCAGTTTTTGACAGCGGGTCTCTTTGTAACCATAAGAGGTACAGCCTATATATTCAATATACAAAACAGCTAGATGTGATTTTAAGTAATAATCCTCCTACAAATGTTTTCCAAATAATTGCTGTTACTGCTGTTTTAGTTTTTACAGGTATAATCATTTATCCATGTCTGTTTCTAACAGTGAAATTGAATTTATAATTGTAAGAACTAATTTCTTAAACACATCCTGAAACTATAGTATTATGATTTTACATGACATAATTCATTTCTTTCTTCCTTGAAAGAAAGAAATGCTTTTATTTAGCAAGGACACAAGAATGTAATTAAAAGTGACAGTAGAGACTTTTATCAGGTCACAAAAGATTTCCATTTTATAAAAAATTGTAAAAAAATAAAAATAAAGCATGTTTCCCACAAAAACAATTTAAATAAAAAAATAAGTAGCTGATAATAAGAATAAATATTTCTTGTATCTTTTCAAAAAATTATTTTAAAATTGTAATATTTTTACAATATCACCGTTTTCACTGTATTTTTAATCAAACACATGCAGCCTTTTTAACCATAAGAGACTTCTTTCAAAAACATTAAATAGTCTTACGGAGGCCTAAATGGTGAACTTTTTGATGGCTTATCATTTATGGTTGCGTTTAAGAAATGAAGAATGGTCACATTTTTGTCGTTAGAATTTAATTCTGGTCTGAAAGGGTTTATTTAAAACTAAGTATTTGTGTGTGTGTGTGTGTGTTTAAGCATCTCAGTGCCAGACCACTACTGCCCCTAATTGGACTTACACACACACACACGTCTCAACAGAGGTACAGAACAAACAGACTCAGTTGGAGACTCGTCCTCTGCGTTTCTCTCTCTCTCTCACACACACACACACACACACACACACACAAATGCAGTGGAAGCATGTGTCATTTGTGTAGCTTCCTGTTGCTCTTTCCCGTTACTGTGTCTCCTTACCCAGCATGCTCCTCTTTTGTGAACATCTGTGGAATTTTAATGTCTCCCTTTAAACTTGTTCTCTTTGGTTACACAGTTAGAATCAGCTTAAACCAACTTTGTCTCATTCTTGACCATTAAGCAGCAGACTAGAAAGCTGATCTTGGGAAATTGGCTCGAGACGGAAGCGCTGAAGTATGCTAATGATGGTCTGTGTGTGTGTGTGTGTGTGTGTGTGAAAGGTTGATCCTCGCCGGTCATGAAGAAGCAGGCAGTCTGTCTGCAGCTTTAGAACCGCCTGACAACCAGGATGATGCTCATTAATGTGATCTGCGTGTGTGTGTGTCAATGGCAGCTGGTTCATATTCCTCATATCCTTTATTCCTTCAGTCAATAAGGAATCACTGATTCAAAGAAGAGCGCAAAACAATGTTTTCTCGGAGTAAGACATTACTTTCTGCTTTCAGAATAATGAAGATGATTACAAAGACTCTGTGACCTCCAAACCCAGTTGTTTGTGTTGTATGTGGTTATATGTGTGTGTGTGTTATGTTGAATATTTGATGAACTTCTGTTCAACTGTTTGTTTAATGCAAATACATGCCTCATTTCTTTCTGGCGAAGAGTGCAGTCATGCTTATTGAATTGAGCCTGCTGTTAAAATCAAGCCCACGTAGGCTACACATGGGCATAAACATGAATACATTTACACATCAGTGTCTTGTGATACTGTAGGGCACCGTGAAGTCAAACATCCTTCACATTCTCATATCTTAAAGTTAGCGTGTGTGCATGACAAATTGTTTGGCCTTGAATCCTGCTCATCTTACCGTATACAACTCCATCTTGACAAAACGACTAAACATTTATGCCTCAAATCCATCTTCCAAAAGCTCCCCCACATACGCTTTGTCTCTCTCACACAGACATTGCCAGAAAGATGGTCTGTTTTGTTGCTGCAATGAAAGGAGAGAAGTTTGGATTAAAATATTTTTTTTTTTTTTTTTTTTGCTTAGTGGCTTTCTTTTTGTGTATATGCACCTTGTCTTTGTGTGCACTGACCTTAATAAGGATAAATCCAGCCTTTAGAGAACAGACTACAAGCTATAGTAACATAAATTTTTTATTGAATATATGAATATTTGGGCTCTTCAATTAGAAGGTTGTTTGTTGTGAATGACTACAGGATTGTTCTTGGAAGTGTACTTTGGATCTTAAAAGTAGTCTTTTTTATTGTAACAATGTCAGTGGTATATTTAAATGAACATTGTGCACTGTTTCTCCATGTTATCTGCACCGAGATGTACCATTTATTCATCAGCAAAAGTCCGCTGGATGGATCCAGAGTTTTTGTGAAAATTAAACATCATAGCATACATTTGGCACTGTTTCTATCCCTGCTCATGGACAGTCAAGTCAGACAAGTTTTTATACCTATTTCCCTTTTTCTCTGCTTTCTCTGGTCATATACCACCGTGTGCTTCCAGAAAGTCTTTTAGTGAAGCCCCTTTTATGACCTTGCCTTTCTCACTATAGTTTTCATTTCCGCTCATTTTTTTATCAGATAAGTAATTTCGAGCTGCAACCTGTTTTAAAAATCAGTTGTAATGTTGCATGTAAATCAACTGCAATTTAGCAACAAAGAATGCTCATGTAATTTTTTTTCAAGTCTTAAGAAACTAGAGGTTTTGTGATGCAACCGTAACCTTTATATAACTTAATGCATGAAAAACATCTTTTATTAAACTATATTTTTGAAGTAAACTTTAAGCACATATGTGCCGGGAACAGTTAGTGAAAACTTCTACATTTGATCATTTTTAAATTTAACATGTCAACATGTATTTTAGTGTATTTCAATAATGATTTAAAAAAATCCCTGAATATCCATTGACCCAAGAACTGCCCAGATTCACACAAACAAATTTAACATCTTCGGTCAGCAATTTGACTGAGAGCGGGTTGTGTGTGAACACGAGCCGGATCCAAACCAGAGTTGCGTAGTTGTCTCTTCAGTCTGGATGAATGCTTGGTACAGTCTTAAATCTGAAAATAAATATAAAAAGCTGAAATAGATGAGGCTGCCAAGGGGCATGCCATGAAAAATTGGCCAATTTGTTCCTGAACTGGAATCATTGTGCGTGTCTGGGAGGCCAGGGCTCAGCCTGCTCCCGTCACTCGTCTTCCCTCTCTTTCATTCACCATCATTCTCTATCTCTCCCTCTTTTTCTTTCTACCCCGTGTTTACTCCACTGGCCTCCGGGCTCTTTGTAGAGCCTGTCCCCATGTTTCTCTGTCTGACTTCATCTTGGTTTTACTGCTTTCATATTCCTTTCTTCATGGATAAAAATATTGAATAGAACAGTGTTTCTGAAATCAAGTCAGCCTTGAGAACACTGCAAATGCTTTATCTTAGAATCTAAGATAGAAAGTTTAGTGTTTTGTTTTTGTTTTTTGTAGACAAAATAGTTGCATGGCACCATATAACAATTTTATAAAATAGAGAAATATGTGACAGCTTCAATATGTTGTATTTTATGTTCGCACTGATTGCTCTTGGGAAAGGTTTCCATTGCTTGTTTGCTTTACATAGATTGAAAACATAAGATATAAAAAAACTGTAATCTTTCTTGATGTTTCAAGAATTTTTAGCACACGGAGAACAAGAGGAAGCTAAAACTAACAGCAAAAGAGACTTTGACAATGTAGTGATGTTGCTTTTATTACTGATCACAATTAAGTGAATAACTGGAGCATTTAACAAATAATAACTAAGTAAAAAAAAAAAACATTATGGAGGTGAATGAAAAGATATTTTTAAAGAAAAGAGCTGTAGGAGGAATGAGAGAGAAGCAGAGGGGTGGAGGATTGGGAAAATCAGCACAGCAGGTTTAGTTTCTGTCAAGTGCTCTCATTATTCTCTGCTAAATGTCACATGCTGAACTTCAGCATGTCTGTTTGAGTATGTATTTTCAGATACGGAATGACCCACTCGTTGGTTTAACAGTAAAATGTGATAAAGACGCAAGATTGCATGTTTATCATGCAACCCTGTCACACACATGTACACATTCCTGCAGCACTGGAGACAAACCTGTAGAACTTCTGTTTGCTGTCTTGATGAATACAAAGTCTAGCCTCTGTTAGACTGTTATTAGAATCAAAGGCAGCCTGGGGATCAAGTAGAGAATGGAAAGAGTTTCACATAATGGCAGCACTGTAGAAAGGACCTATTTAAATCTGACGTTTTGTCTCCCTTTAGGTCAAAAGACAGACATTAGTGATAAATGTGACAGAAATTAATGCAAATTAAGCAGCAAATTAAGGTAAAGGCAGATAACATTGTTACCCTTCTGATGAAACAGAAGCTGTAAGGCTAATCATTTGGCCAATATTGTGATTTCTTGAACAGGATTTATGATAGTTTGCTTGACATGTTTCAATAAATGAATAGCAGCAGCAACACAACATGGCAGTTCATAACAATTTTATGTTTTGGTGAATACGTGGCAATTTTGCATGAATTTGTGTGAATTAGTGTGTTTTCATACAGTTTGCTTACAGTACACCACAACGATTGTTAAGTTTAGCGGTGGACTTTAAAACTTTTTTTTTTTTAAACAGTGTATGCATTCATCCAAACCACTCCTTTTCTTCATCTCAGACGCCCTTGTTATTTATCTGTATGCTAGTCATTTTCTCTCTTGTGCTAGCAAGTTAAATGTGAGTGCATTTGTCTAGTGTATTTTTAGTATGTAAATTTGAATGCACGCAAACATGATTAATCTGTAAGTACGGTATAGAGGATAATAGTCTTCAGTGTTGACTCCTTATATGTTTTGCTTTCTTGAAGTTTACTTCCCAGTGTATGCTGTGAAATCTGTATGCAGTATTGAATTATAGATCATCTAACCAGTCATACAGACATATTGCTTGCCTCTGTGTTTCTTGCATTCGTATCAATGCCTGTTGTTAAAAAAGTGTTTGTATTTCATTTCAGACTTCCAGATTTAGGCAAATTTACAAGAAAAGAAAGAAATAGTATTTTCAATTTGCTGTAAAATGACTCATCGTGAATGCTGTCAATTGTCCCTGTTGAAGAATTGATCAAATGTGTAGAGGGATTTATTTGGATTTGTCCTGTGTATGAAATGCCTATAGTTGATGACTTCTTGGACCCTTCCAATGTGTCTTATGAATGTTATATGAACATGATCATGGGATTGCATGCAGAGCTGCTTTTGATGTTCTGCACATGCTGCAGTGAGCCTGCGGCTCTGTGTGTGTGTGTGTGTGTGTGCGCGTGTGTGTAGAGGACACAAAGTTTCCAAGCTCCACACAATAGCAAGGAGTCTTGTTAATCCTGCTCAACTTCTAAAGGTCACAAAACTGTTTTCCGGTAATAACTGACTATGAATTCTACCTTAGTAGTATTTCCTGCTTCATCTTCATAATTATCTTTCAGATTGGTGCCACATGTCTCACATTTGGTGTGACCTGTGGCACATTTTCTTAATAATTAGCTCTTAGTGTTATTCCATAACCTTATGGTGAAAATCGTTTCAGACCAAAATTATGTTCTGCTGTTCTTCTAGTCTTGAATGCGTTTGAGAAGTCAAGCTGTCAAACATTAGGGAAGACTGTAATAAAATATTACTTCAACAAAAGTATAAAGTGTGATCAATGAACCATGTTTATATATTCATTCTAGCCAGAACTAATCAGGCTAGTCATTAGTCAGTGAGAAATATTAGTGCAGACATTTAATGTGTATTGATCTGCAAATAAGCACACATTTTGTTTTATCACCAAAATTATACAATTTTAAAACATATACATCATAAATACATCAAAATGCATACATCAAAACTTAAATGCACTAAAATATCAATTTAAGTTTACCTAAAATAGCCTACCCGGTACAGACGGTGACGGTACAAATGCTGCAAATAAAGGCAAAGTACAAATCCAGTGTTACTGGCTAGATGCTGTCTGTACTCTTGTCCTAGTGCTGAGTGAAGACTCAGTGACACAAAGACTAAATACAATTAGCAGGAACAAAACAGCTTTAAACAAATTGAAGGGATGTGGTGCTGGTGGAAGTAAAGTTCAGGCTGTGTAGGCACCAGTTGGTCCAGAGGGGTGGGGGGTTGTTCCTTCGTGATTTTTCAGATTAACTTTTTTGTTAAATAAATGAGACTCTGAAAAAAAAAAAAAAAAGCAAAACACTTAGAAACAGCCCCAGACTGACCTTGACCGTTGTTTATCTGGCTCTGGACTCAGTCAGGACTCCAGTGCACCCAAGCACACTTTACGTCAGTTCAATATTTCAACAGCTCCAAATCCAGATGAATCAAGTGTGGCATGCAACATGAATTATTACTCATTTTATATTGGACCGGATGCACATGCACACACAAGCACTAAAATCATGTGCATCTACATGAATCTTCACCTCATTGCTTATATTTGCACATTCATCTGGCAATCAAATTAGTTAGTATGTTGTTTTTGATATTTGTAACATCAGATTCCTGTTGGCACCCCATACTGTGCGATACACTGTCATTATTGCACTGTACCTGAGCGAGGTACAGCTTACACTGACACCCTGTGACCTGTCATAACATGCCATAGCATCCTTCCTGCTGTACGCCATAATACTACCACACCTGCCATAGTCTGGCAAAACATGCTTCTCATGCATAATGCATATGCAGCTGTCTTACTGACCAACAAACTACACATAGGGAATATGCATAACAGAGAGTATCAGTATGCAGCGTGAGACGCCTCGCCAGATGAAATCAGACAGACCACACGTGTGCTTGGACACAACTATGTGGATGTTTTCCATAACAATGCTACGCACTGGTGCATAAACCAGCATTTCAACATGTATTTGTGTGTATGAGCGAGAGAGAGCTGTGGCTGTGCCTCTGATGAACAAAAGAAGGATGATGTTGCAGAAGCGGGAAGGGAGGGAGAAAGGTGGGACTTTTGGAAGGTGTGTGAAGGATAGGCTGAGAGACTGAGAAGATAAATTAAAAGCAAAGATGAGTGCTTATCTGCACTCATTTCTTTGTAACAAATCTCTCACCAGAAACGGTTAGACATGTTTTTTTGTAAGGAGATTGATGGTTTGAGCTTTTCACCATTGTTTCTGCATCTATTAAGTGCTCCACTACTCTTTCAAGATAAATTAAGTGTAAACTTTCTCTTTAATTACTGTGGTAAATCGATATTTTTTTAACGAATAAACCAAAGTTGTAGACTTGAAAGTGAACTAAAATATTTTACTACTAACATAATTTATTACCTCAAAAGGTATGTTTATGACAGACTTTTTTTTAGAAACATTAATGAAGACAAACAAAAATGTGCATCATTTTTTGTGTGATTCATTGTTTTTAATAAATATTGGTACACATCTGCTTTTGCACTTAAGTTGAAATAATATTTTCCACCAAATTTAGATTTTTAGTAAAAGTAATGGAATGAATGAATGTATGACATAGCTAAATATTGACTGAATGTACAGAATATAATAATCAAAAGACAAACATTTAACCAAAAAAAAAAACATACAAAATTAACACTAGATATAGTAGATATAGTTCATTATATGTGTGTGTGGTGCAGAGGAAATATAGAAATATTACTATATGTGCTTTATGAAGTGCCTCATTTTTCTCCATAAATCAGTTCAGCTCAGATCCTAGCCAGCCATCCGAACTTCCCTTTGTGAAGCACATGAAAAACATTCTCTGAAAACTAACAAAGACTAGTTTTTCTTTCCTCATGCCTTCATTTCATACAAGTTGTGAACATGACTCAATCAAGCTTAACAAGCCTCTAGAGAGCTGAGTCATGCTTTGACTTTAATGAAAGCAGATATTGTCATTAGAATAAGCCTGTCAAGCCAGAACATGGAAAATATTGCATCATTTCCAGTTTAAGCGTTTTCATTTGTAGTCAGAGAAGTGCTCAGACCAGAGCTGTATTCATATGGTAGGAAAGAGGTGTGTTATGGTGGTGTGCTTCACTGTGCCAGACTTCACTCTGTTTTAGTGAGCTTGAATGTGTTTCATCAATCCTCTGTCACCATCTTAATTAGCCTATTCAAACTGCATGACAGCCTCTGCTGACCTGAAAAAACAACTCATTATAAAGGCCATGTCACCACCAATTATTCTTTCATTTTATTTCCTCTTCTCCACTGAATTTTTTATTCTCTTTTCCAAGTCAAAACTATTAAACAAGGTTCAGTAGTTTAGATTTTTATTTGTCCTGCAAACATCTGCCGTGTCCTACCATAATATATTTTTTAAAATGTATTTTTTCTCTGCTCTATTGACTAATAAATGAAATCCATTCATTGCCATCAACAAGTGCCTTTGCTTGCTTTTCAGTATCAGGGTCATGTTCATTCGTAATATCTGCTGTTTAAAGAAGCATTGTTTATTTGCTGTGCAATCAGAATTGTTAGTGAATTGAATGCAGTTATTACTGATCTGTTGCAGGTTATCCAACTAAAAGTAGAGCGCTGTGACTCTGAATAGCTCTTTACTCCTTCTGTAGATGCTCTTAGATTGACCCTTGTTTTGGGTCATTTATGAGCAGTAGTACATTTTCACTATGAGGAACTGTTGACCACACAAGTATATTTTTAGCCTATGAGTTGTTCATGTAATGGTTGAAGATAGAAGGACATGAAACTTGCATTTCCCCTGTATTTCATCTCTCTTTTTTGACCTGCTCATTTAAAATTCATCAGCAAACTGTAGAAAAGACAAGAGGTGAAAAAGGTATATGGTGTTAAAAGAGTGCCGAGGTGCTTTAAAAGATCACCTCCATAACAGGCTAAATATTTCAGTTAAGATGGTCCATCTGTAACAGCCGCACGACTAAGACACACAAATGCACTTACATGCGCACATAGAGGTGGCACTCAATCTAATGTGATACTTGACACACCTCAGTATCACACCGCAGCACAGCTCTGTATCTCTCACTGTGCATCCAATCCTCTTATTCCTGATGTGATATTTCTCTGAAATGTCACAATCCGAACCACGACAATAGGTGATAGGTACAACAATAAGTGATGAGCCCTTCATACAAGCACCTTTTGTAAAGACAGCTGTAGGGATTCAGAATGCATCCTGTGTGTGTCTACCTGCCTATGCATGAAGGAATTGTATGTGGAGTAAACAAACTGTCAGTCTTGCATGTTTTCTTTGTAGTATTTTGATATACATGAATGAATTTGCTGACTGTGCCTGACCCATTTATTAAGAGGTTGGTCTGTTAGCTCCTCAAGCTCCTCACCTCATTAAAGATCTACAGGCCTTGAAGGACTTTACTGAAATAGCTTTCACAACACCTAGTAGATGCCTCATTGGGCTTTAGTCAATGTTTATAATGGCTAATGTCTGCGGAAGATTAAAGGTCTGTTATAACAGAGAGGTAGTTTGCATTAGCTCACTTGAGCGTACAGGCTCACCGTTCAACTAGAGTCTCTTTAATAATAAGCCACAGGTGCTCCAAGACATAGAGAATAAATTAGTGTGAAATTATGACTTCTAAATGGCAAAAACCATATTTACTGCTTCTCTAGACTATAAAATAAAATAATGAAATGTCAGTCTACACAAATATACTTATCAAGACAAACAACACCAGGTCAACCTTCAAGAGAGCACTGTGTAAACGTTTAATGAACCTTTTTTATTCCCCCTCCCTTTTTTTAGAAATTGATTACATGCAACAGTGAGGATGAGGGATTAAGAAGATTTATAGATAAACAGCGATGTTGGCACTTTCAGCCACATTTAATTCAGCAAAACATTTGTGCAACACCAGCAAGCATTAATGCAGCATACTTTGACAGACAGACATGTTCTTTTCAGACACCGTTAGACAGTAAAGGGTCAGTCCAGTGTTGACCTTTTTTCTAAATAAGGCTGCTTTCTTTTTTAGTTTTACATTTGTTTGGTCTAGGAAACCCATATTCAAGTATTTGCATCGTAAAACACAAATTCTGTCTGACCGCTGGCTGTGTACAAAGTGTTTTTTATGAGAAAATGTGCCTTTTTGTGTAATGCATATTCAAGTGGCCAAGTTTTTGTGTTTGTACATGCAAGTTTGGGTGTGTGTGCTGTGGGCTGTGCATTTGTCTCTTTTTGTGACTGGTGCGTTTTGTCCTCACTCTGTTTTTTGTGGCACAATCAGGATTTTTCCCCGTAGCATTGCCCAATATGGTCCCTGGTAATGCGGCACTGTACTATTCTGGAAATCAATAATGAACAAAGGATGAATGAGGCAATTATGATGACCAAAAAAAAAAAAAGAGCAGAACAACACTGGGCCTCCAGTGGGCCACTTTTCAAGACTGGCTGGCAGAAGAGAGAAAAAGAAAGTGCATCATTCATACACACTTACTGAACATGACATGACTGACATATGATTGACCTCAAAACCACTCTGTAATCCAACAATATACTATTTTAGTGACTACAGAATTCCTGTTTTGACTTGTAACTGCCTTATATTGTTTCTTTGTTTTTTGTGCTTGTTGAAACGCACACACAGAGTCTTGAGGACCCTTCCCCTATATCCCTGAGCTATTCTGGGCTCTTCTTACTGATCTCTTAATAACCCCCTCTCATTTTCTCAATGGGAGAGTCAAAGCGGAAATCAGAACAGTAATCACTCTGAAAGATGTTGGAAGAGAAGCATACTTACAGGAAAATGCAAGTGTGTGTGTGTGTGTGTGTGTTTATTTTCATGTGCACCCCCTGCTGCTGCCCCTCCAAGCACTGTCATTTTCACAGTGGGTTGCTGGTGTTATGGAGGAAAAGAGGAGAAAAATAAAGAGGAGAAAAGCATAAGGTAGATACAAAGAGAGCATGTGAAAGAAAGCCTGATAGGAAAAGCATTGTGGAAGATCACTGGTGGCAAATAACAACTTGTTATTCTTAACTCATTTCCACAGTGGTAGACTTGTGTGTGTGTGTGTGTGTGTGTGGAAAAACTACCACACAAAGAAATGCATTTTCATTTGGGCATTTCTCCAGCTTAAGCATGCTGCACACTGTATGATTTTGGCTATAATTTTCCTGTCTAAAACAAATTTCTGCAATCATAAAAGATTTTTTGGATGTCCTAATGAAAAACGAAAATGCAGAATGTTTCTGAGAGGGTTGTGTTTACAGGTGAGATGTAGAATATAAATATAAACACAATAGAATTCAGTGGAAAACCTCCAACATGACAGAGAAATACAAATATGTGTGTGTGTGTGTGTGTGTGTGTGTGTGTGAGGGAGCGAGAGAGAGAGAGAGAGAGAGAGAGATATGTTCAGTTAAAAATGCTGATATTTGTTTATGTGATATGCAACATAAATATTTCATTATTCACATTTTGATTGAACTATCAACATTAGCTTGAATATGCTTAGAAGAATGAGCTGCTGTCTTTCTTTTTTATTATTTTCCAGGCAAAACATTGCCAACATTAGGTAAAAAAAAAAAGTGGGTTTGTGGAATATAATTTCACATGGAAATGAGGATGTTAGAATGGACTTGGACTGTGAGCTAAAATGTCTACTCTGCGCTGTCAATCTGAAGAGGAAAAAAAATCCGCTGGCTTCAGCTAGTTAGTTAACTTGATAATCTTTCCACGCTGCGAAGAACACAGGAAGCAGCAGTAAACGTCTTATGTTATGGCTTCCAGATACATTGCTATACCTTTCTTTGACTGCAGTGTCATCCAATGGACACAAATGTTACCAGAGACAATAGCTTGATCAAAGGACTTTGAGGAAGCTCAGTTTTAAAGCAGTCTGCCTAACATCTGACATATTCATATTTTTTACTAAATTATCAAGACACTGGGGCACACCTCATAAAACTGGGACTGTCCTGAGTAAACCGGGACATCTGGTAACCCAAGCCTTTAGGCTCCTGTCAGCCTAATTAATCATCTGAATGAATGCAGCATGAACTTGAATGACATTTTCTGGTTTGCATTCACAGCCTATGACAGCTGATATGCAGCATGAGCGAATTGAGAAAGTGGATGTTTAAGGGAACTAAGCTACATTAAATTCAGCCTCAGTGTCAGACAGAAGCCTGTTGTTGATAGAGTTAAACAAAGATGTATATGCTTTTATTTGTACGCAGTGTAGACCCCTTCGAATAAAATGAACACAAACATAGAGTAGCTTCACTCGCAGCCTCAACCCCATCACCTTGACTGATTGATTCCCAGCTCTCTTCTGTCGTATCTACATTGGTGTTGTGGTTCACTGCATAATGTCGTTAGTGAGGCAAACCAAAGATGACATGCACCAACATTAACAGAAATGAAATGTCGCTGCATGCAAATTTTTATCTCCGTTTCCATTTAGATTTTTCCGTTAGAAGCAAAACCAGTTCCATATTACATTACCACTAGTGGTTTAGCACTTAGTTCTCGAGTAATGCTGTTATGTTGTGTCCTCAGGGGCACTATTTATATCCCAATCTTTCTCTGTCAAATAGAAAGTAAACTGCTTCAGTCTTGCTTGGTTGTCTGCTCATGATGTGCTGGGTAATAGGTGTTTTCACTGTCACTGGTTATCATGGCTATTGACAGAAGTCATAACCCTATTGTGGGCCATTTTCATCATGTCATAAGCTGTGTGCAATTGTCAAACCACTGTCTTGTGCATGTCACAGAACAATATGATCCTTAAAGAGATTGTTCACCCAAAAATTTTTATTCTGTCATTATTTACTCACAAATATTACTTTCTTTCTTCTGTGGAACATAAAAGAAGATACTGTCAGAAATGTTTCAGTGTTACAAATACATACAGTATTACACACACATATACTGTATGAGTAATAAACACAAGCATGCTGTGCTAAATTATTCATACGTCGCCTATTTAAGTATGACTTTTGTTTTATTATGCATTTATTATTATTATTTTATTTATTTTTTATGTCAAACGCTTGATACACAGAGAGATTTAACGGTTTTATATTAGGGGTATTCAATTAAAGTTCCATTAAAATCTATATATTTCCTTCCCATGAACAGTTACACATTTCCTTCTGGGCACCAGTAATACTTTGTAAAAGAGAGAAAAGAAACCTAAACAGTCAATAGAGTCATCAAAGAATGCCTTGTCACAAAAAAAATAAATAAATAATGCCTTGTCACAAACCTGGTTTTAACGGACAGAGTCATATACAGTATGATATGTAGTGTATGATAGGTAAAAATAACTACATTTGCAGTATCGTTGTTTTCTGCTGTTTTAGCAAAAGTATTGATCTATTTTGCTGCTCACCATGCTTTTTTTTTTTTTAAATAACTGCATCATCTGCAGCTCGTAATGTTGCTTTAGTGTCTTTAGAGAGAAGCAGAGCACACAGGAAGGGCTTGAATGAAGCCTGTTTAGCTTTAGATAAAAAAAATAAAAAAGTTTTAGAGGATACAGTATAACACCGAAAGATCATTACAGTAAACAACCCTGAGCACTTGTGGTGTGTGAAGCGCTGCTCAATTTATTTAGAAATGGTAAAATGGTGTTGCCATTGCCATTATGCACCATGATCCAGTTGAAACCAAGCCGACATCTGAATATGCCTGTTTTATATGAAATGTCTGAGATTAAAATGTGTCAGTTAATTCAATCAAAAAGTTACTTTATTTTAGGAAATCAACAGATGAACTGAATTTGGCTTTACCTTCTTGTTTTATCCAGATGTTTTCTCTTACTTGGACACTTCTTACATCTGCCATGAAATAACAGCACTTTGGTATTCATACATCTAAGATGTTCAAATGTACAGTTCAAGAATGGAACTCTTGATGCAATTGACTTTCATTTACAGCACTATGTGTGCCCTGCCCTCTGTGATTGACTGTAACATCCTAATATCCACATGTTTGGGAAAAAAAAAACCTCTCTCGGGATTCTTTCCCTGTCTTACTCTGTTTCTCTCGTCCTCTCTGTCACCTCTTCCAGACTCTGGCAAAAGGTCCTCTACCTTGTTTCTATTGACATCCGGTAATCTGTTTACGGCTGTTTGCTACAGCTGTGAAAATACAAGAACATTTGCCACTTTTCCCTCCACACCCACAGACATTAAGAATAAATAAGGCAAGTGAGAATGAATGAGAGGAGAGAGAGAGTTTGACTAATGATGTTCCCACGTGAGCTAAATTCCCCATTATTGACACAATAGGTAATTATTCCACCTATTCCTCTCCTTCAAAATGAGCAAGAATGTTTGAATTGGATCGTCTCCCACTCACTTGACTGGTGAGGACTGCCTGAGGACAGCGGTCTCCACGGAGACCACATGGTAACCAGGGTAACCTGGCCTTTGACACTAGATCAGTTTTCAGAGGAAATGGGTCGAACCTTTGGTGTGGAAAGGAGGGTCTCTATTGCCTCTTACATGGCCTGCAATCATGTTTAGTTAATCATGTTTGGATAACATTACTCACGTTAGTTTAACTTCTCAGCATCGTCTCTGTTTTTGAGTATGTGTCTTGGACCGTTATTCTGCCCACAGTCCAACACAGAAGCCGCTCTTAAAGTGACAGCAGTCTAATATTCCTGCTGTCTGTCATTCATGTTAATCAAATAACAAAAGAAAGAAAATCTCTCACTGCTCTTGGCTAAATCGATTTTGTAACTTTAATAAGAATAAATATATTTAATTTACACAGTGAAGAAGTTTTATAGATTTGATTACTGGATACAATGGTAGCTTTTATTATTAATTTGTTCTACTGTAGGCTTTTTGTCCTATTGCTTGTAATTAGTTTCTTATTCTTATTTACAGTAATTGCTGACTGTTTACTTGTCTTCAGTGAGCTTGAGTTGTTTGTTTTCCTTTTGTTGTTGATGTTTGTTTGTTTAATTTAGGCTAGTATTTTTTTGTGTGTGAATGACACTGGTGACAAAATTATGAATTTTTTATGGTATCAAAAAATTGTGCTATCATAAAGACCTTATTTAAAGCAAAAATAACTATATTGTGATATATATTGTTACCGTGAAATAAAGTTACTCATGATATAATCATGATTTTGGTCATATTGCCCACCCCTACTCATTAGTAGTGTTGGTAAAACAATTATAGCATTAACATTGGTCTATAACTAGCCGGGTTAACACCACATTAAATTAAGACAGAAATGGGAAGCATATACTTCATAGAGTAAAATGAAACGTGAATTTTATTTGGTGTTATTTTATTCATTCATTCATGTGTATGTTTAAATAGTAATCATTTAAGGAAAAGTCAGAAAGCAAAAATATCATTAAAGAAAATACGGTTTATACAGTTCTGTTTTGGGGTTACGTCCGTTGACTGTTTATACATCCTCTCCTCATGTCAGAATGAATGATTCTCTTAAGTCATTGTTCTGGCTCACATAACACAACGTGAAGAAATAGTCCCATTTCCTCTTGCTTTCTGCCTCCATTCTCTGTCCATCCCAATAAATAAGTCTCTCTTCAACCTCTCTGTTTTCATTATTGTCCTGTCTGGAAGTGGAATACGGCAAAATAATCTCGCCATTCTCAGGGTTTAACATGATGGTTCAATAAAAGCTAAATGAAATGGAAAAGCATTTTTTTTTTTTTTCCAAACAGAGATTTGCTGATACATAAAGCAAACACCATTCTATTTCATTTTGGGGAGAGTGAAAGGTCAAGCTTTCATTTACCCCAACTTCTATTTACTCCTCTCCTTCTCTCTCTCTTTCTCTCTACCACCCCAGTGTTATACCTCTGCTGTGTGTGCAGCCATCAGGATTTAAATTGACCATGACTACACAAGTCTGTGGCCTCCAAAATAACTGCCACATTTATCCGTGAATCATCAGAGTCGAATAACAGCAGCCATTTTATCATTATGAGGATGCATATTTTGTCCTTTGAGGCCTGAATTAAGCATCTGTATCCAAAGCCATTTTCCCCATTTTAGACATATCTGTGTCAGACAAACAAATTGAAATGACAATTGCTCATGCGGCACAATGTTTAATGGATGATGACAGTACAAGTGCAGCTATTCAGACGTGTACCTGTGAATGTGCAGCCGTTTGATTTCACCCACGGTGAGTGCTAGGAATATTACCGGCAAAGTTTGTGTTTGCTTTTTAATCCCCACAATCCTTCAGAGGAGAGAGGTCTTGCATTTTACGATAATCAATCAGACATGCTGAAAGGTTTGAGCATGCACAGCCCCGTCCAAAAAATATTAGCTAGCGTGCTTCTCTGCCAAGACATACAGAGTCTGGTCTTAAACTATTTGCTTAATGCCTCTGAGATCAGCGCAGCACAGAAAAAGGCGTAACACATTTCATGATGAAAACTGTGTAGTATAGCATGAGGTTAATAATGTAACTAGACCTCATTCGCTGCAATGCTTTATGTTCACCTAAATCCTAGCAGTAGTTTTGATTGTAGGTAAATGGTCACTGAGGGCTAGTCTCGTGTAGGGTTGACCTTTTGCAATCAAGTAGACCTGTTCCTTTATAGTCGTGCCCTTGAGCAAACGACTCTTAGCCTCATGGTGCTACAGGGGTGCTGTTGCTGTAATTAGCAGATGATGAAAATTGTCTGCTAAAGGGCAAAGTTATAATCCTGGTTACATATCTCTAACTGAGCTCTCAGTGTGTATGAGGTGGGACTCGGAAACAAGAGCGGCTTCTTACCGTGACCGAATGATTTTCATGACGTTCTGTTCTGCTAATGGTTGTCTCATGTTCATTTTCCCACGTTTCCCTGTATTACTATTCAACGTGAGGCATATAGCGTGACCACTGAAATCCAGTTGCAAAGAGAAAGACTTATAAGCTAGTTTTTATTGAATCACAAATACACATAAACAGTGAAGTTCAATTCCAGTGTTAATAACTTTTATGAGTTGGCTGTTTTGAGTGAATCACAGATGCTAATGAATCAATAACACTTTACAATAAGGTTTCATTTGTAAACATTAGTAGACAACAGTAGTTAACTTGAACTAAGAATGAACAATACTTCTACTGCATTTATAAAGCTTAGTTAATGTTCATTTCAATATTCGTTAATACATTAATGTTAACAAATGAGACCTTGTTGTTATGTGTTACTAATGAATCAGCTGGAGCTATTTCTCATTTGCTTTAATGAACTGAAAGTCATTAGTGTATTTGATAAAAATTAATTAGTTAATGAATTATGTTAGTACACACAAATAATGTCACTAATGTTTTTGTTCTTTGTTATTGAAATGAGCCCAACAGTTGCATTTTCTGTTTTTGCAAATATCCTAAATGGAACCGTTGAGGATCTGGAATTGTAAAAGGAATCACAACACTATGCTGAATATGTGACAACTTTCATTAAATTCCTTACGATTTCCATCCCCAAAAATGGACTTGAAATAACCTTTTGACTTATATTTCAGGCTGTAAGAAAGCCTGAATTTTTTGCATATTTTTACTTGATGAATTTGGTTCTTACAGTATGGTACATTGGTTAATTCATTTTTAAGTTATATGTGTAAAACTATTCTAAAATAATTTTAAGGGCCTTGAAGGGCCAAACCTTTATATCAAATTTGAACAGCGACTGCTTAGAGTAGCAGCTTTTAAATGAACTGCTGTTTTAAAATCCTCTCATCAAATCTGCTGTAACGTTGTTATCATAACGGAGACAAAGGCACAGATGGCACTTTTTGCACGTTTAAAGTGGTAGGCTGAGATTACTCACTCAGATCTCACTGGAGTCAGAATCAGAGAGCCCCCGCTGAGACGAGGAAGGAGATTAAGCTTTCCCTGTGGAGAATCTGTGCCGTTTTGACCCAAACAGACTGTTTGGAATTGGTGACTACATACGGAGAAATATCCACATTGGGTCCTTCCTACTGTTATTTGATAGACATAGGTCCATTAGGTCATAGAGATCGTGTGATTGCTTATCAATGCTTTTTATAACAGAACGTTTTAAGGTTGCAGGTTTACATGAAATCCATGTGCGCAGAAAGATCTGTAGATTTTTGTGTATTTATTTTAATAGTTTGATTATGCTTTCAGTTACCAATAACTGTCGAATGGAGCACCAAAACGATATTGTATTTATTAATTTGTTTGCTCGTATCTTTTTTCTTCCACATGTCATGTGTAGGGCTAGCACTTTCTCAACTCTATTTAACACATTTTACTGTGTTTTTAATCATTATTTGACTAACACATTTGAACAGATTTCCTGATCAAAATTACAAACAGCAATTATGAGGAAAAAAGTCTGAAGATTCTGCGTGTATAAATGCTATAGATGAAACAGAATTTCTTTTGAGTATTGTAGGCGTAATGTAGGCTCTGGCTTCGTCTTATTAATGGAGCAGAAGTGATTGACCCAGTATTGACTCTGAAAGGCATATATCAATGGCATTAATTAATCTACCTACATAAATCAGCAATTTTCAAATGCCCCAATTCAACTTCATCTCTCTTTAGGAAGATGATCTAAATAAGCTCCTGTCAAGGTCTGTCACCGTTCAGCTGAGTTTAGATTATTCCAAGTTTGTCTCCAGGGACATGTCTAAATCATTAGTTATATACATTTATTACTGTTGTGGTATCACACATCTAAACATGACTTTATTTTGCATATTTTATTAGTAAATAAAAAGTAAATGGGATTTTGCCTAATCAGATTGTTTCCCACCACAGTGAACCAAGGCTCCAATATATGATGTATTGCTGACCAACTAAGAGACTGAAGGCTATATCAATATATATTGATCATCTTTTCAGCAAACTGTTCCCACAGCTAAAATATGATGAATTATCTTGATATAACACTTTAGAATTAGATGCTTTTTTCAAGAAGTGCTTTCCAAGAACTACTTTTCTTTTTTGATATCCCTTAAAATAGTATAATTTGAATGTAGTAAGAGTGGATAGCCTGAAATGAACATCTACATACGCTATCAAACTTGACCTTAGACTGAACAGTTTTACAGCTTTAAAGCTGATGCTGACAAATTGGATCATGTTTGAAGAGCTGACAGCCAAAAAGATATCACTATGGACATGATTTTTACCCTAAGGCAAGTTTTAATATGATCAAAGACCATTATACATAATATTAAATGACAAGAGATAAAGCCATGTCAGTGAAATGTTTTTTTTGTTTTGGTTTTTCAGTCACCAGCTGTGACCGTAACAAGCAAAAGAACATTGTTGATCATAAGTCCCACTACTCATAACTGTACATTAGGGCTGCAATGATACATCGATATGGATCAGTGCTTTGAAGTATAATTGCACTGTGTAGAAATTGCTATTTTTTTTTAAGATGCACCTTTTAACACTCTCATGTTAGCCACATCTGCATGCAGTGTCTTAAAGGAAAAACCTACAGTACATGTTTTGTGTGTGTGTGTGTCCTAATGGGGATACTACATTTGCACAATTTAGAGACCATTGCTTATCTTTTTGCACAAGCCACTGATGATCTGTCATCAGATCTCATGATAACTGAATCTCATTGAATCTCATCAAATTGTATCTTGTTATGTTGAGGTACAGTATCAGCAAATATTGTATCTCTGGCTAAGAGAATAGATGTCAGATTGTATCGTGATGAAAAGTTTAATTTACAGCCTAGAACATTAAATATCTGAGATTGTGTCATGTCACACAGTAGTCTCTCTTTCAGGGTGAACAAAGGACTTGCTGCTGGAAATGTGTTGCATCTTTTCTGGATGGGACATGGTGTAAGAAAATTGACCACTTGATCACAGGATCACCCCTACATTTCCACATATAAACATCATTCAACATTGCTTTAACTGCTTGGCCACAACATCTTTTTACGGGTGTGTTTTTTGCCATTTTTCTGCCAACAGTCAAGGTGTATATGATTACACCTTCCTCGGGTCACGATCAGAGAGCCGAGACCCCACAGTGCAGGAAACTGTATAATTGTTGCCAAGCACTGCACCTATAGACAAATGTTACATAGTAGCCCCAAGCACAAAGCTGTGATCATGCACACAGTGTGAGCATTTTTATCCCTTTTTTCCTTTTGTCTTCAGTGTTTTCATGGGTCCTCGTCCCTGGTGTAGGTGTTTGATGTGTGGGCTGTTCTTTAGTCTGAGCTGAGCCATTATGACAGGCAGGAGGGACTTAATAACAGTGCTTTCACCCCAAGCATGCTCCTGACAAATTACCTGTGTGAGACCTGGATTTAGAGAAGGGTCAGTGGAAAGATCACGCTCTCTCTCTCACACACACACATACACACACACACACACACACACACTCGCGCGTGCACACGCACAGACAAACACACATTTCCTTTGTCTCCCTTGAAAAGGGAGTCTCTTCACTGGCCTCTGTACCTTCACACTATCATGCAGACATAATAGATGCTTAATGTCTATTCAAAGTGTTTGATGTGTGTGGGAGAATATTTCCATATTCCACATTTGGAAAGAAGTAAAGAGAGAGGGGGATCTGTATATGTGTGATGTCACAATCTTGCCTATTGGCAGAGGGGTTTTCTTAAAGGCATAATTCACCTAAAATGAAAATTCTATCGTTATTTACTCACCGTTACCTTAACCTGTATGCAAAAGAATATTTTTTTCACATGTTTTTTGAATATACAGTGACAGTTCATAGCAAGCATGTCAATGTCAATGTCTAAAAAGGACAAAAGCACCATAAAAGCATTCCTTATATATAATTCATATGCTATATTTCAATACTTTTGAAGTCACTCAATAGCTTTGTGCAAGGACAAAAATGAATTTTAAAGGCATAGTTCACCCAAGAATGAAATATCTGTCATCATTTACTAACCCTCATGTTGTTCCAAAGCCGTATGATGAGTTTCTTTCTTTAAAAACTCCTAAAAGAAACCTAAAAGAAGATAGTTTGAGTAATGTCTGTGAAATATCTTTTAAGTGGGTAACACTTTATTTTAAGGTGTCCATAATACAGAGTAATTACCTAATTAAGTACTTAGTAGTAGCCGTTGTACTTATATGAAACAAAATGTACTTACAATGTAACTAAGTTATGGAACAGCCTGTACTTACAGTTTGTAATTATGTACATGTAATAGGCAGCTACTGTTACACATATGTAACAGACCAAGTCTGTTACACAGCTACTTAAGTAACAATCTTTTGGTTACATATGTGTTGCAGACTTTATACAACGTAATTATAAATGTAAGTACACAGACATAAGCTACTTAAAATAGTGTATCAAGATTGTACTTCATGTGTATCTATACTATACCTTATCCAGCTGCACCTTAGTTTGATTTAACCCACCAGTACACAGCTTAAATACATGTAATACCTTACTAATTACATTAAAATTACAGAATATTACACAGGCATAAGCTACTTAAAATAAAGTGTATCAAGATTGTACTTAAGTGTACAAGTAGCTGTGTAACAGACTCGGCCTGTTACATATGTGTAACAGTAGCTGCCTATTACATGTACCATGTACGTAATTACAAACTGTAATTACAGGCTGTTCCATAACTTAGTTACATGGTAAGTAGATTTTATTTCATGTTAAGTACAACAGCTACTACTAAGTACTTAATTAGGTAATTACTCTGTATTATGACACCTTAAAATAAAGTGTTACCCCTAAGTATTTTTGTCCATACAGTGGAAGTCAATGGTCAACTCAAAATATCTTCTTTTATGTTCCACAAAAGGAAGTCAGGTTTGGAACAAAATGAGCGTGAGCAAGGGAATTCTGAATTTTTAAGTGAACTATCTCTTTAAGTTAATATCCGCTCTGTGATGTTCACTTAAAAACCACTGAGACTAGATGGAATCACTGAGTTGAACTCGAGTATTGGACAGATTTTTTTATTTTTTTTTTAAAACCAGTTTTATGAACCGGATCTGCTGGTTTAATAGAAAAAATACACATTTCCATTTAGAACAACTTGAGGAAGATTAAATGATGACAGACTTGTGCACTATGCCTTTAATCTGTGCCACTGTCTCTTGACCCCGCTGTCTGTTAAGGACTCTCACTTAAGAGAAGCATCTCTTGTAGGGAATCCTATTTTTCTTTCTCTCTCTGAGAGGTGCATCAGGTAGAGCTAAGCCAGAAAGCAAACCCGAGCAGGTCTTGGTTGTTTCAGAAGAAGCTTTCAGCATTCAAACAGCGCTCCACTATTCTCCCCTCAGCTTTGTGCGGTTGAGTATTGAAAATTTGCCATTGCCGCAGTCAGTTTTCTTCAAGTCTGTCTTTTGTTCCAGTGGCTGAGCTCAGGTGCACAGAACAGACCTCTCTCACTCTCTCTCCCTCTTCATCTCTCTGTGCTTCTCATTTTCCTGCTCAGCACTGACTGGATATCAAACCTGCCAATTTGCATATGAAATTGGGTGGAAAGCAAAATTAGTAGAGGCGCGTTGAGTAAAAGCAGTTACACACACATGTACACACAAACATGTTTGTCCCTTTCGCTGGCTGTTCTGTTTACAAAGTTCCACTGCACCGAAAGACTCAGCGGAGTGTTTGAATTAGCGACTCGTTCAGAGCTTTGTTGCGTGATGAATATTACTGCTGTTCATTAGCATGAGTAATTAGGTCAATAGGATCACGTGGTCTCGTTCATGAACGCTGTGTAAAGGTAAAGCATTTGAACATGGCACTTTCAGAGGAATGTTGAGACAAGAGGTATGATTGTTCTCTCATGTATGTGTATAAATCCTCCGAGCTGTGCTCATTGTCTTTCATCCAATCATGAGTAGGCATACAAAGCTTGATTCTACTTAAAAGACACTATGTGACTTGCCTATTGTGAGAGAGGATCCGGTTGGAGAGCTTTAAGCAAATTATCTTATAACCGATTACATGACCTACAGACAATTGCTAAAAACTCATTCTGAAGTGGCAGTCAGACACCATGGCAGATTGGTGATTATGCTCTTAAAGCGCCATCGGCCATCACATTCTGCCCCGTGTTGTTTTACCGGCCTCTGTAGCCTCTTCCAGCCCTGCCAGCCTGCCGTACTCCTCTGGGACAGCCGCAGGATGTTGTTTGATGGCTTTTATCCACAGACCACAAAGGGGGCTCTGTGCTAAACTCTGCGAGTTATTGCTTTAAGAGGGAAGTTTTACAGAGAGGAGATTCTTTCCTTTTTTCCCCTAGAGTCTTTGTTTTGGGATGGATAACTTGTTCCACAGAGATCCCTTTGAGATTCTCTCTGTTTGGCAGTCCCCTTGAGGATCCCAGCTTGTTTTTTTTGTTTTTTTGTGCTGGTAGCAGGTAGTGAACTTGCCTCCCGTTAGAGACGCTTCATTGCGCAGTTGGTTGAACAACAGCGCCACTTAAAGGTAGTTAACGGAACTGCTTCTTACAATAAACTTCAGTTTGTTTGGTAAATTCTCTTAAAAACTCTGGGTCATTTTTTTTTGACTAAATGATTGACTTTGGTTTTGCCTTTATGTTTCCCCTTGTGTCTTAGTGTAATATAATGGAAGTGACACTTTACCAAAACTAGTTTTGTAATGCAATGTACAAAAGATACCACATAGTTAATGACAAAATTTCTATGTATTGTAAAAATGTAAGCATTATATATATATATATATATATATATATATATATGGAGGAAATGCACCTTAAATGTTGCACAAAAAATATTTTATATTGCGCATATAAAAATAAAATATTGCACATTCTTTTACTGAAATATAAAATGCTTATTATAAAATATTTCATTGATGCTGTATTTTATATTAAATTGTGCATATAAAAATAAAATAAAATATTCTTTAATAATAGATTTCACAAATAGTTAAATGTGTAAACTAATGAACATACATCTTGACATGCAGTCACTGAAGACATTGTGTTTTTTAGGTGATCTTGGTGAGCTCCAGCATCAATGAACGTGACCAGATGCTCTTCATCAGCACAGATGAGGGTTCATCCTTCCAACGGCAGCCAGTCTCCTTCACTGTGGATACACTCCTCTTCCATCCATCTGAGGAAGACAAACTTCTGGCTTACAGCAAGGAGGCAAGGTCAGTGATGAAAGTGTTGGCCAACACAGATTAATGCAGTTGAGTAAATGAGTATTAATAACACCAATTGAAGTCAGTGTTTTTTTGGCAGCTCCAAACCGGTTGCTCACAAGACCCATAATGTGTCTTAATTCCAGCTGCGTGTTTGTAGCTGTTCTTGTCAGGCTCAACTGCCTGAATTAGTCTTTGTAGCTTTTTCAGTATTAATGATTTAGGTCTCGGCTGAACGCCTTGACCAACTGTTCTCAACACATTTCTCACCCAGCTTTGTTTATGGCTCTGCTTTTTGCTCTCCAGCATATTGGCATCCTCATTATTAGAGTTATGAGCAGCACTGTTTGGCCTTCAGGCCATGGTTGTCTCTCGCTAAAGAGCATGTTTACATTGTTAACGGCTGGGTGAGCAACGAGGCAAGATCTGTGTGTGTGTCTGTGTGTGCGCATGTGTGTTTATGTGTGGTTGATGAATTGCTAAAACCCCTAGACACTGCTTGCAACACGCTGCATTTATCATCTCTGCGTTTAAATGGAAAAGACAATGAAAAGTGTGTATTTGTCTGTGTGTATTGTTATGGTGCAGTTTGGTGGGTATTTTCCATGCAAGTGGTGATCAATATAATCTCATTATAGGGATGATCAATTGGGGACAGATGCGCACACACACACACACACACACACACAAAGACACAAATACAGACACACTCAACATATGTGATTTTAATTGGTATATATGGACAGCTTTTCACAACCTAATCGTTATACAGTATGCAACGAATCACTCATCTAATTCTTATGATCATGAGAAGTTGCAAAGTGTGCTTTAATCTAATCCAGCCTAAAAATCGATGTTATGACCAGCGCTTCAAGCATCCAGTCACAGTAAATAGTGATTTATTCATCTTTCTTTGTTTTTCAGCTGTATATCTCCACTGATCTGGGTCACAAATGGACTCTGCTACAGGAGCGTGTTACTAAAGACAGAGTTTTCTGGTGATTTTTTTCTAAATTCATCCTACAATACTTAAAGTAATCTCATGTTGTTTCAAATCTGTATGACTTTCTTCTGAGGAAAATATTTAGTAGAATGTTTGAGCTGCTGTCTTCCATACTGTGAGGATGAGGGGCTGTAAAGGTCCTTGCGCACTGAGTCCGAAATTTTCACATGCGTTTTTCCATTTTTTCGTATTTGTCATCCTTTCCTATCAAAAATGCATGCTACAGATGCGAAAATGCAGAAAATCGAACCTGATCCGATTTTTTTTTATGACGGAGGAAAGTTTCGGAGGCAATGTGTAAACGTGATTGACACAACATGAGGTCGTATTTATTTTTTAACATGCGAAAATGTTGGACGAACATTTCAGACTCAGTGTGCAATGGCCTTAAAGCTTCACAAAAACATTTCAAAGGTGAAATGAAATATGATTGCAAACATACTAAAATATGAGCTGTTATTCACTTAAAATGTTGATTGACGACCATGGTCACCATTTACTTTCGTTGGAAAACAGCTTTGACATTCTGCTAAAAATAACTTATTTTGTAGGCTATTCCACTGAAGAAAGTAAGTCTGGGTGTCAGTACTGGTTTGTTTTACTTTACATTGCCCTCTGAGACTTTCTTTTTAATCTTTTTTCCCTCTCTGTTCCCTCTTTCTCTTCTTCCACCTTCTTAGTGGAATTCAACTCCTTTTATTTTCCATTGCTTCGCTCCCTGGTTATGGTTCACTGCTATCACAGCTGGGATTGAAATCCTGTACAGAAGTGATTTATTTCTCCACCCCAACCAGTCTTTCTGTCTGACCCTCTCTTTCTCTTTTTTGATCTCTCTTTCCTGATCTTTTGCTCTCTTCTGCTTGCGTGCCATCCTCCCAGCGCACTTTACCAGATTCACAACACACAATATACGATTCTGTATAGTTTGTCTGTGGTTGATTGTGATAAAAGATGAAAAAGTCAGCTCCCCATCAGCATCTGCCATAATAAACCCCATCCAGCACATGTTTTATTTGGCTGGAGGTTTTACAATGACACTGTAAATCTGAAGCTGTTTTTACTCTATTCCTCAGCAGCAGGGGGTTTGATAAGGGTCATACCCCTTCCCTCTCTACTGTCTCCAAACCTCTTTAAAACATCTCAGAGAATTGCCTCAGAAGACGCGACAGAATCAGTTCATAGTGAGGGTTGTGGCTCTCTCGTCCTCCCCGTCTGCTGCCTAGCTCATAAAACAAAAGAAGGGGAAGTCTGGGAGGAGAGAGCATAAATCAGCATGGCTTTAATGGACAGGGATGCTGTCTGAGAGGGTGGTCCGTACCGTGTGGTCAGGAGAGGAGTCTTGAGCTCATTGCAACTTATTATGTGATGTTGAGACATGACGGTCAAGTAATCTGCTGTAAATCAATGTAGAGCAAGATTATATAGCCATTAAGCTGCAGTAAATATTTTCATGTCATAAAGCATTGATTTAGAAATATCACAGGCATTTAGAACAGTTATCTCCAGCTGAAATGCTGAAAAGCACACTGTCAGACATAGACATTAAAACGCATGTTTTTTCCCCCCAAACTAGTTAAGCGCAAACCTCGCCCAGCAGCCGATTCTAAAGATTTCATTGATCTTGTCAATCAAAGTCCTGATTGCCCACACAGAGCTGAAACAAAGACGAACCCCCAAGCTAAACCCAAACCATTAGCAGGACATCCTAACAGATCGGATGCATCAGTGTAATTGGTTACACTTTATATTAGGTGGCCTTAACTACTATGTACTTGTGTCAAAAAATAAGTACAATGTACTTATTGTGTTCATATTGTATCGCAAAACACTTTTGCTGCTATTGTAGTGGGATACGGCTAAGGTTAGGGTCAGGTTTGGTGGTGTGGGTAGGTTTAAGGGTGGGTAAGGGATGGGTCAACAGTGTAATTATAAATGTAATTACAGAAATTAATTACAGATTTAATTACATGTATGTATTTTTAAAATATAAGTACTATATATAAACATGTATGTACACAGTAAGTGCATTGTATCAATGCTTAATGTAAATGCAAGTACATAATAATTAAGGTCCCCTAATATAAAGTTTGAACTCTTCGTGACAGCTGAATGAGTGATTGAGTTGACCAATAAAAACTGCTGTGGAAGGAATTTGGAACTTAACTGGTTTGGGGGAAAATCATGCAAAACAACGCACACATTCTTAAAAGGCCCAGTTAATTTCTTGCTTGTTAAAATGCTTGTAAAATAATGTAGGTTTTGTGCAGGTTTACTGAGCTAGAACTTCACTGAGCAGTCTAGTAACCTCCAAACAAGTGTTTAACACAACTAGACAAAAGAGAGCGAGCTGTCTGCATTCCTTGAAACCAAGGACTTTCTATGTGTCTGTATGGTTGTGAAGGTACTGCTAAGGGGATGTTTTAAAGGGATAGTTACCCCAAAAATGACATCAATTCTGTCATTATTTACCCACAATTATTTCACTTTTTTCTTCTGTGGAACAGAAAATGTGAAATTCTGAAAAGTGTCACTGTTTTGTGTGTGATTACAAGCGTTCACGCTTCAAAGCTTTCCATTTTTTGTTAAATCAAGTCATTGGAACAGCATGAAGGTGAGCAGATGCAGAAAGAATTGCAATTTTGGAGTGAACTATCCCTTTAAGATGTCCTTCTGTGTGTGAGTCGGTCTTGTTTGATCCTCTCAATGTGTTACTAACTGTATGCTTTGTTTAAGGGCCGTGACGGGGGTGGATGTGGATCCTGATTTGGTTCATATGGAGATTCAAGACATCGGTGGTGGTAAGGGAGCTCATGTGTTTATAGAACAGTGCGTTTCAATTCAATTTTACATACCGTATCAAACCACTGCGAACAAGGGTAGATGGGATGTTTTAGGGCTTCAGTTTTGCCTCATTCAAACAAACCTCTTTCAGAGAAATTCCTCCTGGCTGAGCTGTTTTGTAAGGCTTGTGTATTTGTGTGTGTGAAAGAGACCAGGCGTACAGATGCAAACTGTTGCACAGAGCTCTATCACACTCAAGCCAGTGAAGGTTAAACGCCGCCTGACAGTCACACTGCAACCTACAAACACATACACTCAACCCCTAAGAGAGGTGAGAGTTGTGTCTAACTAGTATAAAAAAATCACACTGGACACATAAATCTAGCCCTTCTTCTGATAAATGAACTTTCAGTTGTGGTTTTACTCTTTATCTGTTGGGCTTGTGTCACACTGACAGATGCAGACCTCAAGTGTTTTTTCTTCAGCTCAGTGGCTCCTTCAACCTCCCATAGGATGTGCTGTATGTGTGTGTGTGTGTGTGCACGTCTGACCTTGTGTGACAGAAGACAGAAGCAAAGCGCTCAGCCATTCTAATTGCTTTTTAATGAATTTCTCTGCTGTACTGCTTTGATTAACCATTCGTCCTCTTCAGTGAAGTAGTCTGCCCGTTTGTTTGCCTAAAATTAATAACAAAAAATAAAACCACAGAGAATGAGAGGAAACAACATTATGAGAATAGCAATTAAGTTCCCCACTTTGATATGTAACCTTTGGCCATGATTTTTGGAGTATGCATTCTCCTCTAATTTTTTCATCATTTTCCAATTGGCTGTCATTTTTCATGCACGTTTGGAGAATTGATGAATGTGTGTGTGTTTTGTAGATGTTGCTGAGCCAGCTATTGTGTGATATTCTAAACAGAAAGGCCATTGCGACAGGACACCTCGGCACTGTTTTCCCATAATTAATTTCCTGCCATTCTGGAGCAAAGCAATGTGCCCAGTGAGGATCAGCTTCAGCTAATTTTGTTAAGAGCTCCATGTTTTGTTTTTTTTTTTGCTGATATCTTTCACTCCATTCACCTTCGGAATGGCTTCCAAACACTCACTTACAAAAGCTGTATGATCAGACATAGAAATGAAATTCCTTTCAAATTTTTAAAAGTCAAATTGTTACCTTCACTTTTCCTCTAACCCTTTTTGTGTGTGTTTTTCTGTCTTTCACCAGGATATCTTTACGTGACATGTCTCATACAAAATTGCTCTGATAAAATGGTGACAGCACAGTTCTTGGGGAAGATTGACCACAATTCCCTCTCAGTGCAAGATGAATACATATTTGTGAAGGTAAAATAATGTCTTACATATCTTTACATATGATGTATGTACATATTTATTCAGACAGATCCATTCAGACATCGGAGAGTTTAGCAAATTATCACCTTATATATTATATACACATTATCACAATATACACTAACATCAATAATTCAAGGTCAGTTAGATTTTTCACATGTAAAGGCTGATGACGTCTCTCATCTCCAAAGCAAATACTGCCACGGCTATATTAGTATTTTAGAAGCTGGGATATTTTCAGGCTTTTATTTTGCTTTTGAGGAAAATTTCTCACATTAGTGTACTGAAGTGAACAATAGGCCCAATTAAGATGCAATGCAAGAATTGATACGTTTGTTTACACATTGTTTGTCAGGATATACATATATATACATATATAAAGTTTTGTCTATATTGTGGGCATACAGCTTAATTTTGGTAACATTTAACAATAATTTTGGTCTCACATTACTTATTTTGAACTACAGTATTGCTTTTCCCTTATCTCCCTTTTTTAATTTTATTCTTTTTTTCCTGATCTTTTATAATTAGCCAATGACTCAAGGACATTTGCTCGTTCTGTATTAATTTCTCTCACTCCCCCCCACTCCCCATCTCCCTCACCTGCTTTTTTTTTTTGAAGGGATTGCAGCTGTTGAAAAGAAATTTAGATATGCCCTTGAGAAACAAGACTACAGTGTGTGAAACGTTTGTGTTCGGTCAGAGTCATGCTGTTTCAGACTGGACACAATTTATGTGAACCATAGAGACCAACAGACAGAGCTTTTGATTCAGTGCTAGTAGAGACTGAATCTGTTGGGATAATAGTAGCTATATAAAATCGACATTGTGAATTGAGATGGCAAAGGATGAATAGGAAAGTGAGAGTGGTTTGTCTCAAAATTGCTGACAGTGAAGACATGACCCCATCATTGGGATAGTGAAATAAAAACACACTGTCTTTCTTTCTTTTTTTCTTTTTAGGTAACTACAGGAAATCGAACCAAGTATTACGTCTCATATCGAAGGAATGAATTTGTTCAGATGAGATTCCCTAAATATGCCCTTCCAAAGGTATGGTCCTCAGAAATGTAGCTGTAAAATGATCAATATTACTCTGAAATCACTTTTGGGTGCAACTTTGGGTTGTAGTCTTTACAAAAACAATATTTTTGTATGTTTAAAATATTTTGTAGTGTACAAAAAACTTTTTGTGCTAATCATACTGCAATGCAAACTGATATTTAATATCAAAATTGTGTTTCCATATTTTGTGTAAAATATTGTTTTAACTTTCTGCTATTTAATCTTATTCAATCACAACACCATAAATTAAACAATATCACACATATCAAGACATACAGCATATCTGTTTTTTTTAATTAAAACCAACAACACAATTACAAGAGAGTTAATATTAAGTAACTTTGAGTAATATTTTTAGACACAGTACTGCCAGTATATTGTTGCTGCACAAAAGAATATAGTTAAAAAGTAAAAGCAGAATTAATGTAGCAGTGGTGTTTCGTCCTTGAATAAATGTTTTTGAACAAATTGGTTAAGTAAATGATTCAATCACTGAATCATGAAGACAGTGTTTTGTTTCATTTCTGAATGAATCACTGAGTTTCAACAAATTGGTTAAATGAATGATTCAGTGACTCACTTATAAAGACAGATACTTGTTGCCACCTACTGGTGTTTTGATGTAACCTGCAGTAATAGTCACTGAAAAATACCCACCACTAATGCACAGACTGTCAGCGTGTCCAAAACTGGCAAACAGAGTGGAAAAAAAACAGTGAAACTGGTGTATAAATGTTAAATATCCAAAGATTAATTTTGCTGCTTTTTACTGAGATTTACTGTAGCAGCATCATGTGCATGTTTAGTTTTGTGTTTGAAGTTGCTGCTGTTTTTGTCATGAACTATATACTAAATGTGAGTTACTGTTTGAAGGTGGTTATTGTTCTTTTATCATCTGCAGCTGTTGTGGATTTCACTTTAAAGCCAGAGACTGACTATGACGTATTGCAACAATATGTATGAACTGAAGAGCACAGTTGGTGTCTAGCATTGAAACGCTACACCATTACAACCCAGATGTGGGTTTAACCTACTGAGGAGCCGTGATGTATGGCAGTAATATGCCGGCGAAAGAAGACAGCTGGCTAAGGGTTACAGCTGATGACTGACCAGGCTGTCTGTGGCTCTAACCCAAGGGAGTGCTTCAGTAAAATGCTGGCTGACTGTAATTGAATAACATTGATTGGAGTGGAGGCCAGAGGGGCCTGCTTCATGTATATTTCAACTCAGAGAGAGAGGCAGGGAAAGGAGAGAGGCTGTAGGGCAGCTGCTGTCAATGGCATTTGTAACTATGCCAACCACTGATTCACTGTGACAGAGTGAAAGAGAGAGAGAGAAAAGTGTAAGAGAAGAGTACTACTAAGAAAGATGCCCCAGATTACCAGGCATTCGCCTTAATGGCAAAGGATAAAAGCTTTGATTTAATTACTGTAGAAGTTGAACATGCCATATATTCATTCACTCAGTGCCTTCAAGTGCATATGCAAGGATTTTTGTGACAATTTAGAACGGATATATTTATCATTTCCCTTCGTGGTGTCATTTTGTGGGTTAAAGCATTATTGGTGTTTTTCCCCTCTCTAGACCCTCTTTGCTCTGCTCTTTTAGTTGCTTGTCGCTTGACTGAGCAGATAGGTCAAATTTTAGACACCCGGTTCAAGAACCCAGAAGAGAGCAGGAGTGTGTGAGAGGGATGGGGTTGGCTGATGTTGTGCCCATATTTTCCACAGTGAATAATTGAAAACCTTTTGAAAAATGCAAAACCCAATTCCAGTATGCAGTCTCAGATCTCTCCTGAAGTTCCTTTCTTTACGTTATGGATTAATGATGGTCCATGGCTCCAGAGGGATGAATTGTTTGTTGTAACACACCTAGGGCACTAAATGGCTAAGTGCCATTTCTTGCTTGATTTTTTTTTCCCTTTCAGCCTTCGTCTTTCCGATTTTAATGCTCTTCTCAACTGATTTTTATTTGTTTATTGTTTTAGAAATTTGCATGAAGTAAAGCTTGCTATATCTGAAGAACTAAAGATGAAGAAAATGAATAAGCTGTTTTTTTATTTAACGGGGTTGTTAGTTCACCCAAAAATGAATATTGTATCATCATTTACTCACCCTTGTAGCAAATCAGCTAGGGAAATGGGAAATGTATATAAATAATTGCAATTAATTATGATTAATAACAATTATTTATATCAGCTGAGAGTAATAACTGTAGCAGAATGAAATTGCCATCAGTTGATCTGTTCATTCAACTGAACATTCAGTGTAAGTTCATATCAACTCTAAAAAAGGATATTTCCATGGCCACAGAAAATACTTTCCTATTAATGCATTAGAGCATATAGCAAGGGTCAAAATCATAAAGGGACATTCATTTGCAAGGCAGAACCAGAAACTCATGTAATTTGTGCACATAACTTTTATTAACTAAGCGCTACCCCCACATAACTAATCTAAACAAACAAATGAATAAACATACACTCACGCATACATACGAAGGTTAGCTAAAGAGGATGAATGAAGTCCATCAGCGCCATTTATAACGGGGTCTATAGCTTATTCTAAACCTCTGTTTCGTTTAGTTAATGTACGATACTTGCATTGTCCTGGTCGTTGAACGAGTGTCCGGATGCAGTCACGGATGAAAGTTCTGATGGTTTGAAGGTTTGGTGGTGTTGGAGTTCTTCAAGTTCTTCTGGGTTTGAAGGGTTATGAACTCCAAAACATGTTTTTCTGGGTCGGTGGTGATTGGGAGTTTTTTCCCAGGTAGAAAGTGAAAAAGAGCTAAGAAAGAGATCTGCTGAGATCCGAGGATCTTTGGTTGAATGGAAAGTCAAGGCCGCAAGGCCTGGCGCAAAAACTTAAGGGTCGCTGAGGAGCTCAAATCCTCCTCATCCTCTTAGGATCTAAAAGAACCGCAGACTGCTGGCGGGTCACTGATGTGAGAGCTTTATCTGCTATAGAGGTCACTCCTTTCGGGTGTCAAAGAGCCAATGGTGTATTGAACTTTTGGAGGGAAGGTTTACGACTCTTTGTCTCCAAGCATGGTAATTTGCATATGTAACTGGATCAGAAGTTGATATACAAACTAGTAAAAGTTCTTAGAACACTAATGCAGTATGTTGCATAGGTATCAACATATCTGTTCTTTTAAAGAAGTGTGCCAGTCTGTGTTTCAGGATGGAATCAGCCCATCTTAAATGAACAAATAACATTATCATGTCAAATTTCAGTAGACACATTTCAATTAAGTTGATCTCCAATCATTAGGTGCACTTGAGAAACGATGCCATTCTGGAAAATGTAACTTTGTGAGGCATCTGTAATTTTGCAAGCCTGCTTTAAATGTTTCAGCTTATATAAATGTTGGTATTGCAGTCCAATTGCAATCGTCCCTGAACCACACACAATCACTTAAAAAGGCCCAGTGTTCTTTTACTTGAAGCAGACTGAATAGAAACAATACTATTGATTTTGGCCAATTAAGACCTGTTTCTCCGCTTCAAGAATGAAACCGCATGACCAGAATTCAAATGCACCACATTGGAGCTCAATGAATCCACCAGAAACAGAGAAAAAGCAAACATTCTGCTGGTGTGTTAATATGCCATTTCATTTCTTTCTTTCTTGTTTTCTGTACAGATTTCCTGTCTTTTCATCCATCCATTCGTACTGTTACCTATCCCATCCTTCTTAGACACTCAGTCAGCCTGCTGATAATGCACTCAGGGACTGTGGCTGTAGGCAGAGACACAATGTCCTGCAGCTGTGTCATGGCTGATAGGGGTCCTGTGCCTGCTGTCAGAGACAGATGGATAGTGCTGTCTTAAGTTCTGATAGTGCTGTTATCAGGATTGGGGACCTGAGTGTCCTGTCACACAGTATGATAGACAAAGACAGGACCTATCCAGCCAGTCTTAAAAAGAAAACGCAAGTGCTTCGCTTATAGCTTCCAGTTCTAATCCTCTTACTCTGTTGTTCTTGTTGCTGTTTGTGTGCTGATTTAGATGATCTTATAATCCACGTTTAAAACTTCCACTCTCTCCAGGGGAACTGTCAGCAGCTGTGTTTCACAGCGATGACTTCACTGTCTTGTGTAAGCCTTGGTGGGAAGATGACCTCATCGTTAAAATTTTAATGCACAACTAACTAAAAGATGATGAGCTGTTCATATTTGACCTCAAATCAACAGCCAAGAATTACATTGCAGTTCTAGACAAGAGACGTATTCAGTACCATCTCCAAATCTGATCGAAAAATTAAATAGCAAACGTGGAAGCAATCAGTCAGCTATTATGATTTGTGATTGCTTGTCTCCAGATGTCATCATGAACCTCCTGACAACTAAGGTTGGTAAAAGGGTAAATTCAATTTGAAATAATGTCCGTAAAGCCATATACACATTTACACTCCCCTCTATATAAGAGCTTCTCTGAAATTAAATATTTGCATTCATTTCATCAGAATAGTCTAAGCCTTCTGGGGAAATTGGTACTTTTCAGAAGTGTTTGTGTGTGGATATAGAAAGATATTTTAGGAAGGAAGAGAACATAGGGATGAAACAGGATTAGAAGTCTCTATAACAGTGAGCTGGAGTTTTTCATGAAGTTTTTTAAAACTTTCTTTGAGACAAGACTTTCCGAGTTGGGTCATTGATCATAATAAGCTGGAATTGTGAATGTTGATGGTACCATTTTGTTTGCATGCATTTTGTGTTTTGATGAAAAATAGTGATACATCTTGCCAGAAAACAACTCATTTAGGCGGGTTACGAGGAGACAGACCAGACCACATTTTCCGTCATGCTCTGTGGCACCACAAGAATTATAAAATAGACAGATGCAGCATCAGTTATACAACTAATGTGGATCATTATGTTGCATTAGAAAAGCCTCCTGTCTTTTTGGGAAGTGAAAAAGACAGAAAAATACAAAATTGTCTGGCTATTTAATTCTAACAAAAAAAAAAAATCTGTTTAATTCTGACCAAAATCATTTGAATGCACATCATGTCATAATAATTGACTTTAATGAAGCCGATATGAGACATACACTAGTATTTACACTGAATATGTAGTATGGATATATTACTCAGAAAGCCTCTTTATCATTCTTTATATAGAAGCTGCATGTACTGTAAAGATATGTTGATCCATATGCACATGCACACACACAAGTAGTTACAGATGCTTCTTTAAGTGTGTTGCTTTATCCTTATCTTCCCTATGCCATCCTATAATTCTCAGAGTAAACAGGTGTTGTGTAACTGACCTCTCACAGAGGGGGTCCAGTGCCTCTAAACTGCTGTTAGTGGGACATAAGTGAGAAATAGCCTTAGAATTTGGTCTCTGAAGCACATTAAAGCTACACAGCGCTTCAGGGACTTTGCTAGCTCTTCACTTAAGTTCTTATGAATGAATTCAGCTGGGGGCTTGAGCTTGTACCCTTCATCTTTGTGCCTAAATTAACGCGACCCACTTTCACTTTATCGGGAAGAACAACATGGTGACAAACTCCCCCGTCCTGACCCAGTCATTGCCACAGCGCCCGGCTGTAAGCTACCAAAACTGAGAAGCTTAATGTTTATTCTGTATTTTAAGGCAAACCAGAAGAGCTAATTATAGGATGGATTCATTAATTGTTCATGCTTTCATTTCATCTAAATCTGTCCCTACACAGTTCATGTTCCAACTCAGTTCTTCACAGCAGCTCAAAATAAACTTTTCATTTCAAAGCAACTAAATATAATCACCATGGATTTATGTGCAGCTCTTTTCTGTGGTTGTTTTATGTAAGCACAAGTGAAAGCGTTCAGCTTTTCTATCTCTCTTCACACAAAGACGCAAGCCTGAACGAATCATGATGTTAATTATTCGTACCTGCTGAGAAAACTGAAACTGTCATTTGCATTGAACCTATTTCACTTTTATCTTTACATGAGGTTCTAATCTTCTTGTGTGGTATCTTTCTGCTTCTCTGTTTTTGTCTTTCTGTGCAGGATGTGCAAATTGTGAGTACAGACGAGAAGCAGGTATTCCTGGCTCTGCAGGAGTGGTATCAAACAGATACATACAACCTCTACCAGTCAGATCCACAAGGAGTCTTTTACTCCATTGTGTTGGAGAACGTCCGCAGCACCAAGCAGCCTGAAGAGAATGTCCTCATCGACATCCTAGAGGTCAGCATTTCTCCCCACACAGTACCTGTGTAAAACAAGGCAGTGTGGGCTTCACATCCTACCCTTCTGCATAATGAACTAAACGTAGTTCAGCTGTTGTAAAGTTTACATTGTTAGAGACCTTTACCTATAACATTTAAAAAAACGCACATAAAAATGAAGTGTGACTGCTTGAGATCCAGTAATTCTGCTTTCACGCATTTATTATTTATTCCCAGCAGCATGCTTAAATAAATGAGTGATTCTAGAAAGCTGATGTTCCTGTGCTACTGAAACAAGTTTGATCTAATACATTGGATAGTTTCGTAGAGAGTTGTGACTTTGCCATAATTTGACTTGCTAGTAATATTTTACAGCTTCTTTACGGGATCTAGGAGATATCACATCCTTTGGTTGTGTGTATGTTTTCAGGTTCGTGGCATCAAGGGCGTATTCTTAGCCAATCAAAAAATAGATGGAAAAGTGATGACTCTCATTACCTACAACAAAGGCAGAGACTGGGAACCACTGGCTCCTCCCCCAACTGATATGAATGGCAAACCTGTCAGCTGCAAGCAGGTAAATATGCCTGTTCATTCCTCATTCCAGCTTCAATTCCAGATTTTCAGATGGTCTTTTGTATTTCTATGTTTCTATCAGTGCTAAATTAATTTTGGTCTAGCTTTCGCACCCATTTTAATTGTATTTGAATATTTTGTTTTCTTTTTTTTTTCCATTATTTTTAAGCCCCTTTTTACCCTTCAATTAATACTTGGATTTCCCAAACATATTACTTACATATGACATTCATAAGTATAGTACCGTGCAATCATTTGAGGTTAGTAAGATATTTTTAGAACAAAAAAATTTAATAATTTTTATTAATATCTTTATTCAGCAAGAATTCAGGTAATCAAAAGTGACAGTAAAAAATTACATTGTTGCAAAAGATTTCTATTTCAAATGCTGTTCTTTTGAACTTTATATTTATCAAAGATAAAAAATATCTGAAAAATGTATAACGTTTGCACAATAATATTATGCTGCATCATTGTTTTCAATACTGATAACAATTAGAAATGTTTCTTGAGCACCTAATCAGTATATTACAATGATTTCTGAAGGATCATGTGACACTAAAGACCGGAGTAATGAATAAAATTCAGCTCTGCTATCACAGGAATAAATTACATTTTAAAAGATTAAAATAGGAAAATTGTAATAAAATACACAATGTTCCTCTTTTACAGTATTTTTGCTTAAATAAATGCAGCTTTTGTAGGCAAAAGGCACTTCTTTCAAAAACATGAAAAAAACTCTTACAGACACCTTTTAAATGGAAGTGTACATAACATATCCACAAACTAAAAACTACAATGCAGACCTTGAATTAAATATACAGTATTTGTGCAGATGTCGTTTTCCTTTCAGTTCATTGCATATTCATACCAACGAAATCGTGACTTTATTTCATTATGCATCTACAGATATATATCCATACTCTGCTTTTTTCCTGTTCAGAATGATTGTACCACAACTGTCTCAGACACAGACGTGAAGTCATTGACCCCTCGATCTGACTCATCTCCCGCTGTTTGCGGTTGAGGGTTGGTGGGCAGAGCAGGCACTGGTTCTGCTGCTGTCTCATGAGACAAAAAAGAAAAAACGACCTGAGTCATCAGTCCACACACACACACACACACACACACACACACACAGCTAGAGATGATATGTATCATTATAAATGCCCATTTTAAACACTCTGGCCATTATTTAAGACACAAATATGGTTTCTGGCAAACATGAGACAAGACAAGACAAGATATAAATCACAAGTTGAAAGGACATGTATCGACTTCTCTCTCCTTTCCTGTCTGTCTAGTCAACCCTTCTCACATCTTCATCTCTCAGCCGTCCGTTTGACATGTCTTTTTCTCATTGTTCTCTTCTCCCCGTCACTAATCAACACTCTCTCTTCCTTCCTCTCTCATTTTTTTTGTCATTTTTACTGCTCTTCTCCTTTTTTATTGCCACCCTGTTGAGGTTTTTGGCACCTTAAATATGATTTATATTCATGCTCTGATTCATCTTTTAGCCGGAACATTATGTAGTACGACTTGTGAAGTGATTTTAAATTATGGTGCTGCTTACTGTAGAACTTAGACTGTTATTTGTGTGTGTTAATGCAAGGTGGTTTTGTGTGTTTGTCAGAGAGTCTAGATTTTCTATTAAGTGCATACCTTATGTAAAACACTTGTTGGTGGTATATCTATTGTGTAATAATTGGGATGATTGCCAAAGTACAAAAAACAAAAAGTCAGAGAGAGTAATATTTTTCTTTGTCTCTGCTCCTCTTCCTAGCCTGACTGTCACCTCCATCTCCACCTGCGATGGGCTGACAACCCGTACGTATCTGGAACGGTCCACACTAAAGATTCTGCCCCAGGCCTCATTATGGGTGCAGGTCAGTCTTCATGACAACTGTTACACATCAGCACTGTCACCGTAGCGGTGAGGAGTCCAAAAACTAAAATCTGTACTCCTTTTCAATTACAAGAAGTAATTATATTCCAGATCCAAAAAAACTGTGGAAATTGTGATAGTGTGTACAAAGCAGATAATTTGTTCACTAAAAAGGAAGCCATTGAGCCCACACGAGGCACAAAAGGAGGCAGGCACAGATATATGAAATATTTGCTCTTTATTGCCACAGGGTTCATGGGGATTTGAGGAAGACAATACATTAATGTTCTTGAATCCAAGGCTAGAGCTATTGCCAGTTCACAAGGTCATCAAGTTTGTCCATTCCCTCAGGGTTACAGACATATAACGCACACACACACACACACACACGCACAACACACACACACACAGACAGTGTCACAGTGACTTGTTCACTCTTGACTTATTTCTCTTACTAACAAACACCTGAGCAGTCTCTGGTTTTAAACACACTGAAGCTTGTACTCACCATATGAATGTACATGTACATACACCGCACAAAGTGAGCACTGAGTCTCCATCAAATCCTGCTTTCTCTTGATATTATTGTGCACTTCCTCAGTAAAATGTTCAGCTCTAACTAATTCTCAGCCTTTGATCCACAATAGCCTCCAGTTTTCTCGCAGTTTCATTTTTTTATATGCAACTCGCTCACGACTACTCCTCCTTCTCTCTTAAAATTAAACAAAGTGAGGAAATTGCTGCTTCGCCTCAAGTTAAAAAGAAGAAAATTGAAGATGCTCTCTCCCTCTTTGTATTTATATGGAGATATTCTGTGTGTATCTTCTCTTCAGGTAACCTTGGGTCTCAGCTGGTTGAATATAAAGAGGAGATGTACATCACCTCAGACTGTGGCAAGACCTGGAAACAGGTGAGAATGAACACAGAAAAGACACTAATGGTCTGCGAATGTGTTTTACAATGACTTTTCGGTGTCAGAAAAATGCTTCATTATAGCTTCTTCTGTGACTTGTCACGACTCTTTAGGTTTGCTCTTTGTATTTAACACCCACCTTTCCCAACAGACTTGGTTAGGTTTGCAGATCTCTGTTTCTCTTGTTCCCATTCTGCCTAATTTCATTTGACACCCTCTCATTTGCTGCCGTTTCAGCACTCAGTATGTGGCAGACTTATTTCTCTGTCTTAATGTCCTTTCAATGATTTTCGAGATTGTCGCTGCCTCTCATTTCCTCAGCTCTATTTATCCCTAATGACATTAAATCTTGATTATGACAATTATGAAGATGAACTTGAAGAGATTATTTCATTTGCTCACTGTAGGTTTTTGAAGAAGAGCATCACATTCTTTATCTGGATCATGGCGGTGTCATTGTGGCCATTAAGGACACTTCAATCCCTTTAAAAATACTCAAGTAAGTTCAGTTTTTTTCTGTAATGTGATGTCTGGACATCAAAGCCAAAAACTCAAATGGACCCAGTTGCTGACATGACAAAGACTGACAGTAGAAAGAGAAACTGAGTAGCAAACACTGTAAACAGGGTCAGGCTTGTATGAAAAACAGGAATGCAAGACTTCCCTCCCTGGCTTTTGCTGACCTGATTGTGCTGGTAATCCTTTGAGTGAGCGCTTTAAGAAGCTCATTTGGCTTTGGAGGGCTCTTCAGACCACCCCGAGTTCCCGAGCAGCCTGAATCTCTTCCTTTGCACTCAGACAACTCTTTTCCCATATTATTTGAAGTGATTCACATACTAGATATCGAGTTCACCTTGTTTCACAAATGTGCGTAAAGAGGAGACCTATGAAGATCAAAGAGAAAATCACTACCATCTCTCACATAAGCCTTGAAGCCTTTCATCGGCATTGAGTCTTGGCAGTACAAACACAGCTTCCGTCAGGATAAAACTAAGAGCTTGTAGTGCTTACGCTGGCTTGTAGCCTACAAACTCTCATGTTCACACTGTGAGAATCAACGCCGATGGAGTGATTTTTCAGCTGACAGTATGTTCAGAATTTTTATAAATAGAGGAATGAATTAATTAAAAGTATTTTTGAAATGTGTAAACTGAGTTTCATGTTTGCTTAACTAAAATACACGTCTTCACTCAAAGCAGACTTGTAATATGTCATATGATGTATAATATACAATTTTCCTTGTGCGTGGTGAGTACTGCTAATAGAACATCAAAACAAATATTTTATCTTAGGTTCAGCATAGATGAAGGACAAACATGGAGCATCCACAACTTCACCAGCACTTCTGTATTTGTGGATGGACTTTTGAGTGAACCTGGAGATGAGACACTGGTTATGACGTGAGTATGGGTCCTCTGAAAACTGAACAGGAGTTACTAGTCCACTAGGGATAGTTAATCCAAAAATGAACATCATTTACTCATCTTCATGTTGTTTCAAAACATTTATGACTTACTTTCCTCTGCACAACAGATTAAGAGTGTTTTTTTTTCTTTCCATACAATGAAAATCAATGGGGACCTACTGTATGTTGTTTTGGACCCCAATGGCTTTGATTGTATGAAAGAAAACAGTTTTGGAACGATATGAGAGTAAGTAAATGATCTTCATTTTTCTGTGATTTTAGGACAATTTTATTATTTTGGAGTAATATTTTGTTTCCTGTTTTGGTTTACTATGATATAGACAGGCATTTTGCTATCAGGACTTTAGTCCATCACAAGCTGAATATTCATTGTAGAACTGCATTTAACTCAAGGAAGAATATTTATAAAATTGGACATATTGGACATTTCAGATATGAGTGCTATGCCAGATGATCGAAGCATTTTTAATTGTTTGTGACACTCGTGCACTGAATGCTATAAAACGCAGGTACAGGGTTCCACCTTGTGGCGGTGAAAAGTGATTTATTTGAGATTAAGTGTAGAGCATGTTCCCATAGACCCCAAACAGCAGGTGGTCTCTGTATTATAAAGAGGCTGCCCTTTTGATAAAGGCAATGTGAAATTCAAAGGCCTCAATTAAAGAGGCCCCCGCTCATAAGAAACACACTGCTGATGAGCGAGGTCATGTGTCTGTCCTCTCGTTTGCTCTGTTCCCAAGATGCGTAATTGGTAGAGAATGTGTTGTGACGTGAAGTCAAGGTTACACTCCAATGGTCTCGCTTTTTGGTGAAAGGGATGAATGGCTTTTGTCTCGAGGGATAATCGAATGTTTATGGATGGAGGGATGGATTAATGGACAGGTCGAAGGCTTATGTTTAATAATGCTTGCTGTTGTGGACAGGGTATTTGGCCACATAAGTTACCGTTCGGATTGGGAGCTGGTGAAGGTGGATTTCCGACAGTCGTTTCCCAGGCAATGCACAGAAGCTGATTATGACTCCTGGAAACTCACTGACCTACAGGTAATATCACTCAAAACCTCCCACTCAGCAGTAAAGTTACAGCATGCTCAAAAACAATAAAGGTTGAACCAAAGTGATGTACAGCTCATTGAAACTCATGAGAAGAAAATAAGGAAGCAGATATAGAGGTTATTATTATTAATAATAATAATAATAATATTAAACATACATATTTTCTTCAGCAAAAATATTTTCAGCAATACATATTAACTCTTCTGTTGTGGAAATAAATTTTCATTTAGGTTGTGAATCAGTTTACTATTCAAATGGAGACTCATGAGAAGTTTTCTCGTACAGGGAGAGAAATGCATCATGGGCCAGGAGCGAATGTACAGGAGGAGGAAAGAGTCATCGTTCTGCATTAAAGGGAAGAGCTATACATCAGTTTTAACAGCTAAACCTTGCCAGTGCACAGAGAAAGACTTTGCCTGGTACGAAATAGAGAGATAACCTTTGCACATTTCAAGCTAATTGCAATTATACACAGATGCCTTTGCTGTAACAGACACTCTTAACTTCACTTTCACACCCCAGTGCAGTGCATTGTGAATTAGATCTGGGGCTAAAAATAGAGCTTTACGTCTCTCTGTGTGTTCTCAGCGATTACGGCTTTGAGCGTGCTCCCAGCCTCCGGTTAGATGGGGATCGCTGTTATCCTGACTTCTGGCATGATCCTGACGCTCCACCTGAAAACTGCCACTTAGGACACAGCTACAAGTCCAGCACAGGGTAATACTGAATGCTGAACATTGAGAAATGCAGGGCATAATCACTACACTTATTAAATGTGTCAGTTTTTACACAGTAAATGCCACTACAGAAAACACCCACTCATGCATATCATAGACACTTTAGATGAGCACACAAGCTTTGTTCAGACAGGCAGATAAAATGAGTCCACATGTCTTTTGAAATCAGATCTTTTTTGCAATGTGTCTTAGTCTGTATTGTCAGATCAGATTTTCATCATTCAGGTCACATCACACATGTAATGTCAAAGTGCACAATATTACCTGAAGCTGTGTCCAAATACACTCATTTTGTACCATATCTGCTAAAGTTGGGTAAAAACCTCCACTCCGTTTCAAGTGAGAATACTTTCTCAACATCCGTTTTCATGGTGTACACTATAGTCTCCAGGCTTACAGTGACTCAGACACCAATATTTTAATGATTCTAAAAAGATGAATCACTGTCTGGCCAACTGAGATTCTGCTATGGAGATGAAGGTTAGGATCATGATTTTCTTTAGTAGTACTACTGTATGTCAGCACTGTTCGTTAGTTTTCCATCCTCTGTTTCCACTTTGACTGTACTCTCACTGACATTTTTACTATAGCAGATAGACTTTATACAGGATTGACTAGATTTAACAAACAGGTCAGATTGCATTGCTTTCAAAATATTAATCAAAAGGACTCAAAAAATGTGTGTGCATCAAGGCCATACTGAGCTGTGTTAAGTAGAGCAGAAGACTCTCGTTCAGAAAAACCTCACCTGACAAAAAAGTTGTGTTTGTTTATCAGTCTTTCTGAGACAATACCTTTCTGGACACATTATATAGATATTTTATCCACCTATTAAAGCAGATTATTGTAGGTATTTAAGAATGAAATGCATCTTTTCCACAGCTCTCCATTATAACAGTTTAAATCCAGGCCACATCACACGGATTTTCCAGTTTAAGGCAAATACAAACAAGTAAAGGCTAACATGTCTTGTGTTGTCTTGTTGTAGTTACCGGAAGGTCATCGCTAATGTTTGTGAGGGTGGCTTGAATAAAGAACAGAGCTCGAAGCAGCATTCCTGCCCTCTGCTGCCCCCTAGAGGTCTGCAGCTGGGCATCAAAGGACAGATGCTGGCTGTGGCACCCGGTGATGACATCACTTTTATAGTCCATCAGGAACAGGTGAAGTACATGGATTATTTATACAACTCTTATCATTTGAATGCTAAAATGTAAGAAAACTTTGACTAGAAAATATGAAGATTTACATGCATGGAAAAATGTTCCACTTTTTTTTTAGGCATCTTTAACTTTTGTTTCTTGTACTTCCCTCTTCAGGGTGACACCACCAGCACCAGATATCAGGTCGATTTAATGGACGGTGTCAGGGCTATATATGAAAACCTGACAGTCACAGATGAACCCATTCAACACCGTTATGAGAAGCCAGGTGTTTATCGTGTCAGTGTGAAGGCTGAAAACTCTGCTGGACATGACCAAGCTACACTTTACATCCAGGTCACAGGTCAGTAAAATCTTCAGAAATAATTTAGAGTCAAGTGAGCTTAAAGGCTGCTGCATAACATTTTGGAACATAATGATTAGTATAATCTATAATACTGTGAGGTTGAAATGTTTCTGCTGAATCATAACTCAGAATCAGGCCCATGTGAAATCTGCACAAAGAAAGGTCGGATGTTACCAAATATTGATGGAAGTTGTACACATTTCTCACACTATATATGTGACCCTGGACCACAAAACCAGTCTTAAGTGTCAATTTTTCGAAATTGAGATTTATACATCCTCTGAAAGCTGAATAACTAAGCTTTCCATTGACGTATGGTAATATTTGGCCGAGATACAACTATTTGAAGATCTGGAATCTGAGGGTGCAAAAAAATCAAAATATTAAGAAAATTGCCTTTAAAGTTGTCTAAATTAAGTTCTTAGCAATGCATATTACTAATCAAAAAACGACGTTTTGATATATTTACAGTAGTAAATTTACAAAATATCTTCATGGAATATGATCTTTACTTTATATCCTAATGATTTTTGGCATAAAAGAAAAATCTATAATTTTGACCCATACAGTGTATTTTGGGCTATTGCTACAAATATACCCCAGCGACTTAAGGACTGGTTTTGTGCTCCAGGGTCACATATGCTGTTTTATCTCAAGATAGGCTTAACACTTTCTTTTTTTGCACAACTCATATGTCTTTACTTTCTCTCCAGCTCCTCTTCAAGATGTCCATCTGGAGGTGGTCCCAATTGCTGGCAGAAATCAAGAAGTAAATCTCACAGCTATAGTGCTGCCCACTGAGGCAAACCTTACTGTGTTTTACTGGTGGATTGGAGATAACCTTCAGGTACTCTGTGGTAATTAATAATATTCTATAAAAAATATACTCATAATACATTATTTTTAGGGGACTGCCAAAAAATACTATTGCAAAAGCAGTAATGTTTTTCTGTTTTTTATTAGGTGTGTATATTAGATGTTTGTGTTCAGTATTAAAATTATTCTGACTTTTAAAAAAAAATGTATGTAATAAATTCATTGGCACTGCATCTAAGATTATATGTATACATATGTGGGATTATAATGAAAAGTTTTAAGATTAATGTTTAATGAGTTCATATACACATATACACGTGTAAATATTGAAGAAATTGACCTGGAATTAATTTGAGATACTTATGCTTAAAGGTTCAGGTGTAGCCGTTTAAAGTGATGCCTTTACACTTATTTAGATATGTATGACTTGCCTTTCCCCTCGATAGCCGAAGCTGACCCTGGAGAACAGTCTGATTACAAGGTTCTCTGAGGAGGGGGAAGTTCCTGTGACTGTTCAGGCTTCTAATGGTCGATCCATGGTACAGGACAGCAAGACTGTCATTGTCTACGGTAAGATAAAACACCCCTTGATGGTGTACAGCATCAGGGGTGGACTGGAAAGTTTTACAGCTGAATTTTGTAATTTCAGTATCCTTCAAAATTACTCTCTTCTGTTGAATTCCATCATACATATTTAGCATGTTCAGAGTGCATTGGTCCAACTTTGTGATTGTTAAAGTGTTTGAGATGGCCAGTCAAATCAAAGAAGGCAAGTTTATTATTTACAGAATTTCTAGCAAGAATTTTAGCATAATGCTTTTTAACGGTTGAAGAATGTGAGATAAGACATAAGCAGCTAAACACGATGAGGCCTAATCCTGCAATATAATCCAATAATCCAGCTGTTTTACAATAAAAAATGGTAATTGACTGAAAATAATATGTAGGAAATCTTTTTTATTTGAATATACATAAAATTCAAAGTGAAAGTTACTCAGTTATCATCCTCAGAACTGTCTTCTTTCAGAAAATACCAGGGTTTATTAACAGCAACCATTTTATTTTGGGTATGTCCATGGGAGGTCTGTGCTTAAAAAGGAAGCAGCCAATTCACCTAATAATGAAAATCATTTACTCACCCTTACGTAATTCCAAACCCATATGGCACAATTTTTGCAAAACGTAACAAAAGAATGTTTGCACTCTGTTCAACAAAAACTATAATAATATGACTGAAGGCACCACAAAGACAATCCAAATGGTGTTTGTGCTACTTACAATGGATTGGTTTTATGGTATAGGAGGTAATCACTAGTCATACAGAACTGTTCCTCTATGTAAAAATTAGTTTAAATTCTATTTGCCTTGTAAATCAGGAAATACAAATTATGACTTGAAGTACAGCAGTCGTTCTCATTAATGTTAATGAGAAGCGCAAAAAGACCAGTTATTGCAATTAAATATTTTTGAATAGCATTCATTTTTCTGTTTTGAGTTGCATTTCTATGTTAGCAAGTGGTGTTAAATTGCTCTGCGCATCGGTCAGCTAGTGTGTTATGGTGCATGTACTGCATGAATAATCTGGGCCTTGTGACAAACACAGATTGTATATAATTAAACATCATTCACAGAAACACTCTCAATACTAAAAAAAAAAGATTGGGAACTAATGCCACAGTTAATGCATACTTTTAAAGTTCTCGATTTGTGTTTGAAATCCAACTTGAGGACTAACCCTATTTCTTTGTTGTAATGACAGTGTTAAACAGAACTGAAATATTCATGTGATTCCAGGGCTGGATTGAATATTTATGAGTGTGGTGTGATAGGGATGAGGTCATGCTTGGAAAGCAGAAATGACGGTCTCCCTCAGAGACAATGTTCAGCTTGAATACAAAATGAAGAAGAACTATTGTGCACAGTCTCACTTCACTATTTCATATCGTTTGTCCTCAAGCTAAAAGTAAACCTGTTGGTTACATTTTTTAATAATTTACGTTGGATGACTTCCCAACTTTAAATTTCTGTAGAAAAAAAAAATTACTTGCCTGGAAGATTTCAGTTCTTTATTTTAAGATCACATCTTTTCAACTGAATTTATGAGTCCTTTTCACATTTTTCATGTTATATGAAAGTTTTAAAGGTATATAGTTCACCAAAAACTTACCGTTATTAATCACCTTCATGTCATTCCAAACCCATATGCTTTGCAATAGTTATTGGAGTAACAAGGTTTTGTGAGTGTGACACCAGTTGAAAGTCTTTGTCTACCTCACCTCTTGCCTCTTTTTATGCAGTAGGATCACTTCAAATAGTGAGGCTTTTAGTTGAACTAATGACAGATTAATGATTATTATAGTATTGTTTTTGTATTATTCTTTTGTGCAATATAGGTGTGAATCTCTCAGTTGATTTTTGCAGCTGCAATGTTAACATTTATATGTTCATAATACCTTGTTCATAATACAGTGTCTTTCTTCAGATCATTTCCAGGTCATCCCATTGAGTTTCAGTCGTAATTTGGATCGCTTTAACCCAAACATCCCTGAATGGAGACAAGATGTGGGACAAGTCGTAACCAAGATTCTTGCAAAGGTTCTCATCTCAATCATAAACACACAAACACTAGAGCTCTGTTTGTTTTATGCAAAACAACAATTTTAAATGTACTTATGTTGCACTCTTTGTCTAATAGCTCACAGGCGTTCCTCAGGACTCTTTGGTTACCATGGTAAAGCCTGGCCTTCCCACCACTGCAGACCTCTATGTTCTTCCTCAAGAGAGCACACCAGTGAAGAGGAGTGTGTTTGTGGATAAGGTAGATGCATCATTTTGCCTGGGATGCCACTTGAATGAGAAGAGATACATTCTCAGACTGCAAAACATTAGTCTAGCAATGAAAAACTCTTGATACGGTAACCTAAAATGAAGACATCCACAAACAACCTGGAGATACTGTTTGCATTAGAAGTAAACAGTAAATAGATGAGTCAGGGAATTCATTTCTTGTTTGCTATGGTTTACTTTGATTACTAACACACAAATTGTAATAAAGTAGCATATAATTGTAAGAATATTTTGAAGTGATATTTGTTAGGATTTAACTGTGTAGCAAATTAGCTCAAAAGGGAAATATACATAAACAATTACAATTAATTATGATTAATTACAATTATTTATATCAGCTGACAGTAATAACTGTAGCAGAAATAAATTGCCATCAACTGATCTGTTCATCCAGCAAAAATTCAGTGTAAGTTCATATCAACTCTAAAAAATGATATTTTCGTGGCCACAGAAAATACTTTCCTAAATATTAATGCATTAGATCATGTAGTAAGGATCAAAATTGTAAAGGGACATTAATTTGCAAGGCAGAATCAGAAACTCATGTAATTTGTGCACAAGAGTTTTATTAACTAAACACCAACACAAACTAGTCTAACAAACAAACAAACATGCATACACTCACACGTACATACAAAGGGGAGCTAAAGTGGATGAATGAAGCCATTAGAGAAACTAGAGAATGCAGTTATGGAAAAATGAGTCAGAACCACCTGAGTTAAAAACCATCAGTGCCGTTTTACAACGGGGTCTATAGCTTATACTAAACCTCTGTTTCGTTTAGTTAATGTACGATACTTGCATTGTCCTGGTCGTTGAACGAGTGTCCGGATGCAGTCACGGATGAAAGTTATGATGGTTTGAAGGTTTGGTGGTGTTGGAGTTCTTCAACTTCTTGTGGGTTTGAAGGGTTATGAACTCCAAAACATGTTTTTCTGGGTCGGTGGTGATTGGGAGTTTTTTCCCAGGTAGAAAGTGAAAAAGAGCTAAGAAAGAGATCTGCTGAGATCCGAGGATCTTTGGTTGAATGGAAAGTCAAGGCTGCAAGGCCTGGCGCAAAAACTTAATGGTCGCTGAGGAGCTCACATCCTCCTCATCCTCTTAGGATCTAAAAGAACCGCAGACTGCCAGCGGGTCACTGAGAGCTTTATCTGATATAGAGGTCACACATCTGGGGTGTCAAAGAGCCAATGGTGACTTTCACTTTTGGAGAGAAAGTTTACAACTCTTCGTCTCTGAACATGGTAATTTGCGTATGTAATTCGCCTGGGGTTAAGAATCTTTTCTTAGGACACTAATATGTTGCATAGGTATCAACATGTAATATTCACTCTAGATCAGATCATCCGAAGTCGAATTGATAGAGACCAAACATGGTATAAGTGAGGTGATATTAACTAGTGATCTATCATAAGCATGCATAAAACAGTATACAACACAAAAGAACATATACAAGAGCAGTAATAATATGCACAATGACCTGAAGGATATGTGTGTTCATTCAAAGAAAGGTTTTTCTATTAATTAATTAGAGAAAAGTCCATTTTTATGGCATAATGTCTTTCCTAAGGTTCAAAGATGGTGAGAGGGAGAACTCTCAACATGCCATTAGGTCATCAAGTTTATCTGGTCTGGCTGAAGTGTCCTGGTTACTATGGTAACCGGGGGCCTGGAGTCATTCACAGACATACTGTGTATTGGGTGAGGGGTCTGTGGTTATTTGTTAATCTAATGACTAATTGATTTGTTAAATCTAATGAAAAATTGTGTGTCTGATTGGTCCAAATGCTACAACTGTTATGTTCTTGTGTGTGTTCTTCATTTGCGTAGCGTGTTCCCACCATAAAGCAGGTTCTGGGTGAGAACAACGTGAGCTTCATTGTGAGAGGAGGGTTAAGAGTATTGGTGACTCTGGCAGACTCGGATAGAGGTGAGCAAAATAAAACAGATTCCAGCACCTGACAGACACTCACATTCATGTACATCTCGAAAGTATGTCAGTGAGTCACTTAACAGTTATAGCATTACAGCAAGCCCTTCGTCAATAATTACTAAAACATAACTAATGTATTTCAAAGGACCTATCACTAGTGATGTGTCTGCCAGCACAACAGAGACTGGTGCGTCACTTTACCTCTTGCTTTTAGAAGTGTCATCTTTACTCTTTAAGTATATTAATCTGCTCATGCAGAGATGGAAATTAAAGGGGAAAAATAAATCAGTAATGTTTTGTTTCTGTTCTGTTTTCTGATGTAGCTGTTACGTACAGTTGACTTCATTTACTCTTCATATGTATGCTCCTGTTGGCTTGCATTTCTGTTTGAGTTTTGTGCTGTCAAAGTCGCAGTGCTTGTCGTTTTGAATAACACATGCATGTTTAGGTTTTCTTTATTGTAAACTTTCTTTTAAACATCATTTGTTTTGTGTATATTTTTAGTTCATCTTTTAGGCATTTTAAAATTTGTGAAAGTTTTTTTTGTTTGTTTGTTTGTTTCACTGTTGTTTGTGTCACAGCCACACAAATGCCTTCATCCACACAAGGTGTGTACATTGTGTGTGATTTGTGTGATTTGAATTTGTTTTGTTTATTTTTTTACGTGTTTGGTTAGTAAATAGTTATCATTAGAGCCAGGTGATGGTTAAAGAGTTCACTCAAAAATGAAAATTCATCTCATCAAGCGTAAACTATCCCTTTAATTCCTGTGGCATTACAGGCGCTAATGATATACAGGTTAGCAGAATCAAATTTTGTATGAAATTCATTGCAAATGTTGGCAACCATCTGATAATTATGATGAAGGAAGTAAAGCCTGATGATCAGAGATGTTCCTCTTCTGCAGGTTCTCGTCTGGCTGCAGCAGGTCCAGGTGTTTGGGCTCTAGCTGTCTTTCTCATCATCAGTCTGATCTCTGCTGCAGCATTCATACTCTTCAAGTTTAAAAGGTTCGTCCTTTTCTTCAGGTTTTATTGCTGCAATTTTAAAAAGTAATATTTCATGTTTTTTGAAGACTTCCCTGTCATTCCTGGGTGGTTTATTAGGGAAAATTACTCAACCTCTTTCCAAAAGAATAACATGCACACTCATTCTGTCTTGCTGCCCATCACCAAATTGCATGGTACACACATGTATGCAGGAACCACAGATTTTCTTAGAAAAACTGTAATCTTTTGATAATGCTATGGATATTCACTGTCCCGTCACACCCCATCACTGAAGAATGCATGTTCAGTCCCCACATGTCTAACTGACAGCCAGATTATATAACAGAACATGAACTACACAACTGTGACAGGAAAAACTACAAAAACCATGGTTCCTTGCTGAGGCCAGAGGAGAGCAGCCTAACGCGTCCCTGGCTGCGTTTCAGAAAACTGCCAGGACGAAACGTCTACGCCCAGATGCACAATGAGAAGGAGCAGGAAATGACCAGCCCTGTCAATCACAGTGAGGACACGCAGAATATCATTCAAGGCGAGGAGTTCATTGATGACGACCTTGACTCGCAGACACTAGGTAAAGTTGGAGGTCGAAGCAAATTCAGTTTCCCTAGACTAACCAGTCATTACTAACCAGAAAAGAACATTTATGATCAGTCACTCTAACATCAGTTAGATAACATCAATTCAGAAATGGGGCCCGTGATTGGATTTTTTTTGTTTTTGGTCACACTTTAGTTTGGGGACCAGTTCAAACTAAAAACCAACTGTTAACTATGACTGTTGCCTTAATAAACTCCTAATTTTCTGCTTATTAAAGGGATAGTTCACCCAAAAATGAAAATTTTGCCATCATTTACTCACCCTCATGTCATTCCAAACACAAAAAATATATATTTTGAAGAACCAAGCAGCAGTTTGGACCATCAACTGTTTGATTACCAGCATTCTTCAAAATATCTTGTTTTGTGTTTAACATAAGAAAGAAATTCATACAGGTTTGTAATGACATGTGGGTGAGTAAATGACAAAATTTTCATTTTTGGGTGAACTATCCCTTTAACAGTTGGTAAGGTAAATGTTAAGTTTCAATATGGTGTATGATTAAGGGATCTAAAATATGGTCATTAAGAATAAGGCATTAATGTGTTCTTTATAAGAACTAATAAATGGTCAATATGCTAGTACTATGCATGCTAATAATAATCATCTAGTTAATAGTGAGAATTGGTCTCTAAACTAAACTCTTCACAATAAATATTCAGTTTGTTAATGCATGAGGTATCATGAACTTATAATGAACTATACTTTTATACTATTTATTAATTAAAAAAGTTAGTTTATTTATGAAATATTGTTCGTTAAGTCATGTCCATTCCTAATATTTAATTTTTAAACTTAAAGCTTAACATATTGTACTATGTAGAAGTGTTTTTTCATATGTATGTATAAATTAACATTACCCAAGATTAATAATGCTGTAAAATTGTTGTTTTTTTAGTTAAGAATTTTAAATGGATTAACTAATGTTTATTTCATTTAAATTTAACCTTATTTTAAAGTCTTATTTATTCGAGTCAAAAGGCACATAAAACTATTAATATTTTAGTATTATTAACACGGTTTTATTTATTACTTGCTATTTATTTTTTATGTAAACATGGCTTTTAAATGACTTAAATGTTATCATTACTAATCACCTCACGAGTTGGTTAAAATGTCTACAGTCCAAAGACAAAATTCTAAAAATGAATCTAGAACAATCTATATAGGTTTTATTATTAAATGTCTACATTGTCTTCAATGTTACATTGTGCAACAACCTTGAGTGATGAAGAGCATTTTTTTCACCTGCTGCCTTTACAAAACCTCCTTCTGCTTTTCTTGTTGCCAGGCAACCACTCAGGAGTGGTGTTGAGCATAAATTCAAGGGAGCTGCACAGTTACTTGACCAGCTGATGACCAATGTGAAGGTGCCAGTGATGAGCACAATAGACTATGCCTTCCTCCTCTCTCCAGATCTGACCCTTCAGACACCCTTACAGGAGAGAGATCAGAGACACACCTGCACCGAACCTTCTCCTCCTCTCTCTATCTTCTCTCTGTCTTTTCCAGCCTCTTTTCCCGCATCTTTTCCCTCATTCCGCGAGGTGGATTTTGTACCCATCTGCTGCGCCCCGACTTCACTGATCACATACGCACACTTACATTTGTTGGTCTTTGCACCCTGCAGTCTGTCTCATCTCTGTCCACCTTCTCTCTCATCTCTTCTCATTATTGCTCTTATCACAGGAGCATGGAATCAGCCCCACTTACTAATTCCCAGGGAGAAACTCATTGACAAACGCTTTATTTTCCATCTTTTGTTAGTTTTGTCTTTCTGTCTGAATAGTGTTTTTGACTCTCTTGTGGTCACTGTAAACTCAGATTAGACAGATAGGTGAGTGAAGCTGTGCAGATGTGGTGCAGTGCAGGAAACGATACACATTTCATTCAGGGGAAGCAATGCTTGTTAGATATAGCCAAAGGGAAAACACTTAAGATATCCTGTCACCCTCTTTTCTTTGTATTGTAAAAAAAAAAAATTGAGTTTAATTTTCATATGCAATAACACATCTCTTTCTTTAATCAACAAAATCTATTCTTTTGCCCTGTTTCATGATTATGCTATGCAGTAAAGTCAAGTCATTTTTGTCTGTCTCATCTGATGCTGCAACACATCAGTGATATTTCTCTTTTCCCATTCCACATCATTAATATCTATAGTGCAAATTAGTTAAGGGAAAGAAAACTTATTACCATTTATTATTACACTGACACAAGAAATGCTTTTATCGCAAGCAAATTGTGTCAAAAAGGCAGGAGCAAAAAAATGATGCACCTTTCCAGTTACTGCCAAATCAGCACAGCTGGATCTTTCTTGGTGTTCTTAGAAAACCTGCACCAATTATCAGGGCCATCGCTTAAATTTATAAGGCCCCAGACATTTTTTTGTGGGTGTCCTTATAATAGGGTCTGGTACATTGGCTCTTTTCCCCTTGAGCCTTATTCCTGTCTGTTTTGCCAAATTCTCATCTGTGAGATTATAGTCCACTGCATAATGAAACAGTATCCCCTAACAAATCAAATCCCATCGTTCATCGTGTCAAAATCTTTTGTGAAAGCTAGCTAAATTCATATGCTCATTTATTTATTGGACTTTAGAATTCCTCACAAGCATCAGCCATCAGCTCTTGACAGGGAGTCAACACAGGATGGTACACAGCGTAGCATGTGCTGCCTGTCAGGTGTAGTGTGTGTATAAGCCTATATTAGGCGTAGAAGGACGAGGTTATGTTCCCTTTCGTTTGGCTTGTATATATAACAACGTGTACATAACCCTCTGTATATAGACCCTCCGAAATATGACACTTTCAATAGACCAAAATGTGCACTGTTTTCTCCCAAATGCCTCGCACTGGGTTTTCTTGAATTCAGGAGTTCTACGTGGACATGATTTGATCACTTCTACATCTTTGTCTTTATTCAGCATTGTTTACTGAAGGATATTCTTAATATTTCACACTATCTATAACATTTACACTCACATGACTTAAAGAGCTGTGTGAGAAGTGGTGCACTGTGTCTTTGTGTGCATTCTGATTTCTTTTTTTTGTTTAGACATTTTAAGGGTTTAGCTGTTTGAATCAAGGTGTCTGTCTCAATGCACACGTCTCGCTGTTGGAATCACTAGTGTTTTCTGGATGTGAATGGATGAGGGTCTCTCACTTGCACTAATCACAGTTCTTGTACAGTGTTGTTCAGGTGGGTTCAGGGAACACTTCATTTTCAAGTGAGAAAGACACTGTGTATGTTACATCATACTACATGAGAAAGGATCAGTCCGGGATATAGGGTGACCATATGTCCTCTTTTTTTCTCACATGTCTGGTACTTCTTAATTGTCTTTAAGGGATAGTTCACCCAATAATAAAAATTACCACATAATTTACTCAAGCTATCTTAGGTGTTTATGACTTCAGAGTTACATTAAAAAGTGTCCTTGCTCTTCGAGGATTTGTAAATAAAAATGTCAGAGGATTTCATTATAAGCCAGGAGGAGAATGGTTTACTGTAAACAAAAGTTGTTTTTTGTGAGACTAGTATATTCTCACCAGAGCTTACGCTACACATACGTCATCCGCTGGAACGCCACTCTCTCGTTAACGTGTGTACGACTGTTTACAGAAGCTACAGTTTACAACTTGTAAAGTTTTAAATATGGACATTTTTCTTACACAAACGCATTGCTTCGCTTCAAAAGGCCTTTATTAACCCCCCAGAGCCGTGTGGAGTCCTTTTTGTGATGGATGGATGAACTTTATTGGACTTTAAAATCTCAACGCCCATTCACTGCCATTATAAAGCTTGGAAGAGTCAGGAAAGTCATTTTTTTTTTATATAACTTAAAAAAAGAAGAAAGTCATATACATCTATGATAGCTTGAGGGTGAGCAAATCATGGGATAATTTTCTTATGTGTGTGATCTATCTCTTTAAATGTCTGGGTTCTGGCTTTTTTCATTCTTTCAAGAGGTAAAGACTGAAAAGTAGTGATGCAAGCATTGGACATATTTGACCAATCGTTTTATGCAAGAAAGTGGGATCTATAGAGAAGCATGAGGACTGTAGAGACCATGTCAATAGTAAAATAAAGCCAAAACCCAGAAATTTTAGACAATTTAGAAATCCCGGCCAGAATGTGTACAAATAAAAAAAAAGAAAGAAAGAAAAAGAAAAAAGAAGCATGTATAGTCACCCTATTGGAAATCTTGACCAAACTGATAGTTTGCAGGTTCACTGTCTTTTTAACACATTCTGTTGTGGAGCTTGAACAGATTGTGTCTTTCCGAGTTTGATTCAAACATTGACTGTTTTATGACGGTCTTGAGTCAATAGATTCTTTCAGCATAAACCAAAAAGATGGCATCTCTACATTCACCAGTTTATGCTTATGTATATCAATAATACAAAATTGTTCATTTCTGTACAATGCAAACAGTATGGACTAATTGCACCAGAAGCTGAACTGTCTTTTTTTGTTTTGTTTTACCTGTATATGCAGTTATTTAGTAGTGTGTCATTTGTATTTCCATCTATGAAGCGACAATGAGGAAAAGATTGAGTGTCCCATTAAGAGACGTTTCTGCGTAAGTTTATCTTTAGTGATGGAACACTCCTACAACAAGGACACTTCGTATATACACACCTGAATCTAGAAATTCAGACTCAAATGTGGTGGAGACACAGTTGAACTGATTCTGTATTTTTTCACTTTTTTTTGTTTTGTTTTGTTCTTGTTTCTTTATAATGTAAATGTTTTTGACTCCACTGCAGCAAGTGAAAAGCACTTAATTAGCGTGTCTGAATTCAAACACACTAACTGTAAAGGTTTGTTTTGTTAGTTTGAGCTGTTTAATAAAGTTTTAACATGATTCATGAAGCGGATACACGTTTTCATTTCAGTCTATAGAACAAAACATACATGAAACCTTTGATGGTTGATCCTCGGTAAAACTCATTTATGTGTGTGATGTGAGAGTCAGAACTGAACCAAAATCAGATTTGATGGCATTTAGCAAGTGTTTGCATTTTAATCACTGCAGTGAAGAACAAACTACAAGAGTTAAATAAAATACAGGTTGGTTATTTTTTATTTTTTAAGAACAAAAGGTGAAGCATGTTAAATTAGTCCAAACATGTACGTAATAATGAGAATATCTTAAATATTGTCAATACAAGTGCTCAGTACTATAATCCGTAAGGCACTTTTTAAGACTTGCAACCCTGAATTAAAGTGTAAGATTTCTGCAGGTGCAGGGACCTTTTCATTTTCAGTCATTCATTTTCTTCTGTGGTACATGCAAAAACACTCTATTTGAACTAGTGAGGTTCATAATATCATGAGAAAGGATGAATGCCCCCTCACTAAACACAACTGTTTTGCAATTGTACAAACATATTGCATAATTCCACTGGATTCTCAGTCACAACAACAATATAAATGCTTAAAAATTAAAAAAAAAAAAAAAACTACTCCTTTAGGTGCAAAAACAAAACAAAACTGTAAACTAAAGAAAATAAGTTTTTTTTTTTTAAATTTTGAAATGTTTGTTTGATGCATAAGTAGATGCTTTGGGTGCTGACATTTGTTTCAGTGCATAGATTCAAAGCTTTGGGATCAACATCGGTCCTTTGGCTTATAACAGTCTTGAGGACTTTCCACACAATCCTCAGGTCCCTGCTCTTGATCATTACTGCTACTTAAATTAGCATAGCATCGCAATGTAACATTAAAACAATACCAAGTAACTAGGCTACATATTAATCACATCCAACTTACAAACAAACAATCAAATCTTAAAGCAATATACTCGATTGTGTTAATCTTACTGAACTAATGTGCAACATATGCACAAAATACAATGTCTCTTGGTTGGTAGGAAAGGTGAAGGGAAAACACGGCACACATAAATTATCCTGGATCACAAATCTACAACAACAGCAACATACAGTATTTAAAATAATAACAATAAATGTAACACTGAAAACGACTGCTCATGTTAGTGGTTAAGTGATGAAAACAGGCAAGAAAAGGCACTTTCAGTAACAGGTCTCAACAGTGTAGTATAGCTTTAAGAGTAAGACAAGACAAATACACAAGTATTTGTGTAAGTGCATTGTAATCATTCCCTTATTTTCCTTTTTTTCGGCAGCTTCAGATTAGCTTTGGCTTAATTTTTGTCCTCCTGGGATCATTTGATCAGATTAAAAAATGCTTAAAAACTTTCCCATTTTTGTATTAAAATCGATTTTTTTCAAAATGTTTTTGATTTAGGTTATACATAATGTTCAATGTTCTGTTGCTTAAGGTCCTGATGTGCCACCCACATCACAGTTTTACTTGAGTGATCTGCAAGTTGACTGAATCATTAAAAAGAACTGGTAAAACAGAATAATTAATTTGCAAATCACTAATTTAAGCCCCCTCAAAGCAGCAATTCTGTCTTAAATAACTCAAAATAGTTTCAGCGTGGCAATACTCATGCAGTTTTAAGTGAGTTTAAATTTTGTAGTAGCTGTGTGAACATTCACAAGCCATTCAAATACAAATGCCACCTTTTTGTAGTCGATCAGAAACAAAATACTTTCATAGTATAGGTGATATTTTCTATATAACATACAATTGAGAAAATGTAAAGCTTTTCTGTGGGTCTTTGAAATAATTACACAATATTAGGATGCTGACTTGACTGATACAGTAGCCATTCAATAGGAGGAGTCTGTTTTCAAGTGGATTCCCCATGGTGCCTTCAATTGCTTTATGATTTACTTACATAAAATTTACCATTGAAACATTTTTTGCTACGTATTTCAGTTAAAAACATCAGAAAACTAACTTGAAAATAAAACAGGTGGACAGTATATGTCAGCTCTCACACAAAGTGTATGTCTGTCAGTGTTGTCCGCGGAATTAAGCTACTTTCATAATGCTGCCATGGGCTGTTTTTTTATAGTCCGCAAAATACCCCCGCCCTCCTGGAGCATGATTTTGACCAAGTTGGGACCTAGAAGCAGGTTTTGACCACCTGGAATTGGGCTAGTTTTGAGCACCAATTGAGGTGGTTTTGTTACACAGACCTGGCAACCCTGATGTCTGTCAAAACCTTTTATAATGTCACAAACTGCCATGAGACGACAATACTCTCTCTTCCCTTCTCTCTCTGCTCTTTCCTTTAGTGACAGTTCTGGCATTTTGGGTGGCATCTCTGTTTGTTGACATTGCAGCGGCAGCCTCCACTCGTGTCTCCAGGACCCTGAAGTGAGAAAGACAAATGAAGCTCTGTTTCCAAATAATAAATATAACCAATTAACAATGATTTTGAAAAAACTTTTTTAGGGAATCTGTAGGTCGCTGTATTTATGGCTTTGTCATAGTGATAACTGATCAACATGGCTTGGTTTAACTGCCAGAATGTAGTCATTAGAAATGAAACCAGCATTATACAACCTTTATATAACCTTTCCTATGTATGATAACCAATGGAGCCAGAGAGTAAAGCTTATATCCCAGTCTTATGAAAAAAGCTCTTACTTTGGGCCCCCAGCGTGGTCCTCTGGTGACCCAGCAGATCTCAGTGTGGCAGACAGTACAGCGCAGCCAATCACAGCCCTCCTTCTTCTGCACAATGATGCCACACTGAGGGCAATGCATCGCCTCTCCAGAATTAACAAGAGTCTGTGTGAGTGATGGGACAAAAATTTGGGGGTAAATAATAATAATAATAATAATACTAAAGAAAGAAAGAAATTGATCAAAAGTGACGGTAACATTCTGTTCATGTGTGAGTGATGGGACAAAAAAGAAAAAGAAAAGGGATGAACATTTATAACTTATAAGGAACAAGATGTTGTCACATAACAAAGGGTCTTTCTTAACATTAGCTTTGATATACAACAAGGATCTATATTTGTTTGTGCTTGACCTTCAGCAGGTCTCTGGTTCTTCGCGCTGCAGAGTCATTGATGGCACGGGCTGCTAGATCATCCTGATACTGCTTACAATTCATCCCTTCATGAATGGCCTAAGCAGAGGAAAAACAAGCCAAAGTCCTTTACCTTATATTATAGTGAGAACCTAATAGAGAAAGAAAAACCTAGATGTACATGTCATTGTTTAAGGGTTCAGTTCAGTGTGTTCAAGTATTTGACATACTTTACCTTGCAGAGCAGGCAGTTTTGTTTTTTGCACACTGGGCAGTGGAAAGTGTTGACAGTGTCTTCATAAACACACCAGCCAGGACAGTCTGCTGTAGCACAGTGATAACTGCCTCACATCGAGACTCTGCAACAGACAGACCCCTCTGCAACCAGCGCTCATAATCATCTACTGACACCAGCTGAGTGAGAAAGATAGCAGAGCCAAAAATTTGTTACTTGTACTGACTCGATAAATGACTCAAATTAATAGAAATGTTGTCTGATGTTATTCGAAGCCAGATAAGTACATTATTAGGACCAAGAATTAAGTAGGGTTAACATAATAAACAAAGCAGTAAATAATACAATTTGTCAAAGAAAAATCTTTTCTTTTCATTTAGTTTACCTTTATCTTTAGATAAACTAAAATAAAAACATTTTATATATATATATATATAAACAGAACATATTTTTAAAAACTATATACTTTTTTAAATAAAAATTATAACAGTATCTCAACGACACTACAATTATACTGGTATATATGGATGAGGCTACAAAATGACTCCGTACAGTAAGTTTTGACAGCACGTGTCATTTTAACCAATGGCACTGTCATTAAAAGCCTTTCAGAGCAGCATTGCTCCAGGTCTCCTGTCAATTGCGCTCCAGCACCATGGACAGTGTCACATCCGCGGAGTGAGAGAACAACAGACAGCTACAGACACTTCTCATCAATGTGTGAATACCAGACAGTATGGTCTTTTTGTAGACAAAATAAAAGCGGTATAAATGAATGAGATCTCACAGCTCTGATTTCTCTTTCCTGCAAGATGCAATCGCAGGCGTAGGCCTCGTCTCTGTATGGACATGCCACCTGAGGATCCTCCGACATCAGAATCACAGAGCGCAGACACTCTCTACCCACAGAAACACAGAGGGTTCTCTTAACTACTGCATGACAATACAGAACAATAAATGTCACTATGTGTGTGCTACAGCAGCACACTCTCTGTCTTCCTCACTTGCAGAAGCAGTGGAGACACTCTCGGAGCAGGACTCCCTCGCCAGGCTCAAGCTCCACATAGCAGATCCTGCACTCCACTCTCTCTGGGTTAGGAACCAGATCCTGTCCGTCCATCTGCACCAGACGTGCATAGTTCTCTCTGCGTTCTGCTTCTCTGGCCTACAGACACAGAAAGAGCAGCTGTTAGAACTAAAGAAGCAAACATGGATGGGCATTCATAGATAGACCGTGTGAGGGAAAACACATTGCATGTGCTGTTACTTCTGACCGTATCTTGAAGATTGGTGCGACAGAAACATGGTCTAAAACCTACAAGATCCCAATGGCATATCCGAGCATTTCTTAGTTTAGATTAGAGACTTTGTGTCGTAATGTGCATACATAATAAATGTTCCTTTGGAAATAGTAATGTGTGACAGTGGAAATATATAATATACAGGTGCATCTTGATAAATTAAAATGTCGTGGAAAAGTTAATTTATTTCAGTAACTCAAATTGTGAAACTCGTGTTTGAAATAAATTCAATACACACACTGAAGTAGTTTCTACTCAGCAAATTAGAATATGGTGACATGCCAATCAGCTAATCAACTCAAAACACCTGCAAAGATTTCCTGAGCCTTCAAAATGGTCTCTCAGTTTGGTTCACTAGGCTACACAATCACGGCGAAGACTGCTGATCTGACAGTTGTCCAGAAGACAATCATTGACACCCTTCACAAGGAGGGTAAGCCACAAACATTCATTGCCAAAGAAGCTGGCTGTTCACAGAGTGCTGTATCCAAGCATGCTAACAGAAAGTTGAGTGGAAGAAAAAGATGCACAACCAACCGAGAGAACCGCAGCCTTATGAGGATTGTCAAGCAAAATCAATTCAAGAATTTGGGTGAACTTCACAAGGAATGGACTGAGGCTGGGGTCAAGGCATCAAGAGCCACCACACACAGACGTGTCAAGGAATTTGGCTACAGTTGTCGTATTCCTCTTGTTATGCCACTCCTGAACCACAGACAACGTCAGAGGCGTCTTACCTGGGCTAAAGAGAAGAACTGGACTGTTTCCCAGTGGTCCAAAGTCCTCTTTTCAGATAAGAGCAAGTTTTGTATTTCATTTGGAAACCAAGGTCCTAGAGTCTGGAGGAAGGGTGGAGAAGCTCATAGCCCAAGTTGCTTGAAGTCCAGTGTTAAGTTTTCACAGTCTGTGATGATTCCCATTGTCCATTGTGTTTTTTGAAAACCAAAGTCACTGCACCCTTTACCAAGAAATTTTGGAGCACTTCATGCTTCTTTCTGCTGACCAGCTTTTTAAAGATGCTGATTTCATTTTCCAGCAGGATTTGGCACCTGCCCACACTACCAAAAGCACCAAAAGTTGGTTAAATGACCATGGTGTTGGTGTGCTTGACTGGCCAGCAAACTCACCAGACCTGAACCCCAGAGAGAATCTATGAGGTATTGTCAAGAGGAAAATGAGAAACGAGACCAAAAAATGCAGATGAGCTGAAGGCCACTGTCAAAGAAACCTGGGCTTCCATACCACCTCAGCAGTGCCACAAACTGATCACCTCCATGCCACGCCGAATTGAGGCAGTAATTAGAGCAAAAGGAGCCCCTACCAAGTATTGAGTACATATACAGTAAATGAACATACTTTCCAGAAGGCCAACAATTCACTAAAATTTTTTTTTTTTATTGGTCTTATGAAGTATTCTAATTTGTTGAGATGGTAAATTGGTGGGTTTTTGTTAAATGTGAGCCAAAATCATTACAATTAAAAGAACCAAAGACTTAAACTACTTCAGTCTGTGTGCACTGAATTTATTTAATACACGAGTTTCACAATTTACTGAAATAAATTAACTTTTCCACGATACTCTAATTTATTGAGATGCACCTGTATATATGTGACCCTGGACCACAAAACCAGTCATAAGTTGCATCATCTGAAGATGAATAAATTAGCTTTCCATTGATGTATTGTTTGTTAGGATCGGACAATATTTGGCCGAGATACAACTATTTGAAAATCTGGAATCTAAATATTGAGAAAATCACATTTAAAGTTGTCTAAATTAAGTTCTTAGCTATGCATACTACTGATCAAAAATTAAGTTTTTATATATTTACGGTAGAAAATTCACTAAATATCTTCATGGAACATGATCTTTACTTAATATCCTAATCCTAAAATGGATAATTTTGACCCATACAATGTATTTTTGGCTATTGCTACAAATATACCCCAGCGACTTAAGACTGGTTTTGTGGTCCAGGGTCACATATACATATATACATATATATATATATACACATATATACATGTGTAAGTGTACCGTTAATTTCTATACCAATAATAGCATAGGTAGTTAACTAGAATTACTAAAAACATGAATTCTACAAAATAAAGTAACACCCAAATTACATAAATAAATGCAATTGTAATACATATACAGTTTACACAATATTTATGAATGCATACATTAATGCAAATACTTACCTTATATGTTTAAACTGATCACACAACAGAGCTGTTACTTATATTCAGTGTACACTTATATCAGTGTATGCACATACATAAAAAAAAAATATAGATACAGAAGACACCCAGGTGTGAATGGTATGTACCTATTAATAGAACTTTATTTGAGTTTGTCACATAGTTAATTTGCATAGACATTTGTCTTTCCTAAATTCCAGGCTATTTTACACTTGAGTTAACATGAGAGAATCAAGCCGTCATACAGACAAACAAGTTATGCTACATTACAGCCCTAACTGAACCAACCAAAACACATCTTCCTGTTTCCTCCCCTCTCACACTGGTTAAGCCTACTCATCATTTAGCAGATGCATTTTATCCATAATGCACTAACTACCAGTCCTCATAAAGAAACTTGGGGTTACATGCATTGCTCATGGGCACTGTGGTAATTACTAAATGCTCTTTCTGCATATTTTTTCCAACTAAAAAACTTTTTTATGCCAACTTCGTATGCTTCTAACAGTATGAACAAAAAACTCTCTCGGTCTACAACATTTTCACCAAGTTATGTCTTTTTGCTTGAGTGCAAAAATTGTATACAATGTGTTTTCTCGGCATGCATACAATTAGTTTGGCCAAATGGAGTCAAAAGGTTTCCGCAACACTGTCCAGACTGATCTCATGAGAAAACAACTATTTAACAAGGTGGAGATTTCATATGAGTTCGTATGATGTGATTCAAAGCAAACATGAAGATCCACCCCCAAACCCAACCATCAGTGGGAAATATGCACAAAAACACAAATAAGATCATACTAAATCATATGAATTCGCCACCAATTCGTCAAAATGTAAAACAGAATGTGAGACTGTGTTCCACAGGTTTGGCATGTCAGACACTGTTTATATAAACTTTATTTAATCTTACAGTTTCAACATCAATGCAAAATGAATGTTGCTTGTGTGTGAACAGCTGCAGTCTGCAGTGATGTAGGATAAGGTAAAAGTTGGTGTTTAATTTTGGAAACAAAAAGTGCATCGTTGGATGATCTGTCACAGAACTCAATGTAGAATTGTCATTCTACAATGAAAAAATGCTGAGATGTATTGTATTAAGAGATCTATAATCTCTGACCTGAAACTGTCACTTCAAAAATTCCATGACTAAAATCATTCAGCTCTTGAATATATGAGAATTTGAAACTATTTTACAAGATACTGTCAGACAAGATCAGACTGAACTTGTATCGAACAGGTTACATAAATGGATGCTCTACACTCCTGCAAAAGCTGTGCAGTAAGAGTCATTTCTTACGTCTGCTTACAAAGATATACAGTATATGCGATCTGCGTATTAAGTGAGTCTTTACCTGAATAACATTTTAAACCAAGATACAGCGCAACAAAGCATCTCATTAGACCAAATGAAGTAACTGCTTTGCCATAATATTATAAAAATTTACCTTCTGTATGACTATTGCAGTGTTTAATATAAAGGTGTTTTTGGAATTGGTTTTAACTTTTGTAAAAAGTTCCACTCGAATAGATGAGGTTGGCATGGATCAAATTCATTAGCAGTGAACTGCTCAGGCATATACAAGTTGTGCAGTATACCAGCTGTACTGTAGCTGCATTTGGAGTATGAGTGTGCCTGGTTTGTTAGTTGAGACTATGCACTGAATGTGTGTGCACGCGCGAGTCAGTAGTCCTGGTCGAGGTTGTGCAGTAGTGAGTTGTTGCCCCTCAGCTCCTCTCTTCTCCCTTTCTCCTTAAAAAAAATAGAGACAAAAGAGAAGAGATTCAAACTGAGGAGTCAATCAGAACTCAGGCTTTATCCTACACAAAAACCCTTAGAGATGAGTAAAAGTAGCTCTTTAATAGTGGTCAGCTGATATGGGTTTTTCAATGACTGATGATGATTTCTAAAGAGAAAGGTCACTAGTGGCTAATATAATATTGCTGTATGAATAAAACATTTTAAACGATAACAAATGAGATGCATAAAAATTGCTGAAATTAAATGAACACTTATTTTTCCTATTATACTTAAAGTCAGCACAAAATGAAAACTGTTTTCTAAATGCATGTTATAGATCTCATTGTAAACGATTTGTATGTATGTGTCATAACTGTGTATCATAACTGGATCTTCCAGTGAAAATGCCTTCTGCCTCCATTTTTCAGTCCCCACCCTATAGTTATTTTTTTTTCTCGATAATCTGTTACACTCAGCAAGGTTTCTGCAGGATTTTTAAGCTCAAATTTAAGACTTTTTAAGTTTAAATAAAATTAATACCATATTAGCATGGTAGGGCAATGTTTACAGTACCATATTAAACTGTAAAAAGCATAATTTACAATTCAGATACAAGTTTTCACAAAAACAAAAAGTTTTATAAAGTGATAAACTTTACATTTCAGCCTTTAAACCATTTTTAAGAAAATGGATAAGTCAAAATTATTAATTATTATACTGATTTAAACTATCGTTATCAATAAATTATTATATAAATTAAATAACGAATTAGGGGTGTGTGATATTGACAAAAAATTATATCTTGATATTTTCTGGGATTTTATCAATAACGATAATTAGACGATATTTTTCTGAGTGTGTTATTGTGCTGGTATCTTAAAGATTACCGTGGACAGCTGACTCCTGATTTTTTTTGCTATTCTTCATATTCTGTGTGGTCAGATCACAGCAATGATAGAAATTAATCTTGAAAATAAGTTTTATGGACATTTTTACCTTTAAGCCGTTTTTTTTTTTTCTAAAAGTGTGCATCATCTTTTGAGTCAAATTCTTGCATTTGGGCTATTACCAAGCAAACGAAATCAGTATCAACAAAATTGATCTTTGCAATGCATCTGAAGTGGCATTTAGATGTATTTACACACTGTTTAATGCAGCTCAGAGGGACAAAGAATGCTAACCTACAGTTACAAATGCATAAATAAATGTTTTGATAATTGAAACATAAAACGTTGAAAACTGATGTTTGAAATTATTTTTAAAAAATGAAGATATGAAAACTGAAAAATGAAGATTTGAAGAATGTGAAATTAAAACCGCCAGTAGGTGGCAGCAAGTCACTGTTAATAAGTGAGTCATTGCGATTGAACCGAATCATTTGAACAGTTGATTCATTCAGGAACAAAACACTGCCATGTTGCTTAGAGACGCAAAACTGTGCCGTGACTGTGTTTGGAATGATTTTTGTTGGCGAAATAGAGCAAAATCAGGAAATATGGTGTCTAAAACGTAAGTCTCTTAATATTAACTGTTTGTTTATTGAACTGTTGCATAAATTCAATATCACATTTGTAACCATGCTGACTTTTGGAGAAAAAAGCGGTACTCTTCGTCTGATATTAACTATATGAAATTATATAAATATAGGCTATACATTTTCTGCCCCCATATCTTAAATTATGTTATTATTCTAAATGCATTTTAATAATAGACTGAATCATGCAGTGAAAGAAGGCACTCATACGCATACTAGTTTAACCAATGTTAACTGATTCATTCTCTGCCAGCAGGTGTCGCGTTTGGCAGAAATATAACGGTTTTCCGGTAATGGCAGAACACAAAGCAGCGCAGCACCGGACTTTACACTTACAGCGCTCATGTTTATTTCATTAAATCATAGCCTTTTTAAGTTTAATCGTCACAATCAGCCATATCGCAATTCTGGTCTTTCCGTCTCCAAATTCAAGACCTCTTGAAATCGTAATTAAGACTTTCTTGTACAATTTAAGACTTTTTAAGACCCCGCGGAAACCCTGACTCAGACATATGTCACAATATGAAAGGAAAATTCTGCCACTACTTAAGTTTTATCACAACTTCATTGAAATTCACCACTACATTTAGAAAAAAAGGCTCTCTGTAAATTTTGGAACAGAACAACACTGTTCGACAGCTGATATTCTCAAAATCGCCGAAGTATTTGTATACACTACAGAGGTCTATCATTCATTCTCATTCAATTTATATGAATACAAACCAAATTACTATGCCATCCTGAGGATTTTGTCCTAAACCTGGGTGTGAGCGTAGATGTAAAATGGCTGGTGTGCATGAGATGTATAAGCCAACAGCAAAAGCAACATGCCAGACTCATCTGTTCCCAATGATTTCCACAAGCAACACAATGAAGTGGAATATTCCAATGGTAGCAGGCAGAATTATTGTGCAAAATGTGCTCATGCTTTCTCAATTGAATTTCACAAGCCTCACCTGTTGGTACTGCCTTATTGCTTCTTTTTCCTGTTGAATGCGTCTTAGCTCCAGAGCATCTGGTCTGTAGTTGCCAGGAACAGTGTAGCCTTCAGGTCTGTCTGCGCTACACATTTCACAGCCAGGACGTGTCGGTTTATTAATATATGTACAGGTTGGGCAGGCCCATCCCAGCTACATACCCACAAAAACAAGTATTCAAATAAGCACCATAATCTCATTTTGTGTGTACATCAATGTATTTGCATACTTGTTTCTTTCCTGTTTATGTATTTCAAATATAATTAAAGGTTCAATACATTACAAAATGTCTGTGCTTTGTGTTAAAGAAGCATCTGTTTTGTTCTGTGTGTTCACATAATTTTGTACCTGTGTGCTTGTTCTGTTGGGCGCCAGGGCTTCATTTAACTGTGGTAGCTCAAGGTTGATGAAGTCACGAATATTACCCAAACCCAACCTCTCTGTACTTCCCGCACTGTTACCTACAAGATCAAGAGGTCATGATGTAAAATTGGAGGCACATTTTGCAGAAGGCATCACTTTTAATTACTTTGTAATTAAATGTAATTGCATCACTTTTAATGTTACTTTGCTTGTGTAAATGCATGCTATGACTTTTAACTGGTGGTCTGGGAATACACACTCAGGGTATTATGGCTGTTATGAAGTCTTGTAGGCAGGGTGCTGTATGGTCTTGAGGTTGTGTTCAGTGCTGGCCCATTGGTAACTGCTTCTTGGTGGGGCTGATTAGTTGTTGGCACCAAAGCCGGCATGAGCAAAGCACTCTCCTGTTCTTGTTGGTAAAGTCCTCGACTGAGACGAGCCTGACGGGCAGAAATGAGATAAAGGAATGCAGTGTCGCCTTCTCGCTGAACTCCATAAGAAGCCAGAGAGCGGTGATCAGCGCACAAAGACTGGCCGATGACCCAGCGTTGCACACGTGGATGAAAACCATAGTCTGCAAAGACCTTACAGAACAAAAACTATGTGTCATTAACAAAGCTAAAAAGCAACTAAGCTAACTGTGAGAATTGCATGGCATTGAAAGAATGACAACAAATGATGCTTATTTGGTTATTGGTTAGTAGTTTATATGGTTAATGTTAATCAGTGCCTACCTGATGTTTGAGAGCACCAATTGTGGAGTGAGGGAAGACTTTCACTGTGACACAACAGGAGGAGGATGCATCCTCTACCACCACAGCCAGGCTGCATGATAAATCAATGCATTAGCTGAGATCAGAATTGCTTGGAAAATGTGTGTAGATGTGAAATTGTGTGTTGAGTTGGTATAAATTATAATTCACTCAAGCATGAAAATTATGTCATTATTTACTCACCTGATGTTCATCCAAACCTGTATGGCCTGTTTTTCTTCTGTGGAACACAAAAGAAGATAGTTTGTCCATTCTGCAGTATACCTCCTTTTGTGCTCCACAGAAGAAATACACTCATACAGGCCTTACAACATCAGCATGCATAAATGACAGAACTGTCATTTCTGGGTGAATAATCCTTTTAAATCTCACTAAAATACTTCATGCAATAGACATCTTTTATCACTTGCTGCTTTCTGTCTGGTTAGAACACATTGTTAAACTGAGTGGGCCAGTGTTTGTAAACATGAAATTTACCTAATTTCAGTGTCTGTGTAATTTCGTTTAGATGGTTGAATGCTCAGAGCAGCTCTCTGTTTAGCTAAAGACGATGCACAGACAGATGCCGAACGAACATCACCTGCCTCTATTGCGCTAACCAGCTCCGCACAAATCTCCTCTAGAGAGAAAAGTAAAAAGGGTGAAAATGTATAAGGACAAGAATGGATAAGGAGCGGGATAGAAGGAAGAATCGGAAATGGAAGGAGAACAAGTGGGTGTAACAGAGATATTTGCATCAACATAATAGACAATTGGCACTTTGTTTATTGTTTGGCAACAATGTCAAGCAGATCGTGAGCAGAAAATTAAAACAAGAACACAATTGATTACCTGTACGTGGCATGGGTGGATTGCTCTGTGTATCCAGAGGCTGAGGAGGTAGCCGTCTTTCTTCATTGGGGGAACTAATCGCCACTGAAAAGAAGAGCAAGAGACATAGTGGTTTAAAAGCTCAGAAAAGAAGAAGAAGAAAAAAAAAGTACATTTAAAGGAAATGCAAAGCTATTATACAAAACTAGAGGAATTACACAATTAAGCCGGGTGCACACTGTACGATCTTGGCCACAATTTGGCAATCTAAGACAAATTTTGGAAATCCTACAAGATTACTCTGCTCCAAAATCTGTAGTCTTTGATTGCTATTTTGACGTGTTTGCCAACAGCTGATTAATGACAATTGCAATTCATGACCTCCGATGAAATACTGCCAGAGTCAGAAGTTTTGAGGCAGTCTTGCAGTGTGGCTTCTCCTATGACAACCGTCAAATCAAGAACCATTGGGAGCACAGAAAAAAACCCTCTTTACCCACACATTATCATCTTTGTTTTTTTTTGTGCCATTTTTCTTTTCAAGACAAGCCATGACCAAATTAACCAAATGAAATTAAGGGGTAGTCGCGGCCTAATGGTTAGGGGGTCGGGCTTGTAACCTGAAGGCTGCCGGTTTGATTCTCGCGCCGGCAGGAATTGAAGGTGGGGATTGTGTATGAACAGCACTCTCTCCTTCGATACCATGACGTGGTGCCCTTGAGCAAGGCATCGAACCCCTAATTGCTCCCCGGAAGCTGGAGCAATAGGTGTTCACTGTCTGTGTGCGCGCATTTGTTCACTACTCACTGCTGTGTGTGTGCACTTGGATGGGTTAAATGCAGAGCACCAATTTCGAGTATGGGTCACCATACTTGACAATACGTCACTAACTTAACTTAACACTGGAGATTTTTAAAGCCATTTCAATTCTGCATGTGAATGAGGCTCATTGGCACAGAATGTCTCATGGATTGATGATGTAAAACTCAGGACGAGTCTTCTTGCATATGTCCTTTTTTAACGAGGCTTGACTGTCATACAGTCTGCATTAATGACAATTGAGATCCCAGTGTAACATGGCTTATAGCTGGGATCATGTTCATACAGTCTGACAAGCAACAATCGTAAGGATTTTAATAAACCTTACAGGGTGTATCATGATGAACAAAAGTGACAAATTGTTGGAAGAAAGCGGAAGGAAGGCAAACCTCTTTGTGCCTCACGGAGTGATGACATCACCACAGTGGCCCACTCCTGTGCTTCCTGCTCACAGCGGAAGTTGAAAGTGATACGATCATGTGGTGGTGTTGCCAAACTCAGTTCATGGCACTGTGGGGACTTGACTTCATAGCAAACAGTCTTGAGGTCAAACTCAGCAATGGACTGAATGAAAATAAACAGCGTTATTTACTTTCACATAACATAACACATAGGGTAGAGTGGGGTAAAACGCCCCCCCTACAGTTTTTCCCAAAATAACCACAAGATAAATTTTTATTGTAACTATGGACTACGTTGGCAAGAGTGATGTAGAAGTTTTCACCACGAAGTGGTACACTGGTGATGTACTGGAAAGAAAACGGCTTTCACAGTAAATGATCTAATTTTCAACAGCAAGAAAAAAAGTGTTTTAAAGCTTGTTGTTTTGAAGAACATCGCAGTTATGAGAACAGTAGGGCCTGTAGATAGGGAGTACGTGTTATTTAAGAAAAATATAATAATATTTTCAGAATTACATGATTTTTTTCTCAAACATAGTGTGTGGGTTAAAACGCCCCCAGGGGGCAATGGACAATTACTGTAGTTATTCAGTTCTGAACATCAAATCCTTTGTTTTTCCATCAAATGTATTCTAACTAGTTGGTTGAATAAAAATATTTGGACTTTATATTTAAAAATGACCTCAAGTTAGCATCAGGTAGCTAGTTAGCTAGCCAGTTAGCATCAGCTAACTCTTCTTCTTCTTCTTCAAATAGACTATTAGGCTATAATTTTGTAATTCACAATTATTGATTATATTATTTTTTAATTTTAAGCTAAAACCGCCTGTACTCTGATTTTGCTGTAAATGTTTAAAGCAAATTGCTTTGTCAGACTAGAGGGCATTTGTTTTGGTAAAACAGCCCCCTTGGCACAAATTTAATTTTTGTTAAAAATCTAATAACATGAAAACTCTGGACATTTTTCATACTTGTCTTATAATTTATGCCATTGTCACTAAAACTATGATAACTTTTCTGAACACATTTAACTTTTGTTTCACTGCAAAATAAATGACAATCCATAAAGGGGGGCGTTTTCCCCCACTCTACCCTAAAATTTACATTCATTGATTACACAACTAAAATAATAATAGTCCCAAGAAATATCCATTTCTCACAAGCAAATAAACGACCTAGCTTATTTAACCCCTATTATCATCTACTAACTTAAAATGAGGCATTTTTTCACTATTATGAGCTGTCGTTATTGTCTTATCTGGTTATATTCATCATTGGGTACACGAGAGCTATCTTTTCAAAACAACATTTTCAGGATCATGAGTGTAATGAGGTTCCAAAGAGACAGCAGGACTCAAATCCAAAATGAAATAATATTATTTCTGTTTGGCATCTCTAAGACCCTGGGTATTAGATATTAAACGTATTTGAAACGAAATAATTGGTTTAACTTTTTATTATAATTATTTTACATTTATGTACATACAAATAATAGCGAAGTTTATATCAACAGATTCACGAGGTAGTTTCACTTTCTTTCTTTTTCAGTCTATTACAGCAAATAAAAGTATCAATGCTGAACAGAAGTATTATTGCGTCTAGTAATATTAAATACGTAGCGTGAAGAGCATTAAGTGTATTTATGACTCAACTCTGAGCAAACTATCAAATTTAGGGGGTGGAGGAAGGATTTCAAAAACAAAGACCAGCAAAACAACATGTGATTCACTCATGTGTGCTCGCCAGAGGGCAGCGCTATATTACGCCTAGCGCAGATACTTCTGGAATTAAAATACTACTATGTTGCGCTTTTTTAAATCAACTCTTCACCAGTATTCAGAGCACCGCGGACTGAAACTTAACGCAAGTTCGACGTTTCCTCACCACGCTGCGTCCAGCCGCGGCTCCGCTGATGTCCCGTAACGCGAGGCGGAATTCCCCTGCCTTCCCTGGGTCCATGCTCAGCTGAAGACGGAGAGATTCGTCTCCGGCCCCCGGGAGACAAAGCGGTCGTATACCTGAGTGGCATACTGACACCTTCACCGACATCAACACAGTGCTACAGGCCGACTGCGAGGCCTCCTGGCCGAGATGAGACGGTGCAGACTGGGCCGGCGGAGGTGTGTGAGTCCACCCGCCTGAGCTCAGCGACATGCCGCCGCCGAGTGACTACTTCAGGCGGGAATATGTCGTGTTGACACTCCAGTACCAGCCGGGCTTTTGTGCTAATATGATGTTTGGAGATATGCTACGACTCCCTGATCCGGACACTTACACAAAAGTAGCGGCCTTGTCATCTTTGTTTTAGTTTCTGATTGAGGGCAGCCCAGCGTCAGAGCAGGAAGAAACACGGCTCAAGCAGAGACAGACATTTTACACTGAGAGAGCAGACGCTGCGCCTCCTGCCGAAAACACACTCACATACACTCTGCTTTCTCATCTAGGGGATATCCCAATTTTCCATATCAGGCTTAAATTTCATCTCATGAAACTGTAACTGTAATGTAACTGTGGTGATGTTAACTGTCGTTACAGTTACATGATTGCACAAAAATACTGGTTAGGCTGTGGTTTACTGGGCTTTTATGTTGTTATTAAGGTTTAATTACACCTTATATCACAGTTAAACCATGAAGACTCTAGTAAAATCATGGTAAATATTTCGGATGGTTTTACTATTGTTTTGCATTCAATAATAATAATAATAATAATAATAATAATAACAAACTTAAACTATCGCTACTGTAGCAAAACCATTCATGTCCCACTGGTTTGTTCCGTTTATCCATTGGCAGGCTAGATTGTATACAAAACAGTAATATTCATTGATTTAGTTACAAAATATGAAATCATATTTACTCTTTAGAATTTTTATTTATTTTTTTTTTTTACATTTTGATAATCCGAGAAAATGTTCTGTGTTGATTAAAACACGTATGTATAAATGAATGAATAAATAAATATGTCCTCTCTATTCACGCACTTTACACATGAACTGGGGGCTAAGTCCTAATTGTCACGTCCCACTAGAAGTGGATCGAATTACCACTCAGCATTCTAAACACCTTCTCATATCTGCTTCTAACTATGCATCAAACCTCGGCATACAATGCCTAAATAATATTTAGTCTTTAAAATGTTAACATTTAAAAATTTTCCACTGCACAAAAAAATATACACTTTGCAAAGAATTCATAAAAGGGTCAATCGCTCTTTTGACTTGATTTAAATGACATGACCATTTAGCCAATGGAATGTCTAGTACATTTAATTGACAGACTAAGTAGCCAATAGAAGTGCTATATTATTTTCCTGGACACACGGTGGGCGTGGTCATCATCAACGGAAATGTTTGAGACTGCCAAGAGGCGTGGTTTGTACATTGTTTTCGGATACAGAGACTGTTGTTGGATGTTTTCGAGATTTTTGCTAACATAAGACAAGAAATAGGAGACATAATCGTTAGCGAGAGGTCGCAAGTGCTAATTTAAGCATCGGTTCATCAAGTCGCGTCATTTAAACCGACGCTTAAATCGTTTTCAGAAGGTAAATTTGTTGTAGGTCAAGTAAGGGGATGCTGCTGCAGTCGCTGCCTTGGAGCTCGACACAATCGCTGAATTTTATGTTGCGTTTAGTCGAAATAAGAGAAGAGAAAGTAAGAGAAAACGCCTGCAGAATATGTCAGTCTCGACCGAGTCATTTTCACATTTGCTGAATTTACATTGTACAACGTTTTTTTATTGTTGTCCCGCACCGCGCGTAGACGCCAGAGCATTTTAGCTTTTATTGTGTTGTTAGTTGAACAACTCCGTTAACCGAACTGTCTGTGAACCGAACTTACTACTCCATTCGCCCAGATTTGTTTTTAGTTGGAAAGTGGCAGTACAACAGTAAAGGTAAGCATTACAATTGTTACACTACGACATGTCGTCAATACTAAAAACCATAGCTGGTCAGTTGCTGTCGCTGGATGGAAATAATAGAATGTATTTATTCCTAAACCTCTTCGCTCTTTCATAATGTAATTTTGTCTTGTTTAATATTTTATCAATAAAATGTCCCCACTTTAGTGTTTTTTATTTTCACGCCCAGGTCGATTTATAAAGTAGGAAGTGCTTAAAGGGTTGTTGTTGGGGGGAGGGGGACAGGCAGATGGATGTTATGATTGTCTTACAGTTTTCAGATGTAAAGTCAATAAATAATTCATCTTTTAATGCAGTTTTATGGTTGGTTTATTTATTTTATTTTTTTAAATACATAAATACATAATTTTCGTTAACGCACATACTATTTTCTTGTTTATATGGACAATTATGCAGTACGTACGGAAAGTTGTTTTTACGTAACGCGCTGAGTGGGAGTCATTTAACTTATGTAACAAAGCAACGCTACACGCACCCAACTGTTTCCATTTGGGCATCTCCATTACACTGTTTACAACTAGTTGCATTAATAAATTGTTTATATTGTAACCGGTTACTCACACACAATGAAATAAGAGATATTTGGCTTCTGATAAGTATGTGTATGTGTTTTGTTTTCCAGCTATGAAGCTTTTAGAGAATTCCCGTTTTGAGGCATTGAGCTCCCAGCTGTGTGTTGAAACTGGAGATGCTCACATCCTTGGCAGGTGTGAACTTTGGAAATAATTGCAAATGTTTTTTCCTTTGAACATTTTTGAACTCTTAAGAGTTGTGATTTACAAAAATGTGGGTACCGTGTAACACCTGGGAATATAACAAAATTTTAAGTGTTCAGGCTTTGCAAACTCTTAAAGAGAGAGTTCACCTAAAAATGCAAATTTTGTATTTCACTCACCCTTATGTCATTCCAAACTTTGACTTTCAACACTTTTATGTAGTGCTCAATGTATATGTGTTGATCAAAGTTTATATATGAATAAAAGCCTAAATTAAATCTGTTCATCATATAAAGTGATAATTTCTCTTCGGAAAGACTAGAATCAAATCACACTATTCATATCAATTAATCATTATGAATTTTTTCATCTTTAAAGTTTTTGTGGAATGAGCTGTCAATGAGGGGACATAAATTGCCTTAGGTTTTATTAAAATACCTTCATTTGTGTTTAGAATATGAATAAAAGTCATACATTTTAATGAATGACATACAGGTGAGTAAATGGTGACAGGATTTTCACTTTTGGGTGAACTATCTCTTTAAATCATTTAAATGTCTAGAATGAACGCACAGAATAATGAATATACAGTTCTGAAGTATGTAATTGGGTACAAATGGCTCTTTCTGAGTGCAGACTCTGTAAAAAATATTAAGAATCCTTATCCAGTACATACTAACAACTGGAAGATTCATGGAATTCGTTGGTCAAAAGGAGCAGTAACCCTGGATTTAGGTTGCTTTAGATGTCAGGTGTCTGTTCTGGTAAACATCCTGTCACACATCAACATGCACATATTTTGATTCTTCCTGTGGTTATTTTAGTGTCAAAGCGTCATGTGCATAAGTGTTTTAGCTTTTACTCTGCAAACATTAGCATGTTTCAGCTCAGTGCAGGAACCAGCAGAAATAAGAAAGTTGCTGAATTATTATAAATGATAGCAATTCTTATATTATGTCAAAAGAGTGTCATTTTAGCAACTGTGTAGTTCAGTAGTTCTATACTTTTAACAACTTCAAATGATGTCACAGTGCCGTAAGTGATATTGAACCCAATTTATTGGTTTTTACTAATTGTACACTACTTGTTTCTTTATCTTTTGCTGTTAGGTTTAAAACTATATTGTATTGTTTTCTTTCACTTTGTGAAGATGTTATGCAAGGATAAGGGGGTCTGATATACCCAGAGTAAAGACGCGATTGTTGTACCCATGACACAGATTGCAGTGTCCTCTAACACATACCACTGTGGTTATTTAGGGGTGCATGTAAACCCAGCTGAGATTCATATGATCTGCCAGCTTCTTTAGCATTTAGTCTTGTTATTGGATTAGTTTAGAGTACAGTACAGAGAGATCAAATGTGGTATCTCAGAGCACAGATGCCAATACCATTTATATATATCTTTTAATAGTGCTCACAATGGCATCAGTGTATGTGTACAACTTTAAACTAGTGAAGAGCCTAACTAACCAATACATGCATAGTTGCCTTGGTACCATCTCTATTTACTAACAGACACCATCAGTATCTTGTTACAGCCCTACTCTCAAACTGTCTAGTTTGGTGTGACATGTCTTTCTTCAAACTGATCTTTACACACCAGACACATACAGTTTATGATACAGTTCAACCTTTGTTCTCCACCGTTTGCTTGTCTTTCACTGATTTATGGAGCGTCAACGCAGGGCTACAGTGTCCCAAATCATATGATTCTCCTCCGCGTCCTGCTACAGCCTTTGCCCTTTACCTATAAATAATCACGTCTGTGGACTGTTACAGGGACTGTCTAAAGTTGCACAACCTCTCTTGCATAAGCCAGAAAGATAAACACGCACGATATTACCATGTCCTCCCCCCTCGCTCTACATCTGTGACATTTTAGCCAAGCCTAAAAATATAGGTTTGGAAAAGCCCAGCAGTTGAGTTGGGATGATTAAAACATTTTTGAAATCACACTCGGAGTTAGAATTTTACTGCAATACAAAAAAGTTTGTTGTATCTTATATAAATCCCAAACAATATATTATGCCGATATTTGTGTGTGCAATTGTTTGTGTAGTCATTAAATAATCAAGTCAATCCCTTTCTTATTCGTTTTCTCTTTTCCTAGGATTGAGAGCTACTCGTGTAAGATGGCGGGTGATGACAAGCACATGTTTAAGCAGTTTTGTCAGGAGGGGGAGCCACATGTTCTTGAAGCTCTGTCACCCCCTCAGTCCAGCAGCGCTCCAAGCCCTAACCTGTAAGCCTTAACACACAACCATAGGTTTCACCTCGGCTATTGTGGTCACACTAGACAATATCTCTTGTGTGCTTTCTTTTAGATTGGGGAAGAGTGGGGAGGATGGAGAAAACCCACTAAGTGATAAGTGTTGCAGGAAGACCTTGTTCTACCTTATCACCACCCTGAACGAGTCGTTCCGGCCTGATTATGACTTCAGTGCTGCCCGTGCCCATGAGTTCAGCCGAGAGCCCAGCGTTAACTGGGTTAGTATGACTTGTTTCCATTGTATCACAATAATGTTTCTGCTGGGGAACTTTTTATGTGATGTTATATTATTAAATGCCAGGTACAAAGGTTTTTAGATGCACTGTCAAGAACTGAGAAAAGTAAAAAATTCAAGGCAACACTATGCAATCAGATTTATAAGTTCTCTAAATGATTGTATTAATTAGTAACACTCTTTTTTTTTTTTTTTTTTTTTGTCAGTTTTAATTTGTTCACAAATTGTAAAATGTAAAAAAACTTTGTATAGGTACCTACAGCTTTCTTGAAAAATTTCAGTTAGTAATACAGTAAATAGATCTTTTTTTTCATATCATCCTTCAGAAACAAAGATATTTGGGATGTAGATTGAAAGGGTTGTATATGAACCTCAACACTTGACACACTATCCTCAAGAATGGTGAAAATCAACAAATGTAGAACAACAGTAATGACGAAACAACAGCAAAATAAAAAAAAATATCAGCAAATAGCAAAAAATGTATTCATGTTGCAGTGCATGCTGGGAACTCAACATTTAACTTGTTAGTAATAATATACCTCTATGAAATTCTTTGTTCAGACAACTATGTTTGACTAGTTAGGACTAGTAATTCACACATTTTTTGTGAATCAAATGGTCCCATAAACTGTAAAATATGTAGTTTAGTATGATTGTTTCCTAACAGTCTGTTTGTGTCCTCCAGGTGGTTGACTCTGTTAACAGCAGCCTTTGTTCTGCTGTGGGGGAGCAGTTTAACTCTTTAGGACCAGAACTGTGGAATGCCATTGATCAAGAGATAAGCCTGCAGGGCTGTGATATCTATAGGTGTGTGATGAGTAAAGAAATAATTTCTCCCTCATTAAATGTGTTCTGTACATGTATTTTACTAACAGCCATTGTTATGTTGTTTGTAGCTACAACCCAGACCTTGACTCTGACCCCTTCGGTGAGGAAGGCAGCCTGTGGTCCTTCAACTACTTCTTTTACAACAAGAAGCTTAAACGCATTGTATTTTTCACTTGCCGCTCAGTCAGGTCTGTAATCACTCACTGTGCACACATTATAAAAATCATTTTCTAGCCATTTTCTTTTTTCCTCCTTTTTAACATCATGTTCTTTTCAGTGTCCTCAGTAGTTATGGTCGCAGTGGCCTTGACAATGAGTTGGACATGGAGCTGGATGATGAAGAGGAAGTGTACAGCTTCATGGAAGACAGGTGAGATTGTTTTAATGATGACATCTTCATACAATCCATGAGGGTTCTAGTTGTCCTAGACCATTAAATCTGGAAAAAAAAAAAAAACGATTGTGCTTTTTACAATATGTAATAGGTCTGTGAGCCATCTCTATATATGTGTTTGCCATTGTCTTTTAAAAAGGTGTCTCTTGTTCTGTTTTGCAGGTTCCCCCAAGCTCTGTGTGTCTAAAGCTTTCTCAGGGATGACAACCTGCGCTTCAGCCAAAGGGCCTCGCTGTTAACTTTGCACCCAGTTTCTTCTTTCTTTTTTTTTGGAGGAAAAAAAAAAAAACTTTCAAAGCTTTATTTTCTGGGGATTTTCTTAAGTGTGTGTATGTGTGTTTCATTTTTACTTCACTGTGGACTGAAGAGAAGAAAAAAGTTAATTTACCCCTCCCATTTGCCTCTAAAGAAGATCACAAACTGGCTGAGAGGAATTCCAGAAGAGCTGCTGGGACCAGGTTTGACACAGACTCATTTAAGCATTGGCTGAGACCAAACAAAAACCACTGGAAACCAGCTCATCCTAGGAGTGAATGAAAGTCACATTTAGACACCAGCATTTTGACAGTGGAGAATATGAACACACTTTGGAATACAAAGACTGCATGCCTTCTGGATTTGTGCCCCTCTGTTTTATTGGTTCTTCTAATATTTCACTTTTTTTTTTTTTTAGGGCGGGGGGGGGTGTTCAGTCAAATATTTTTATCAAAACCAACTTAACAGGTACTTTTCCCCCCTCTACATATATTTACTGGGATTTAAACCAATGATCCTTGAATTGGTAGTATCATGCTCTAGCAAACGAACTCTAGACATGCTAGACTTATTTTCCTAAAATCTTTATATAAGGTTGAACTATAAAGCTTTTGAACTATAATTCATTTATTTTAGTATACACTGCACTGATTATTATTATTATTATTATTAAATGTCTGCAGGTTTCACTTTTGTTGCTGCAATTTCTTTGGCTTTCTGTAATATGGGCTTTGCTATGAGTTTACCAACTGTTGTTATTTTGGCATACCTGAATGGTGAACATGCAAACCAAATATCGTTGCCGCTCTCAAGGCTGGTGAACCCAAATCTGTCCTTTTTTTTTTTTTTTTCATAACGATGTGAATTTTTTTTTTTTTTTTTAATAACAGCTCTGAAGGAAAATGTGAATGGAAGCTGTCTTGTTGCCAGATAGCATCTGTGACAATAAAAGTACAGGTTAATCACCAGTTTGGCCTTATCTCTTTAATATTCACTTTTATCTCTTCCATTTCAGTGACCGTCTAAATTTTGAATTGCGTGGCAGGGGCAGCTGCCATTTAACCTGCCACCGCCAATTGCGCCCGCCAGTGGCAGCTGCCACCGCTATGTGCGCCTGCCACGTCCCCAGTAACCGCTTGCCTCGCGACCCGTCACCGCTATAGCAAACAGCTCCATTATGGTTTTAAAGGGAGGAATAATCTAGCAAATAGGTAAATAAATGTAGCACTGTTTGTATGTTTATAAGCATCAATCGGAGTGACGCTAAACTGTGGCAGGCTCCTCAGTCTGAATTAAGAAGCTGCGCAAAAATACTTACTGCAGATTTCTGAATGTTTACACTCCGATTGGTGCACATGAGCAAACAGACAGTGAAACTGTACATGTATTTACCTTTTTGTCACTGTACCTTATATTTTATTACTTTTTTAAAATCCATAATGGAGCGCGCGTCCCCCCTGCTCCGATTGATGTGCGTAAGGAAACAGAATGCAACCACAACTCTGCCTGCCCCATATGACACACCCGTCAGATCTCGGCACAGCTGTCGAAGAACATGTTACAGCCAAGGTGAGTTCACTTAATATTTAAAAACTTTTGTTGTTAAATATTGTTCAAGGACCTTTGTAACTAGTACTCTGGTGAGTTTATACAGTGTTTTATACAGTATATAAAAACATTTTAAGTTCACCATTCAGCAACATTGAAACAACAGCTTTATTTATTTGTTTGTTTATTTATTTGTATGTATGTATGCAGAGCTTAGACACCATACTACAACAACACTGGCAAAAAAAAATTTTTTTTAAGAGTTTTAAAATACAGGCTACACATTTGGACTTAGAAGCAAACTCAAAAAGACAGCATATATTAAAAAACACCTTTTGTATTTGTTTATTTTTTACACTTAACCATACAACAAGGCATACAACAGTGTTGCCATCAAAACTGAATCTCAGGATAATCTGTAAAAGAGAAAGATTAGAAGTATGTTTAGGTTTATAAAATACATAGAATGAACATGACTAAAGAGAACATTAAAATCAAGAAAAAAAAAGCCACTTTAACACATTTACTTTAAATGTCGCTTTGTTTGCAAAGCCATTTCTGCCTTTCCATGCATGTAGCTGTAGCCAAAAAAGTTGGTTACGCAAAAAAAGATAGTTATGATCTTTCAGGTCCGTCGTTCTCAAATCCAGGTTCGCTCACAACCAATCAGATTGCTCGGTTACAGTTCAATGTAGTTCAACCAATCAAAAACTTCTTATGTCTGAAGGCTGAGGGTCGTCGGTGTTGTATTTGTTTGCGGGTGCGGGTGCGGGTGGGGTGGCCGGTTTCAAAACAATAAATGTCCCGTGTCGAGGACAGCCCCCCAAAACCCGATGTAACTTGACTGCTTTTAAAAGTAGGTTTTTTTGTTTGTTTGTTGTTGTTTTTTCATTTGTTTTAAATATAAGCCTGCACGTTACGTTTGTCATTTTACAGCCTTGAATGTAAGTATATAAACATAACCTTTACATCCATAACGGCGGATTGATGCATATAAACAAACAAACAAACAGTGCATTTCTACATTTATTTACCTGTTCGCCACATAACTTAAGTTTTATTCCTCCCTTAAGCATAACGGCGCGCAGCCCCAAAGCCAATCGATTGATGCTTATAAACAAACAAACAGTGCATTTCTACATTTATTTACCTATTTGCCAGATTATTACTCGCTTTAAAACCATAATGGAGCGCACAGCGCCTAAGCATCACGCCACCTGTTTGCTATAGCGGTGGCAGGTCCGGTGGCAGGCGCACATAGCGGTGGCAGGTTAAATGGCAGCTGCCCCTGCCACGCAAAAATTTTACCCTTACTGGGAAATACTTTACCTTAATACCTGGCTTTGTGTTTAATCCTGTGCACAAAAACAAAAGAATGTTTTATAACTCTTCTTGAGAACTAAATATTTTGCTCATACAAACTTTGAAAACTTCAGAAATGACTAAGGTATAACGTTAGTGTAACAATCGCTCTTCACAGAAAAACCTGTGTGCTCTCCTTATAATGTAAGATGAACCACTAACAATCCATTTGTTGATCTTAAAGCGATAAAATGTATGTAATGTGAAAACGCAAAACCAATTCTTTCTTGTCAGAAGTTGCAAATCATCTTCATCTATAATCTTTCTCGTGTATCTTGGAATATTTTTTCTGTACATATCGTCGCTGTTATTTGGGATCGTCGCCAAATAAATACGTATTTTTTGCGTCATCAAAGGGCGACTGTTCAGTCGTAAACATCGGGCAAGGAGTCGGAAAGGCATGGAAAAACACTCCAGATATTTAAACCATTATTAAGATTCATCTATATCGCACAGAGTTACATTTTACATGTCCGTTGCTCATGTTCGGCGTGTTCTCAAGCCATAAAGCAGGCATTAATGATCTACAACCCGCTAAAAGCTGAGCATATTAAATCCTATATTTAGGGTTGTAGACATTTAAGACGCTCGTGACATTCAGATGGCTGTTAAACGAGTCTAATTGAATGTAACATGTAGTTAGTATGCGGGATTACAGTGTGATGAGGGAGATCATTTTGTAACCGTTACCTGCTTTCGGGGCATTCTGGAGAAAAAAAGGTTTTACGATTATTTACTCTAATGTTAATTATTCATTATTATGCTGATTTGTAGTAATAATCTCTGATGCTGTCCTCATTTGTGCAGAGATGGTGCTGCCTTTGGTGAACCTGTGTGCTCGGGAGGTGGTGAGAGACCACAGCTCTTCGCAGTATTGGTTGAGTTGTGTGCCGCGGGAGCTCTACCGAGCGTTGCTGGACGCCGCCTTCACCCACTGCCGTCCTCTGGCCGTCGGTGAGCTCGTCCAGCGGTGGCCCGAGCGAAAACTGACCGCTGGAGGCAACAGAAAAGCGGGCGAGTGCCCTCCGAACCGCCTCTGCGTTCAGGCTCTGCTGCTGGCTGTGGTCAGGGGACTGACGGACAAGAGGTACGGATGAGTCTTCACGACGCCTTTCATTTTAATGACAAAGTGAGCCATAAAAAAGACAACCTCAGGATGTTATACATAGAAATTAATTTCGTCATCATAGCATGTGACATGTCTCCGACCTTTAAAGATGAGGAGCAGCATGGATAAATATAGGTAGAAATGTCACTGATGCCCTGCTCCTTTCACCATACTAGTAGTAAACAAGTTAATGAGGCACACATGGATGTCAAATAATATATGAAAAATAGTTGGGTGGGAAGCATGTAATTAAAAGATAAAATATTAAAAATAAATACAATCTATACAATTGCAATTTAAACTTTTCAACCCCCAGAGACTGTAATAATTTACAAATGTAAGCTTTTCTAAAGATTTTTTTAATTGCATCTATAACGGTTAAATTCAAAGTGATCATGTCAATATATAATGTAATGTGTTTAAGTCATGGGATTTTTATTTATTTGTTTGTAATAGAGCTGTTTCATAAGTATTCTTTGGAAACACTATAACAAAACTGAGTTAGCTTGAGCTGTTACACATACATACATTTAGCCCATGCTAATGTTGAGTAGCAAATATGGCCACAAAAGATATAGAGAACAATTTGTTCTATTACATTAAAAGTTTCTAAAGACAGCTGACAGTCTTATTATTGAAGAAAAAGCACAATATCATCCTGGGGAATAAAATGTTTGATTAGTGCAACTGAGATTTAAAAAAAAAAAAAAACTGTTTACTGCCATCCTTGCAAGATGGCCTGATGAAAGGAGGAAAAAACATTTAAATGCAGAGTTCAAGAAGAACACTAGACAAACATGGCCTTCATGTTGGTATATCATGCCGAATGACCCCTCTTGAACAGGAAAACATAAAAGGCAAACTTGAATATGATAAAATTAATTTGGATAGACCTGTGGAGGTCTGGAAAAATGTTTTATGGAGTGATGTGACCAAACTAGAACTTTTTGGACCCATGGATCAGCAGTATGTCTGGATCCAAAAAGGCAAAGCTTATGAGCAGAGGAACACCACCTTCATGTTATGGGGTGCTTTGCTTTTGCAGGAAGTAGAAATCTTGACTTTATGAAGGACATCATGGATTCCTTGAAATATCAGGACAGTTTGGCAAGGATTGTACTGCCTTCGGTGCAAAGACTGAAGCTTGAAGATCAATAGACTTTCCTACAGGACAGCCTTCCCAAAATACATCCAAATCTATTTACGCTTGTTTCAGAGATCAGTCGTAGAATGTTCTTGAGTTCAGTTTCAGATTAAAATCTCATTGAAAATATTTGGTGGAATTTGAAGAAAGCAGTAGCAACGTGAAATCCAAAGATTATCAGTGATCTGGAAGCAAAGAATGGACCAAGATTTCTGTAGAGACGTAACAGAAACTACTAAGCACTTGCAGGCAGCGTTTATTTCATTGAATGTTATAAAGAATAAAAGATTGATTCTGCGCAAGTTTAAATTTGTTTGTATACACAGTGTTTCACAGTCATTTTGTTTTCTCTCTATCACTGTCTTTTTGTGTTGGCTTATATTGAGTCTTTCATATCTATTCAAGCATTATTTACAAGCTCTCATGTCCCTCTCTTACCAGGTGTTGCCTGCAGATGCTGGATCTCAGTGGACTTCAGTGTGAAAATGGGAAAGTTGAGGACTCGATGGGTGGATGGTCCCTCAGCGTTGCCCTTTGCTCAATGGTGCTACAAGCTCGATCTGCTGCTTCCAGGGCTCACAGGAGAGATGGAAAAAGAGGACTGGAAGCAGAACGTGACCGGGGCACCATCAAGCGAGACCGGGGCAAGGTAGGGTGCGGGAATAGTGGTGAAGGGAGTCAGGGAGGACACAGAGTGGAAGCAGTAGAGAAGATGGAGTGCAGAACTAATGAAAGGATGTTTCCAGGAGATGAGTCAGTAAAGGGTGTCAGGAGGAGGATGGAGATCCAGAGAAGAAAGACTTTATCTGAGGGGAAATCAAACACCAGCAGTAATAACAGTAGTTTATGCGACCAAGACTGGGACGAGGTAGTTATGGTCCATGTCAGGGCTGACCTTTTTGTCAATTCCCGTTCCTGGGAGCGTGTCCGTGATGCCCTTAGTCAACCGGGCCCACTGCGGCTCCACTGCCGCTACCTCCGTGTGGAGGAACTCTCAGCGCCCTCCATAGCTTCTTTGTTGGGTCTCTTGCCTCAGCAGGATCTCCTCGGTGTGGACATTCGCTACTCCAGCCTTGGGGTGTCAGGCCTGGCTATGCTGCTTCCACTGTTAGCTCCCTTTCCTCAGCTGCACTCTCTGAGACTGCATTACTGTAACTTAGATTTACAGCGCACGCAGCCGGGCCAGCAGGGGGCACTTCAGGACATGTCTAAAGGACTGGGTTCACTGAAGAGACTAAAGAGATTATGCCTGACTGCACTCCGACTGCCAGGACACCTGCGCTTGCTGCTCAGGTACATTCATACACGCGAGATTAAACAGCTGTGTTTATCAAGTCCACTCATACACTCCTACAACACATACACTTCATTATTTTACTTTTTTTTTTTTTTTGTCCAGATCTATTAAGTTATATATATATAAAATAAAAAATGCAATTAATGCAATCATGAATAAACCTCTTCTGTAAGGATGTTTTAAATTCCTGAATTCAAGTCACCTTTTTATTTAGTGCTTTATACAACAGAGATTGTTTCAAAACATTTTCAGGGTAGAAAGAAACAGAATCAGAGATGGAAACTTCATCAAATATGACAAATCCAAATTCTGCTGTAAAGCAGCTCTAAAAAGACAGTGGTGTCATTATTCAGCTCCAGTAAGTTCAGTGTTTAATCAGTTCAGTTTAACTGCCTAAAGTTTATCAATTATTTATCATGAAGTTCAATTCAGTGATAAGCAGCTTAACTGAAGGCGGTAGTTTTGTTGTCCAGCTTTAGTCAGTTTAATGTTGATTAAATCCAGTTCATGTTGATGTAAAATTCATAAGATTTGACCAGCATGTAGAAAAAGAAATGATAAAACTAATATCATAGAGAGGAGTCCTGGGGGCAAAATATAGATCTATAAATACATGACACTATTTTATATATTTTTGGTATATGTTTAATATTTTAGAGTCATTCATTTGACAGCCTGCTTGAAAATGCATGAACGTTTTTCTAAACCATATGAAAGCAACATTTCTGTGGACCTGGCGCGTTTAAGTTATCTCTCTCTTGTTTGCAGCTCTCTTTCCCAGCCTCTGGAGGTGCTAGAGCTGCCATACCTGTGCCTGACCTCCACTGACCTGGCCTACCTCTCCTGCAGCCAGCATGCGCCATTCCTGAGAGAACTTGACCTGAGTGAGAACTGGCTTGATGAATCATCCTTGCCCTCTCTGCGCCGTCTCTTAGCTCAAGCCGAAAGCTCTCTGTGCCTGCTTTCACTTTGTGGTTGTGGCCTCTCAGACACTCTCCTGGGTGCTCTTCTTCCCTCCCTGTCCTGCTGTCGGGCTTTACGTAGCTTAAGACTGGCCTTAAACCCGCTATCTAGAATGGGACTGCTTTCCCTGGCCCGTACAGTGGCAGGAATCCCTTCTCTTCGTCTGCTGCTCTATCCCAACCCACTGGAGGAATATGAGCCTGGGCTGCCGGCTCTTCCCTCCAGTGCTCAGCTGCTGGATTGGCCTCTGCTAGAGGAGTCTGAGGCCAGAGACTTGACGCTGAGGTTACTAGATGAGGTTCTGAACTTGAGAGGACGATCCCGGGACCTTCTTGTGACCTCTGACCTTCTGAACTATAGCCCAGACTTGACTGTAGATGATTAGGGGGTGAATGTCCCAAAGCTCACTCTCTTAATAAGTGTGACAATCAAAACTACGCTTAAACTAGTACTTTCAGATTGTTTTAACCACTTGTGGTTGCCAAGCTTTTTCAGTAATAGCAAACCTATTATAAAGCTTATGCACACAGTCATATAAAAAGTTTTGCTAGTGGAAACCTTAGCATTATATTGTATGCAGCTTCTCACATGAAGTTATTTTGATTTGCATTTGTTTGCTGTGTTGTGAGTAATGTATGGGTTTTATTGCCTTAAATCATACTGTAATAGGGAAATGTTTATAGCAAGCACCAACAGAAGGAACCAAGACACCTCTTAATTTTTTTTTAAACTAAACTTGTTGGCTCTTCTGAATTTTCTATGCTACCAAAAAAAAATTAACAGCCTGTTTTGTTTTATTTTTGTGTGAATATTTAAAATGTTCAGGTTCTTTGTTGTGAAACGCTTTTCAATCTTATCTGCTTTCTCACAAATCTAATTTAATCTGACCGTGTTCAATGTCTCATGAAGGAAATCAAGACCTAAAGGGATAATTTACTGGAAAATATTTTAAGTAAAATATTTTAATACTTAATTGAATTTGATTTAATACTTTAATAATTAATTTTTATTTTATACAAATTTGTATTATTTTGCCACTGTCAGTGGGTGCGCAGTGTAAAACATCATCAGAAGGCTATCTTGAATGAAGAAGCCCTGTCGCATACAAGTATTATTATTATTGTCTACATTTAATTTACTGTCATTTTCTATTATACTTTGACAAAATATCTTAAGTATTAATATACTGCAAATCGAATCTCGTGATTCAATCTAATTCCAAAACTTTTCTTGAATATTCTTAATACTTTTCTTTTCTCTATGTATTAACTATTCTTCTGTGCAATGGAGGTGTGAATTTTCACATCCCTCACAATTTGATTCGATTACAGTTCGGAGAGGGTAACAATTTGATTATAAAATGACCCTCTGCATCACATCCTCCATAAAATAATTAACAAAAAAAATGGAATAAATAATCTGTCTGTCAGGGAGAGGATTAGGGTTAGAGTTGTTCAAACAGTATATCATGCCATCATTTGACCCCTTCATCCATCCTAAGGACAAAATACCAATACCAATGCCATTACCAATACCTATACAGTTTACTGGGCTGCACAGAATTTGCAAGGCTTGCTCTGCATGGGGTCAGCCCGTGTTTTGTTGCTGCTCCGCACAGCACAACTTCCCCAGCGCTCAAGGTGTCATGTAAAGCAAATTGCTTTTCAAAGCACTAGCGTTCACTCTATATCCTTCGACAATAAAACAACCCATATGTCTCAAACATTCAACTGTCAAGTATGTACTAAAAGACTTCAAGATGATAAAGTTAGTTTGATCATAATACATTTAGATTTGTGTAATTTGATGCATCATAGAGACAGTGTATCACAGCTTTAATGCAATGCTTTTGGGAATAACTATCTGTAATATTGTACATAGGAGTGCTCCAGGAAGAAGTATCTTTGTGGTGAGGGGCGTCTGAAGTGCTGAAAATCCAGGGAAAAGGGGAATGAAGAAAGTGTTACACGAGCCATTGGTAGAGAGAGGAACCGTGGGAAATCCATCAACACAGGTCGATATGGCAATGGTGGCAGCAGATGTCCTGTTGGTTTAAAATGATGATGACTGGATAAAACAAAACCTTGGATACAGTACAGTATACTAAACTACAGTATGGCAAAACTGCAGAGTGAAAGAATCATTTCCATATTCCTTTGAGGCTGCTTTTCTGCATAAGTTAGATTTCCACTTGAACTGAACATTAGAAACGAACTTAACATCTTTTAGTGCCACAGGCATAACATATTGATAGCTGTGTTTAGTTTAGTTTAACAAATGAACGCTGAAAGTCTGGCTGAAATATATTCTAACCTTGAGGCTCCCGTATCCTAGACATGCTGTACGTCTCTCCCAGGCGCTGAATTGGTTTCAGTCTAAAGAAAAACAGATAAATTTCTCATAATTTTAAACACAGACAACACTTATTTTAAAGAGCATTTCTTGGTTATGCAAACTATTTAAACATAGATGCAGTATTTTATATGAGGTTCTTTTTGAGGTTGAATAGGACAAATTTAGCTGGTTTTCTTTAAATATTTGTTCATCTTATTTCTAAACAGACTAGAGGAAAAAAACTTTTTCCTTTACTTTTTCCAATACATTTTAAGTACTCTCACTAAAAAATATACAACAGACAAACCCAAATTATACTGAGAGTCCCAGTGTTAGTATGACATACCTAGGCAAGTCTGAAGGCACAATGACAGCATCTTTCCTGCCCTCTGGTGGAGGTGGTGGTGGTCGAGTTTGTTTGCCTTTTTGCACAGAGCAGAAATATTTGAGCACCTCCACAGGTGTGAACACACTCTGTATTCCTTCACTGCGTAGGAACACAGACCCACTGTACACCTGTGAAGCACAATACAATTACAATTCAAATGAAAAAACTTTTGTTCTCCTCAAAAATATCTCTACCAATCTGATATCTGCTCCATACCTTGTACTTTCTGGTCCAGGTAAGCAGCCAGTGGCTGGCCATGTCTCGAAGACTGTGGTGCTGGTTAGGCTTATGCTTTGTCAGGGAGTTCCAGGACTCTAATTCTGGACATAACCACAGTTCAGCTTCCTCCACACCCAACCTTTGCAGCACACACAGTACTAAATCCCTGCCAGAGATACAACAATGGAATGGTTAATTCATGCATATATATTGTATATTTCACATTAATAATGGCAATTGGGTGTCACTTTGTTCAAAAAAAAAAAAAAAAAACTGGTGGAGACAGTAGGTTAACACTCAAAAAACAAACATGAAATCAACTTTTCAATGTATATGCTCTGCAGTTGCTACTAAAGTAGGCCATTGAAAAACATCTACATTGTATTTTGTATTGCGTTAAACAAGGCAATATTCCTTACTTAAGATCAGCTTCTTTATTTGCCAACATGGCGAGTAGCTCCACAATGGTGTCAAAACCGTCAGGACTCAGATACACCAGCACATTCAGCAGCTCACCGACAAAATGCTGTTCCTCCCTTAACTGCAAAACACATACTCACATATTCATACATGTTCTTATATTGAACAGACTCATCTGTAGTGTTGACAGAGAATTCATACAACTTATATGCTCTGTATTCATACATGAAATTAAATCCAAACTTCAGAAATTGCTACTAAAATGTATATTCAGCTATGCCTTACCATGTTTTTGTGAATGCAGTTTTCCAGGCAAACCAGCAGTCCTGTACTGAGAGATTCTTTGTCTAACACCTCCTGCTGTATTAGCATAAGTAATGCATTCAGGATGCTATTCTTCTGAGCCACGCTGCAAGACATCATGAAGTTCAACAGATGCTTGCAGAATTCCTTGGGGCATAAAGAACTCGAAATACACTGAAAACACATGCAAGGATAAATTAGAAGGAGATTGAGATGTGTATACTGTTTTATAAAGAGTACGTAGGAACGGAAGAGTCCTTATGATAGGCTCATATGTGTGTTTGTATTAAACTTGCACTCAGATCAGGAAACATCTTCTGAAACCACTGTTCATCCACAAACTGCAGGAGAAACTCTGGTACATGTGAGGTGGGAGAGGGTAGGGCAGAAGAGGGCGAGGGAGGGACAGAGGTGAGTAAAGTTGGGGCAGGTTTGGAGGGTGGAGTCAGAGGGGGTGTAGGACTCTTTATTGGTGGAAGGGGCTTTTGTGGCTGTAAACATAAAGAGAGCAAATTAAAGAGAGTACACGATGAAGTGGTTATGTGATAGCATTCCATTCTTTTCTTAAAATGTGGTCACATACTGTCTTTATACCCTGCAAAATTCAGCTTACGCAACTTAGTCAGTCCTTTTATGATTTATGTAATTTTACTCAAACACATGTGACTAGAATGAACATAAACACACAAAAAACATCCTAACAGGGTATATGAGTGTCTCTGCCACTGGTGAAGGTGGAAGAGGGCTCTTCTGTGTTGATGGAGACTTTACAACGGGTGCGAGATGCATGTCAGCCTCTTCCCTCTTCTTCTTCTTCTCCTCCTCTTCATTATACAAGCGTTGCACTTCTAGTTCGCTCTGCTCATGACAAGAGAAAAAAAACATTCCATTATTTATTCAGTTATTTTTCCCCTCTGCGTACACTGTGCATGCACACAAAACTAGAATTTGAAGTTGTTCAAAACCTGATGAAGATATTTTTAAGGAATTTAAAGGAATAGTTCTGTCATTAATTACTCACCCTCATGTCGATTCAAACCCGTAAGGCCTTCGTTCATCTTCGGAACACAAATAAAAATATTTTTGATTAAATCTGAGAGCTCTCTGACCCTCCATAGACAGCAAGGGTCCTACCACGATCAAGACACAGAATTGTAGCAAGGACGTTGTTAAAATAGTCCATGTGACATCAGTGGTTCAACTGTAATTTTACAAAGCTACGAGAATATTTTTTGTGTGCAAAGAAAACAAAAATAACAACTTTATTCAACAACTTCTCTTCTGGGACAGTCCTCTGCCATTATTGATGAGAGAAGAAATCGCTGAATAAAGTCATTATTTTTGTTTTCTTTGTGCACAAAAAGTATTCTCATAGCTTTGTAAAATCACAGGTGAACCACTGATGTCACATGGACCATTTTAACGATGTCCTTACTACCTTTCTGGGCCTTGATCATAGTAGGACCACTGCTGTCTATTCAGGTTCAGAAAGCTCTCGGATTTTAATTTATGTTCTGAAGATGAACAAAGGTCTTACGGGTTTCGAGCGACATGAGGGTGATTAATTATAGACAGAATTTTCATTTTTGGGTGTACTAACCCTTTAAGGACTATGCATATCATATATTTATTTTTTTGATATATTATTCCTGGGCAGAACATGTCCCCGGGAAGTAGCATGTCTGGTCACCTTATTGTGTGATTCACACTATACAAAGAAAAATACTATATATTTTTAAGCAAAGGATGTCTCTATTGGGTAATACATATACAGCAGACTAGTAATGGATATATTGTGTATGTAAAATGATAATTTTGTAATAAAACAACTCATATGTATTTAATACACAGTCTCTCACCTGTGTTTTAGAAGAATGTAGTCTCGTGGATAAGCCATCGGTGAAGGAGGAAGGGCTCAGCGGAGGAAGCTCAGGGAGTTTAGGTGGAAAAAGTATAGCATACACATCAAACATATCTTCTTCTGGAATCTAGATGAATGATGTGAAATCTTGATATTGGCAGTCATTTACACAAACTCATTTGGATTTATTTGGAAAATATTGTCTGAAAAGACAGTAAAAGTGGAGATTGATGACAAACTTACCCTTATATCAAGGGGTTGCCTGTAAATTAGACCCAGGTAATTATTGAAAGCCTCTCGTTTGGATTTTATGTTGGCTGGTTTTCTCCTTCTGCACTCAACATCTCCTTTTTGCAAGGATTCCAGATCTTTATGTATTGCCATAAGTGCCCCAAAGTCCTTTAAGACAAACATATGGATGAGCTCTGACACACACACACACACACACACACACACACTTACTTACATTTGATACTTACTGGATCTTTTATCCTATCATAAGTTTCAGGACCATCCTTTTTAGTAATATGGCAACTCTCTGTCCTAGAGTTAGATGTTAAAAGCAAAGGATAAGGATATGGATGTGTAGCAATGTATGTTATTTGAGTAGAAATTTACCTGCATTCACGGCTCATGATTGGGATCCAGGATTTGGGTAATTCAGAGTCTGGATACCATTTCTAAGTGGGTGAGTAAAGTGAATACATTCAAAATGAATAATTAATTTTGTGTGAACAGACTATATATTGTGTGAACCTCCTTTGTTCTAGAATAAAATTTAGTGGAGTAAACCTACAGTAAAGTATTTTTATTTAGCCAGTACTCTGAACTGTTTTTAACATCAGTGTTGGTAAAGACATCAAGAGTCTGACAACTCTTCAAGCAGTTTGATTAAAAGTACTTTTAAATAAGCTGAATGCCATCTGATAACATTTTAAGCTGTACTTGTGTCCTGCAGTCCAGAGGCAGTAGTTGTGTGCGGGGGATTCTGTAGAGGTCTCCTGTGATACCCAATAGCAGGTCTCCACTCTCACAGTACGCCAAACACTCTGGCTCTGCATTCAGCTCAAGAATTCTGAAACAAACAACACAAAATTAAACTGGTATGTAATGATAATCAAAGTTTTTGTTTTTGTTTTGTGGAATATACACAACTACAAGCAAAAAGTAGCACTTAGGTCCTAACCTAAGAAGGTGGTTTTCCATATCCCAGATCCGTACAGTCCCATCCTGACTGCTTGAAGCAAACATGCTCAGCTGATGACAAGCACAGAGGCCTAGGGAAACATAAATGGACTGTCTCAATCTCAGGAGGGTCAGGGTGTGATTTACTTTAATCTCATGAAACCTGTCAATTCCTGGGTCATATTTCAATCCAATATTACAAAAAAAGAAAATTCCCATTTATGACAATTAAGATTTTTATGAAAATTCATTAGGACATTTTTTTCAGGCTTTTTATCAGATAAATGTTGGTTAATTTAATATTTATATATATTTTTTTATTATTAAAATCAGCACAAATTAAAATCTGTACACACTTTGTGGGAAACTGGCATATTGAGTATGTTTGTTTGCTTTTGTTTATGTGAAAGTATATTATAAGCTATTTTGTAATATTAGATATCTACCAAAGTAGAGTTTACTGTCTCTAACCTGTGATTTTGTTGTGATGCTTTTCATTGGGTTGCTGGTCAGATCTGCTCTGGCTGTCTAAGCTATATTGCACCAGGCTATAAGTATCATTCTCAGGAACTTGTAAGGCGAGAGTGAGTTGGGTTCCCATCAGTGCCATCAAAACAGGAGGCAGATCACACAACACGCTGAAATGGAGACTCAAACACTGCTGAGCACATGGGAACACACGCCAAACCAGCAAAGCTTTATCTTCACCTGCAATATAAAGCCATCAAGATTATCATCAGCAGATAGTCTGTTTGAATGCAGTGTGATGATGTAGTACAGTGTGTGCACCTGCAGTCAGCAGGTAGCCACTGTTGGGGTATGCCTGCATGCTGCTGATGTTCTGGTTGTTGTGAGCAGAAGTTCTGAACTGGATTTTGCCAGAATGCATATTAAGCACAGACACACAACCACCACAATGGCCCAGTATAACCAGAAACCTGTGAGAGACACACAAGCTTAGGATGTACCTTGCTTTACTTAAAAGAAAAAAAAAATAATAATAATAATAAATGTTGAGAAAAAGAACTTTGAAAGACCTCTTATGACAACAACAAAAAAGTACCACAAATACGAACCTGTTTTTTGCATCATGTAGAAGTTTTATCTTCTTTGGCTTGTGTGATCTCTGCATCTGTAAGGATCTCCATTCTTCCTGTCCTATTTGTATATCTTTAACATCATTATATAAGACCATGCAGCAAACTGTGCCTATATTTGCTTGTATCTGCCCACCTGACCATTTCCAATGCTCTATCCCATGCCACTCATCCAGTATTGTTACTGGACTGGTCAATGTACTAGCAATAGTTACCACTCCATCCTCAGTGAGGACCAGTAAGATCTCTTTAGGTACACAGTAATCAGCACACCTTACTCTTCCAATGGCTTGGAATCTAGTGAGCACTTCACCCGTTTCTTTCGTAACAACTGTGACATCACTGTTTCCATGGATACAAACTACACAGGCACGGAAGGAAGGGGGGGTTGGTGGGGTTAGGATTTGGCGGACAGGACCTCTTAGGACCCCGTCCAGTCTGCAGTGTAGATTGTAGAGGCAGTTGAAGGTCCAGAAGTCCACACTGTTGGTGGAGTATGAGAAGAAGGTGCCAGCACTATCTGGGCCTCCCATGACTAGAGGAGGTGGGCACCCATTAGGAATGGATATAGTCTGGACTTGGTCTCCAACTTCTGGTCTCCAGCATCTCAAAGTACCATCAAGAGAAGATGACAACAACAGGCCAGAGACAGGACACAGAACTAGAGAAGTGACAAGAGCTGGAGGAAGGACACAAAAACACACACTCATGATGGTAGTAGACTCTATTGTCACTGAAATACTGTTGTGAACTGACAAAGGTCTTAAGTGCTGCTGGTTTACATTGTTGATATTTAATATAATTTCAACAATGCAATTGTAAATACTGTCACTAATCACTCATACTTTGAAACTTTATTAACAGTGAAGTTAATTTTCTGACCAGTATGTCCCACAAAGGCCATCTGAAGTTCCCAGTCTGGTCCCCACACTCTGATTGTCATATCTGATGCAGTAACCACAATACGCCTAAGTGGACAGTAGACCATCCCTGTGATTTCCCTAAAAAAAGACATTGATTTAATAGAACAAAAGTAAAGATTTTACATACACATCTGTTTTAATTAACCCATTAAATCACAATTTTTCCCAGCTAAGTGAGTGCATGTTTGTTACTCCCTCGGCAAGCCAATGAAACGAACCAGATATCCTGACAATAAAGCAAACAATAATTTTTCAGGCAATATAGTGCAGCAGGGATGACATTTTTAATTAAATTATATGAGTAATCTGTTTTGGTGATCTGATTTTCTAAGTCGACAATACATACATCATTAAGACCCCTTTGTGATTTTTAAGGCTTTTACTTCTTGAAAAAGGTGTTTGCTAACAAGTGGCTAAATGGGACTACAGAGGTTGTCGGGGACATTAAACATCTCACCCAACAGGTACACTCATCTACTCACTAGTCTGCTTCTACAGCCCTAGTGTCTTACAGTCACAGTCTTACAAAACTATTCTAACTTAAACTTTTAGGAAAAACAAATGTTTTTTAAATAAACACTGAAAGAATTGTTGAAAGCTTAATGGTGGTGACGTTGAAATCAAGCAACCATAGCGTAGTGCACAGTGCTCATTTGTGAAGAACATCATAAACAAAATGTGTAAGAGTCATAAACGTTTGTTGGTCACAGAGCTTATTTTCTGCAATAATTCAAAAGCCAGTGGAAAAGTCCTATTGGGGTTTTTTTTGTCAAGGGAACCAGGGTGATGTTAACTTTCAGGTTGGCCTACAAAAATACATTATCACTGCAGGACTCTATAATCAGAAAAAGGAATGATTCAAGAATAAATGCATGCATATTTGCATTCAGTCTGCACTTTCATTAATTGCTAAAATTTAATAATAAACGTTACTGGTTGGATTATTAATGTTTTCAACGAGAAAGAGAGAGGAGTAGAAAGAAATGTTGGGTTTGATATATATCCCATAGCTTAGCATAAACTGAATCCTTGTAAAACAGGCCTTAATAGCTGCAAATGGCTGAATTAATGCAAAACATTAAAAACAAACCTTAAATGGAGGTTCTTCTTGTGCTCCATAATGCATCCCTCTGTAAGGTCCACCACAACCACAGCTCGTCCATATGCAGCCAGTGCTCTGAGGCACTGCTGAGTCCTGCTAGTCATCAGTGCTAGATGTGTGAAAATAACTTGTCTCCCCAAACCCTCCACCACTCGTTTGCGACACACCAAGTGTGCGAGGCACCACACACATACATTTCCCTTTCCAGCTGTGACAAGCTCATTAGAGTGCTCCAAAATCTGTGACACAGACAGATGAAAACATGTCTCTTTAATTCACTTTCAGTACAAGTTCCAGTGATCCACTGATGAATCAAACTGTGTCCCGATGTCTTCACCAGTGGTTCTCAACCTTTTTGAATCCAAGGCCCCCCACAACAATACAAATACCCCCTTTTTTAAATTACAGACATTAGAAGTGTTCAAAATTACAAAAGTTAGAAAGAAATAACTAAAATCATTTTAATTTCAATCATCAAATCGTAGAATTATAGAAGTTTGGGGATGAATTAAATTTAATTTAATTTAAATCAAATTAAATACCTTAATTAATTTTATTTTAAAGTTTTTGTCTTAATTTAAAACATTTTAAATGCATAGTCTACCTAGAAAATAAACTTTTATCATAATTTACTCTCATGTTGTTCCAGACCTATAAGGCCTATGACTTTTGCTTCTGTGGAACATACAAGAAGATATGTTGTATGAACAAAAAATACTATGGAATCAATCGGAAGCAGAAGTATTATCATTTTAGTCATATTGCCCCCTAGTGGGCCCTGTCCTCCTGGTTGAGAACCACATATACTGTATATACACCATTTAATTTAACTAAAAAATTATTCCAGGTTTAATTGTATCAACTATGGTTTGAAAAGTTTTCTTTAAAGCCACACCTTGCACACCCTCACATCCATGGGCTCCACAGCACGAACCAGAGGATTCAGTTCTGCATCTAGTACGGTGAGAACAGCCCCAGGTCCCCAGCCAACCAGTCTGCCTGGCAGATGTGTGGAGGTGAGGCCGGCATAACGGATGGTGAGGGATTGACAAAAAGATGGATCTCTTAGACGGCCATCGGGATAATAAAACTGCACATGACCACTACTGTGGAGACTAGCGAAGCCTGCGGCACCCTCACCACAGGTCATGTGACTAACAGTCTCTTCACAGGAGAGGTGGAGGACATGACAAAGGCCATGGGTGAGAATGCTGGGGCTAACATTCCCATAATTCATCTGAACAGAGGCAGAATGTTCAACAGTGAAAGTAAAAGGTGATGGAGTAGGTCCAAGGAACAAGGTGGGAAGAGGAGGAAGGAAAAGAAAGAAATGAATGGCCTGTGATTTCAGGCTCTCTGTTAATGCATTATAGTGCTTAAGCATAATTATGAAGCATAAGCTATACGCATAATATAATACATTATACAATATTAATGCATATGCGTGACAAAAAAAATAAAAAAAAATAAATGTCACAGTCAATTAATTTGAGCCAAAGCATACTAGACACTCCCTTACTTCATCGATGCCCTCCGTCCACATTTGACAGCCCTTTTCACCATTTGTTCGTTCAGGCGATGAACTTTGTAGAGACTCTTCTTTAACCATCTTCATTTCACCATGTCACCTCGCGGATTGGGAAGCTTCCTCCGATTGCTGCGGGATGAAATTGTTTCTTCTTCGACTTGTGTTGTGTAACGTTAGCTACTACTCAAAGATCATCATGCCACGTTTTGTTTTGTTCGTGACAGTTTTCTCATTTGTAACTTGTGTTTCTTTGTTATTAAAAATATGCCTGTTCAGCTTGACGCTGAAAGAGCTGAAGGTCGTTAACAGAGAGCAGTCTGAATAGAGCCGTTGGCCAACAGTTACCATGGAGAAAACGACAGACAACAGATTATTGTCCATTCAACTCGTACTGGTCCTCATCTACAGTACAAGATTGTGCAAGACAGTACAAGTTCATGCAGAGCAAAGTTTTTCCTTTCTCTTATTAATTTTAAACGTTGGCATGCAAAAAGTTTTAAAAGGATTTCATGTTAAATCGTACACGTGCCATGTAAGTTACTTAGAAATATATTTATTTCTATTGATATATCATGTTTTATATGTTGTGACAAACGTCTTTACTATGCTGTTTCATTTTAGTACTAAGCTCTATTTGAATTAATTATGTAAAAAAATAAAATAATAATTGAAGTCGAATTAGCGCTGGTTTAATTGCCATGGTAACGACGACAAATAATAATATTTTACAGAAGAGACTGTTTGAAAATGCAGTTGACCTCAGAGACAGAATATAGCCTCGTTCAGACTGTCAGCCCAAATCCGATTTTGTGCACATCCGATTGGAATCCGATCTACGGATTCGATCACACATGAAAATGGTGTCCAAGTCCAGACAAAGATCCACAGTGAGAGTGATGGTCCTGGGTGTACAGTACAGTTTGCAGTTTCTAATATAGTGAAGAACACCCCTCTACTAACAATACACGTGTGAGAAGGAGAGAAAACACAGTCTAAATGTAATAGTCTTTTAATAAAAATATCCATTAATAATTATAGTATGACAATAGACTTGATAGTGAAGAAATGATAGGGATCATAAATAAAAAATACACTCCTGTTCAAATGCTACTCAGTGTAAATATTCATCTGTACAAATTGTAAAATAATACAAAATGGATATAATGTCTTTATATTCCTGAGGAACAGAAAGCTCATATGCATGTGCTCCCTTTAGCGATGGATCGAACCTTACAAAATGATGCTTACAGCAACAAAACCATCATGTTCTATCTAACATCAGCAAAGTTTCAGATGCAATACATTTTAAGCCAGGGATGTTCATTTGTTCTTGTACAGACCAAAAAGCGTAGTGTGACAGTAATAAACAACTATTTCTCATTCCTTTCATGCTGCTATAGCCACCATCAATGAAGCACTGGGTACCTTATTGATGTGCATGTAACAAGGAAAAATAATGCACTAGGTCTGCCCATACTATGCATGACTTTCTCTAATGTCTCTTTTGTGTTTTCCTCTGTCATTTGCATATTATGGATGTAATTGGAAATTAATTTGAATCTGGGCTCAGACAGACCTTTGCTTGATTTGGATGAGAATCCATCTCATATTAAAAAAGCATCGTGCAAAAAAGACTGAAGTTTTTCTTTGTCATAGGTGCTAGGCACTGTAAGTGACTCCTTAAAATACTGAATCTCCACCTTGCCGGACTGCTTGGCGAGCGCAAGGCCAGAAAATGTGTTCTGTTTGGCTGGCTCACCAAACACTGCCATGGCGGTCACCCTGTGAAAAATAGTTAGGAAAGAGAGGATTGTAAAAACTGTTGTTAAGTGCCTGAGGTACTTGCTCTACCACTGTAATTACACATCTGACATATGTGATCCTGGACCACAAAACCAGTCTTAAGTGTCAATTTCTTGAAATTGAGATTTATACATCATCTGAAAACTGAATAAATAAGCTTTCCGTTGATGTATGGTTTGTTAGGATCGGACAATATTTGGCCGAGATACAACTATTTGAACATCTGGAATCTGAGGGTGCAAAAAAATCGAAATATTGAGAAAAACGTCTTTAAAGTTGTCCAAATGAAGTTCTTAGCAATGCATATTACTAATCAAAAAATGTACAAAATATCTTCATGGAACATGATATTTACTTAATATCCTAATGATTTTTGGCATAAAAGAAAAATCGACAATTTTGACCCATACAATTTATTTTTGGTTATTGCTACAAATATACCCCAGCGACTTAAGACTGGTTTTGTGCTCCAGGGTCACATATTATCTTACTGTATTGCACTAACTGAACTTTTTTTCAATCGTATTAAAAAGATCTAATATTTGATGTCCTAGCTTTTTACCGGTCATTGTGTATATTCTCAGTGACGACTGGCGCATAATCCTTCACAGTCAGGTCCCAGATGTGAAGATCAGAGCCAGCATCCAGAACACAGAATACAGCTGGCCGTGTCTGAGACCACTGCACTGACAGAATGGAAGCACCACTGGAACATCCAGACCATTCCATCAGCGGATCTTCTCTCAGGACAGAGTGCAATCGGACTGTTCCATCACTGCAGCCAACCTAAAGAAAGGAATTAAAGGGGTGAACATAATGTTCCCATTACAAAATTTCAGCTAGAACCTGTAAAAACTGGGAGTAAAAGAACATTTTCATCACAAATAACAGATAACTATGAATGAAGATTACATAATTACACATACAGTAAAAAGCAATAGAAGTTGCTCCTACCAAGAACAAGGGATCCTTGGAAGGACTGAAGTCAAGTGCTGTGACCTCCACTGGTCTACAGCTATCAAACTGTGATCTGTAGAACTTCGGAAGAACTTTTAAGCTGTGCCTCGTACCATGTCTAACCAGACCCTTCAATAATAAAAAAAAATAATTAAAGAAACATTTCAAGAAACATTTTAAGATCAAGAAAAAAGACTAGGAAACACCACCAATCCAAATATCCACTATCTTCAACAATTTCATGCAACACCCACCATGTTAGTACCAATGAAATAATGGTTTGAGTCAGATGGGAGGAACTTTAACTGAAGGCTCACAGGAGGTCCAAATCCCATTATAACATCTTGAGGTGATTTTTCAGTGGTCTGTAGAGAGGAGCTGTGTAGTAGTTTAACTTTACCACCGGGCCTAAGACCTACCAAGGAAAATGCAGCATTATTAAAATGAGAGAGGTCTAATAGATGTGCATTTCAGTAAGGATGATCTCAACTCAATTCATATGTATAGCGTTTTTACACATTGTTCAAAGCAGCTTTAAAGAAAATAGAAAAATAATTTTAAACATAGGCTTACCAAGGTCTGTTTGAGAACCAGAATCATTTCCTTTGGGCAGCTCAACCACAACCTGTCAGAGACAAAATATACAACTTCATCTAATTAATCTCTTGTTGCAAAAACACAGTGCTAACTGAAAGAGGGTTTCTGTGAAATAAAGTTACTGGTGAAAATGCAGACATACCCAGAGAGTTAACATTCCATTTTCATCCAGAGATCCTAACTGGAATGACAGTCCCAGAGACTCTAGGATTTTGTACAAGGGAACAAGGAATTTCTTTTGGTGGTTTTCAAAATATACATTATTCTTCAAACTATAACAACAGGGTTGCATTTAATTTACAATGTTTTAAAATGTAATTTATTCCTGTGATGGCAGTGTTGACATTTCATTACTCAGTGTCACAGGAACCTTCAGAAATCAATCTTATATGCTAATCTGTTACTTGAGGAAAAAATAAAATTCTTCTTATCAATGTTAAAAACAGCTTGTGCTGCTTCTATAATGAATAAAACTTCAAAAGAACCGCAAATCTTTTATAAAACTAGAAATGTCTTAGTTGTAACTTTTGATCAAGTGAATGAATTCTTGCCGAATAAATCTTTCAAAAAAAAATTTTACTGACCCCAACTTTTGAATTGTAGTGTTTTTATTTATTGAAACAATTTATTTCAAACACATTACCATCTACGTCTGCAGTTAGTGTGCTCTTTGAACTTGTATCAGCAGTCGCCAGTACAGGTTCAATGGACACCACGGGAGAGAGGTGACCCACCCCTGAAAGCACAGCATCTGCAACCATACACAAAACACAGGTCAGTTTAGACCTGACTCCAAATATCTATATCTAAATACAAGTGAAGTTAGATAAACAGTTTTGCAAATGCTTGTGTTTTTTTCTATTATTTATTTAGATGGCACAGCAGCTGAAGCAGTGAGCACTGACTGACCTGTTGAGAAGGTTGGGTAGCGTAGTGTCCACACCTCCTTGTCAACCACCAAGTTCAAGTGAGTACCAGAACGTTCTCTGAGGTCCCATACCACCACTGAGCCTACTTCTGTACCAGCAAACACTAGTGTAACTTTACCAGGACTGAAACAGCAACACCTCACCTGAGAGGGGTAAACAAATAGAAGGAAAATATTTAGATTTTTATTGGCTGTTATGGGACAGTAGTTAATTTATCAACAGTCGTTGATAAGTAAGTTAAGTAGTTAATTAATCAACAGTCAATTTCAATGATGCCAGTATGTTCTCCCCCATACCTCAGATTCATAAAGAAGAATTTTTTGGGGTCTGGATGGTTCCCAGATGTTCCAAACACAGATGATTGTCTCACAGTCAAGCCGTACAGCACTGCTTTTGGAGGAAGGAGGATGAACAGACAGAAGAGTCTGTCTCTGGACCTGAGAGAACTGCAGTAGACTCACCTGCCGACCTGCAGGTAGATGTGCACATATACATGATTGTGGTCTGTACCAAGTGTGCCATACATGTTCTGAAAAGTGAAGCCAAAACTTTTCTCCATGTAAACAAATGGGATGTGAACCAAACTTAAAAAAAAAAAAAATTTCAATCATTTTAGGTAGTTCTTATCACACTCATGCATCCATGACTCAACACTGCTATTTATCAGTAAATATAATTTAGAAAATATTACCATGCAGAAAGGGGAGTTTGGTATCGAGTTGAATGCAGCCATCACTAAAGGACAGCGCGTCTGTTTGAGAGCGAAGTCTTCTGATTGAATTACTCTCTGCCATATTCTCCTCTATCAGAACAGCCATCACCTGACATACAAATAAATCCTTAAATAAATAGTACTTTTAAAGAAACTATTACTTTATCAGGCGGTTTAAGGACAACTTGATTTAATATGCATTTATAACACAAGACATGAGCACACTGAACTTTTTGAGTGTTTTTGGTTGAGATTATTTGTAACTATTCTTTACCTGTGCAGCAGAGCGTATAAAAGTAGTCAGACGTTGAGAATCAGCAGTTATTCTTGAAGTGGATTTATCTGTAGTGTCTTGAGACGCCTTAGACCCTGGTTACAGTTCAGAGAATGAAACAGAACACAACTAATTTATATTTCCATTTGGTATTCATTACTAATGACAGAGTCAATGCTGAACACAATACCTCCACATGCTGCATTTGCTTCTGGTGGGTGTTGTGTCCATTTGTCTGTCAAATCTACTTCTTCTGTTTGTATATCTCGATCAGTGTTGTCTTCATTGCACTGCACATAAGCCTGGAGACACAGTAGTCTCATGAGACTGTATAAAAGCCATTTTGATCATGACAAACGGAAAACACCAAAACTAGTTGACAGAGAAGATGTGTAAAAGTGAATTTTGGTAGATACATGCCTATATTGTTCACAATATGGCCAGATACTTAAAAATATCACCACTGCCATTTTATAACATAGAAGTACCTACAACTTCCTAGATTTCTAACCTGTTTTGTATTGGCTGTTCCAAAATTCTTGATGTACATGTCATACTCATTGACAGGAGGCAGGTCCAGCAGAGAGAAGGTGATGGAGAAGTCTAAATCAATCAGACGCAGAAGTTCTTCACTGCGCTTCCTTCAAATCAAATAAATTTAATTTAATGAATGAGTCAACATATGCAATTTGTTTTTTATTTTAAAAATTGTGTTTACTTCTAATAACTTCTAATTAGATCATTATGAAGATAGAGAACTTGCTTTTGTTTCTTGGCCACTTTCTGGCTGACCTCTCGTTGCTTTGCTGATACAAAATCAATAATTTTGCCATGTGTTCGACTTCTGTTAGAGTGCCTTTCTGTGAAAACAAAACAAAAGCACAGCATTTGATTTCCCTTTTTTTTTATATATCAAAGTCCCTTTAAAGTCCCCATGAAATCAAAATTGAATTTTTGTATGAATATGTTAGGCTTAAGATTATCTATAAGCTAGTGTGCTCCAAAACAATGACAAAATTCGCTTTTACAAGATATAAGCATTCAAAACTTACAGTCTCTCACTTCCGCCAATATGGATCAGCGATTTTGATGACATCACACTGCACTTCAGCTTCTCATTAAACTTTCTATCCAATCAAATGCTCTCTAGAACCCAAAGCATCCCGCCCCCTGCACTCTATACAGACGCTGAAGCTGCGGCTCAAATCGGTCACTTGTTCACAGGATTTGTATTTTCTGTACGATGAATGGCACATTGTGCACTATATAGGGCAGGGGTGTCAAACTCAGTTCCTGGAGGGCTGCTGCAGCCCTGCACAGTTTTGTTCCAACCCTGCTCCAACACACAAACCATCTAGTTTTCAAATAAGCCTGAAGGACTTGATTAGCTGGATCAGGTGTGTTTAATTAGGGTTGCATCTAAACTCTGCAGGGCTCCGGCCCTCCAGGAACTGATATAGGGGATAGGGAACGATTCAGACAGTGTAAATATGCTTTCCGTTGGGGCGAATTAAGTCTGGTTTCGCACTGTGTCACGCTAACCGTCGCACCACGCACGCAGTGTGCGCCGGCCCACAGACACAATACATGGAGTGGATAATATGCACGAGTCGGCGCAGACCATAAAACTTAACGGACCCATTTGTATTTTACACAGAATGCTATATTTTATAGCAATATGAGATTGTGGCTGTCACATGCTGTCAAATGCGGCTTTACCGAGCTCAATGGCTCTGGTCCAAACTGTAACTGTGATACAAGTGAAACGCTATTGGCCATTTTAAAAAGAGGGCAGGACTGCTTGATATGTCCCGCCCTGACTTCCTGTTTCAGTTGAAATGACGTCAACACACAGAACAATGCTTGCGTGTTTCAAAGCACTTCAGTGGACCTTTAAGGCAAGTCATGTCACTCGGTGGCCATCTTTGAAACGCCTCTCAGGAATGCAAGTGCAGCTCCTATCTCTTTGAATGGTTAAACATAAAATTCTCTAAAACTGTTCACCAAGCTTACGATTAAATTTCATATTTGAAATCACCAATGAAATCTGACAACAACTTTTTCATTAAAGTTGTTTATTTTGCTCAAATAGTGTTAAAAAAGCTTATTATTCAGGCTAGACCAGCCAGTGCACATGCGCAGTCTTAGAACGGTGACTGTTTCTATAGCAACCGGGACTTCTAATGGCAGCTGAAGTGACACGCTGACTTTACCGATTAGGGATTAGCTCTTTCGCTCAGAAGGCGGGGCTTTGTTCGATAAGCGGCCATTGCCTTTTTTTCCATTCAAAACTATACGAGTGACATGTCTTGGGTATTCTATAGTCTTTGTTCATATTCACCAGTAGAATGTGCAAATTAACAAACTTTTGTTTAACTACCTCTCTGGGTGACAGCTGACTCTGTGGTTGTAGGCTTTGATCTTGCAGAGTAGATTCTCTCATTTTCCTCATCAATGGCTCTTTGGATGGCTTCAATCTCTTCTCTTCTCTTGGGACTCAACTCCTTCTTGTCTTCTCTCACTTTTTTGTCATGTTCCTCATTCTCCTCCTCCTCATTATCATCCTCTTCTTCTTCACCAACATCCTCAAAGTCTTCTTCATAATCCTAAAAGCATCACCAAAAAGAACAGCATAATATGGAATAAGAAAGAAGGAATGACAATTCTGTTGGTTATATTCAGCTTCAAGATTCACATCAGATATTAGGGAAATATAAACCCTATATAAATATACAAAGATATAATAATTATATAAGTATATTCTATATACAGTATATTATATATATTCTCTGTACTATCTGTACTCTGTACTAAGTCATATATGTAACAGAAGAACGAAACTGCTTCACACCTCAAAATCCTCCTCATAATCTTTGCTTGATTGTTTGTCCTCTTCAGTTTCTTCATTCTCCACCTTGAAACACAAAGACATGCAATCATATTAGCCACAATGTGTGTTTACTCTTTTACTCAAAATTTACAGTAGGGCTAGAAAGCAGAAACAACTTAAAAAGTAAAAATGAACATGCAGTGGAACAATTTTAAATATTAGCTTCTGAGAGAAATGAGTTCTGAGACTCCAAAGGTAAATGCATTTGTATAGGATCTGTCATTGAAGTTGATAGGCTGTTCTTGCTTTTTGTGTGTTTATCTTTAACACGCATACTATACCTGCAGAACTCTATGTTCATATGTTGTAAGGGCTTTGTATTGGTTCAAGTTTGTATTATACATGATCATTTTCTTTTTTATTTCAAAACGCATTTACTTTTTTAGTGCATTTACTTGCACGCTCTGATACGAATCTGTGCCTATAGCTCTGTTCAGTCAGAGAAGAAACAATTAGAGAATGATTTAATTTTGTCTTAAAATTCGCCAGTACTATGCAAGTATGATCGAGCCAGGTTTTGTTTAGTCTGTTTGGACGTCAATTTAATGCAAATGCAGTACACTAGTAATGGTTAAATGAGGTAGAAAAAAAAGTAGAGTTAATATTGTGTTAAATCTGTTATGAACAATAGAGAATTTTAACTTATACGATTTTCACACATGAAGGGACGTTTTAGTCCCACTTTATATTAGGTGGCCTTAACGAATATGTACTTACATTTAAATTATTAATTTGGTACAATGCACTTATTGTGTACATACACATTTTTACATTGTACTTATATTTTTAAAAATACCGATATGTAGTTGATATGTAATTTATAATTACACTGTTGACCCATCCCTTACACCTTAACCCACCCTTAAACCTTCCCACACCACCAAACCTGTCCCTAACCTTATACGCATCCTACCTCAATAGCAGCAAAAGTGTTTTGCAATTCAATATGAACACAATAAGTACATTGTACTTATTTTTTGATGTAAGTACATAGTATTAAAGGCCACCTAATATAAAGTGTGACCGATGTTTTTTATACAACACATGCCTCTGTGATGTTTTGATAAAAAACAACAGAAGAAAAAATGTATAGAAAATTGTTGCAAATAAGATCAATAACATGCATTAGACAGGTTGAATTTTCATTTTGTACTGACTTTAACTTATTGTAACTGATCTTTAAACAGAAATCTTACAGGGATCTCTGGATCATTCACTTCAGCTTGAATAGACCTCCATGTTAACTGAGGTATCTTGGTAGGGTCCTGCATACCCACACAAATATAAAACATATGAAGTGGAGATTTATAACCACACAAACCTAAAAAAGCAAATGGATGTCATGAATCTAATTCGTTTATTTGATGATGTTTATACCTCTTTGTCTCTATTTATCCTTTCATTCAGGTCATGTCCTGATGAATCTTTATGTTTCGGCTCTCTGTCACTCCTCTTGGAGTCTGAAGCCTCCTTGTGCCTTTTTTCACGCCGTCTATCTCTCTCTTCCCTCTCCCTGGCCTTTTCCCTATCCCCGTCTTTGATGCCGTGGAAATAATCCTTTGACTCTTTGACTCGCTGTTCCACTTCTTGAGAGTGACTTGTGTTTGCCACCTATTGAAAGCAACAACTTTAGCAAAAAACAGTTCAAGTTATCAGATCCAATGTAGCTCATTCAAGTCGACTAGCCAGAATGTTTAAACATTTCTCCATAATATCAGTACAGTCAGAATTACATTATTATTATATTATCAGTTTAATATCTTGCTTCTAAATAGCAACAATCTTATGGCTTACATGACTTTCTTTATCCCTTCTCTTCTCTCTATCTTCTCTATCTCTTCTGTGTTCTGAAACAAAAGAGATCATATTAGTTTTTCGATTTTCTAAAAAAATCAAATAGACATGAACTTAAAAAAACTTTTCTCTAGGCACAAATGGTAATAATCATACCTTTTTCTTTGTGTCCAGAGTGTTCTTTTTCACTGCGTCTCTCTCTCCTTTCTCTATCCCTCTGTTTTTCCTCATATTCATGTCGATTCTTTTCACTTTCTCTTGCTCTGTGTTTTTCTCTCCTCTCTCTTTCTTCTTTTTCTCCTTCTCTTCTCCCCTCTTTCTTTCTATCTGTTTCATCTTTTCGCTCCCTGTCTCTCTCAGCTCTCCTTCTATCTCTATCTTTTTCTCTTTCCCTGTTTGCACCTCTGTCCACCTGATTGTACACATCTATGTCCCTGTCTTTATATCTGTCCTTTTCTCTATCCCTCCGCCTTTCACTGTTTTCCTTCTCACCTCGACTATGTCTTTTTTCTTCTTCATCTCCATCTCTGTGTCTGTCCTCTCTCTCTCGTTCTTGCTTTCTCTCTTTATATCTATCCTCCCTGATGTCTTCCTTCTTGATATCCTGGTTTGTATCCCTGTCTGGGTCTCTGTGTTTACTCCTCTCTCGTGTGCTTTCTCTCTCTCTCGGTTTCTCTTTCTCTCTCCTTGCATCTTGATCAGGGTCTCTGTGTCTGCGATCCAGAGATTCTCCTTCCCTGTATTTCTTGTGCTCTTCTTCTCGTTTGGATCTTCTTTTGCTCTCCTCATTGTGTGCCTGACAAAGCAATGACATTTTATGGGTTGTGCTTCTAAACCTTGTCTTTTTCTTACACACAAACAAACTGCAGATTACCTGAATGTGCACTTTTAAGTCATCAGACCTCCAAGTATCTTCTTTTGTTATTTTCTTATGAGAGGACGGGGAAAATTAACAGCAAATGTGTTACAACTGTACATAATGAAGCTCATGACTCGACTACCTAACATAACTAAATACTGCTTGCTTACAAGTTGATTCTTTACATACCGAGTGTTCATATAATGAAGTGACAGTTTGCTAAACTAACTAAAGTATGTAACTTAAGCAGTTTTATTTGGCTATCGATGAGTGGCTAATCGTGCTGTTTAGCTGTAACATTTTCAGGGAATAAAACAATCGCTACAAAACAGCTGCTCCATATGGAATAAGCTTTGCTTTACCTTCACAGGGTACATCACTTCAGTGATCTTCTTCTCACTACTCCTTTTCAGTTCAACAATCACAAGTTTATGTTGACAGCTTTCACCGCCATACCGCTATACGGCTAAAGCGCACGCGCAGTTTAATAGTACTATGGTAACCTGCCAAGCCATGGTAACAACAGACTATTAAATCGAGCAAAGAGCAATCGCGCGATACAAATGTTACTATGGCAACACTGTCGCATTTAGATAACAATCGAAAAATCGAACAAGATGTGTTTAACAATGCGACATAGCACACAATAAAATATCACAGTGCTTGCTTTGTACTATACAGGTGCCTATATCTGCAGTAATTGCCTATACTTATTAAGATACGTTAGTATATTTTGACATATATGTTATTTTTTTAAGTCGTCCTCTTGGTCGTCTCCTGGTTAGAAGGAGGTTTCCAAAAAATTATGGAGTTCCATTTGTGCCAAAAAGTGTTGACTGGCTTTGTACAATACCTTTGTCTATTGCTGAATTTGGAACGCATATTAATAGATTAGATAAATTAAATAGATAGATAGATAGATAGATAGATAGATAGATAGATAGATAGATAGATAGATAGATAGATAGATAGATAGATAGATAGATAGATAGATACAACCTCTGTAATAATTCCAGAGCATTTTACCTACTGTTTTTCGGCAAACTCAGTGATACTCTGAGAAAACCAATCCCATCCAAATGTGAATGTCTGTGATTGCTGACAATATTTCACAACACATTTCCTTGTGTGTTTTAGTCAACGTGAACTACCGTAAATGCTCTTACTACTGTACGCATTTTTGATATGTTTTCCTCCCGGCAAAGAAATTTTAAAAATAATAATGATAAAATCAAGAGCCATATCAAGTAATCTGTTAAGACTATAATATCAGCGTTAGGTAAGATACTCACCTTCATTTCTGCACTCAATTAGATAATGTTAATTACCTTTACGAAAATTAAACATGGTTTTACTGCAAATAAAATATAAAATAAAATAGTTAAACTAAAGTAACCACAAATTAACCATGCTTTTGCTATAGCTGAACCATTTGCAGTAAACCTGTGGTTATACTCAGGGCTCGAATTGAGGGGGGATGCAGTGGGATGGCATCCCCCGGTCAAAAAAAAATGACAAAAAGCATCCCATTAAAAATACCATCCCCCCCTTACCATCCCCTTTGGATTATTAATTTTGTGTATTATGTAAAACTTATCATGCACATGAAATGTTAATCATTTACGAACTAAATAAAGGCGAATGGCCAATCAGAACTTGGTACTGTAAGCTGCGCACAAGCAGAAGCAATTTCGTAATTTTTCGTGCAACTTTGGAAGTTCTTTAAAACCCTCATCCATCCCTCCCAAACCTATAACAGAAGTTTCCCTCGTGGGTCAAATTGACCCGAAAGACCCTCAATGTTACACTTTTTTTTTCAGTCCAAATTTGTTTTTGTTTTTTTGTCTATTTTTTTTTTTTTTTTTTTACTTTTTCTAATTATTTATGTATATTGGTTTTGTTATTATTTTTGGTGATTTTTTTATTTTATTTTCCTTAAATTCCAGATTTATTAATGAAAATTAGCATATTTGTATACATTTTTTCACCAAAAAAAAACAAACAAACAAAGACACAGTTTCTACTTTAAACATCATTATCTATCAGGAACCAGGTCACTGAGTGTCTCTGAGGCCATCTGGCTGGGATAAATGACAAAAAACTGCATTTATAGTTTCAGCCACTAGATGGGCCTATTGAACTATATGGAGATTCCCAACTGAGCCCAAAAAGTGTAATCTTGAAAACTACACCAACTTGAGGCTTCATTTAGCTTTCAGATATATCTCAAGGCTTTCAGATATATATATATATATATATATATATATATAAACATTTTAAAAACAATTTTTTTGTAAAAAAAATATATATACAGTGGGTACGGAAAGTATTCAGACCCCCTTAAATTTTCCACTCTTTGTTATATTGCAGCCATTTGCTAAAATCATTTAAGTTCATTTTTTTTCCTCATTAACGTACACACAGCACCCCATATTGACAGAAAAACACAGAATTGTTGACATTTTTGCAGATTTATTAAAAAAGAAAAGCTGAAATATCACATGGTCCTAAGTATTCAGACCCTTTGCTCAGTATTTAGTAGAAGCACCCTTTTGATCTAATACAGCCATGAGTCTTTTTGGGAAAGATGCAACAAGTTTTTCACACCTGGATTTGGGGATCCTCTGCCATTCCTCCTTGCAGATCCTCTCCAGTTCTGTCAGGTTGGATGGTAAACGTTGGTGGACAGCCATTTGTAGGTCTCTCCAGAGATGCTCAATTGGGTTTAAGTCAGGGCTCTTGCTGGGCCATTCAAGAACAGTCACGGAGTTGTTGTGAAGCCACTCCTTCGTTATTTTAGCTGTGTGCTTAGGGTCATTGTCTTGTTGGAAGGTAACAGGATATCCCTGTACTTGGCCGCATTCATCTTTCCCTCGATTGCAACCAGTCATCCTGTCCCTGCAGCTGAAAAACACCCCCACAGCATGATGCTGCCACCACCATGCTTCACTGTTGGGACTGTATTGGACAGGTGATGAGCAGTGCCTGGTTTTCTCCACACATACCGCTTAGAATTAAGGCCAAAAAGTTCTATCTTGGTCTCATCAGACCAGAGAATCTTATTTCTCACCATCTTGGAGTCCTCCATGTGGGCTTTCATGTGTCTTGCACTGAGGAGAGGCTTCCGTCGGGCCACTCTGCCATAAAGCCCCGACTGATGGAGGGCTGCAGTGATGGTTGACTTTCTACAACTTTCTCCCATCTCCCGACTACATCTCTGGAGCTCAGCCACAGTGATCTTTGGGTTCTTCTTTACCTCTCTCACCAAGGCTCTTCTCCCCCGATAGCTCAGTTTGGCCGGACGGCCAGCTCTAGGAAGGGTTCTGGTCGTCCCAAACGTCTTCCATTTAAGGATTATGGAGGCCACTGTGCTCTTAGGAACCTTAAGTGCAGCAGAAATGTTTTTGTAACCTTGGCCAGATCTGTGCCTTGCCACAATTCTGTCTCTGAGCTCTTCAGGCAGTTCCTTTGACCTCATGATTCTCATTTGCTCTGACATGCACTGTGAGCTGTAAGGTCTTATATAGACAGGTGTGTGGCTTTCCTAATCAAGTCCAATCAGTATAATCAAACACAGCTGGACTCAAATGAAGGTGTAGAAACATCTCGAGGATGATCAGAAGAAATGGACAGCACCTGAGTTAAATATATGAGTGTCACAGCAAAGGGTCTGAATACTTAGGACCATGTGATATTTCAGTTTTTCTTTTTTAATAAATCTGCAAAAATGTCAACAATTCTGTGTTTTTCTGTCAATATGGGGTGCTGTGTGTACATTAATGAGGAAAAAAAATGAACTTAAATGATTTTAGCAAATGGCTGCAATATAACAAAGAGTGAAAAATTTAAGGGGGTCTGAATACTTTCCGTACCCACTGTATATATATATATATATATTTATATAAATTTATACTGTATTTTAATCCAAACACATGCATATCCATACATTTTCATAAATATGTAATAAATATCAAAGATAAATTTAAAAATATAAAAATGATATCAAATCATTGGTCTTCACCTCATCACTCAAATTTAACTGTGTTTGGTAAAAAAGTCAAAATGATATTCATTTCCCAGCAGAAATATTATTTATGTTATAATGTATGTCTATGGGAGTGTGTGTACCATGTGTGTGTTTGTTTGTGTGTGCCTGTGTGTATGGGTATGTGAGTTTTTTCTGCACTGGGGACATTCTGCAGTCTCAGCCCTTCGTTTGAGTATGCATCTTTCCTGGATTGTGTCAGATTTTGTATGGTAACCACAGTATGACACAGTTAGTGAAATCAACCCTAAGACTTGCTTACTTCTTGTTACTCTTTCTAAATAAATTTGGAACTATTTCATGTCTTTGTGGCTTGTAATGAATTGTGTGTTGCTCTTTTAATAACCATATCTTTGTTTCCCCATTATTACAGAGTGTCTAACCAATACGCAGATATGTCAGATGATGATCTACACAAGACTGTAGCGGAAATCCAGAACCTTTACCCCAACTCTGGCTACCGTATGATGCATGGCCACTTGAGCTCAAGAGGTGTTAAAGTACAAAGTAAGACTTGTTCATCTTAATGTAAAATACTGCTTATTGCACACAATTTGCCATACTTCTACAGTAGACACCATTAAAATTTAAAGTATTGTAAGGATCCACCCACTGGCCCAAAAAGCAGAGTCCAGTGGCCTGGTTGAAGGTTTAATGCGTATTCGTCCTTTTCCTTACAGTATTTTTTTAAATTTAAAGTAATTTCTGTCATCAATAGTCAGAGAATTTATAGAGGTAAGCTTAAGAATGGTTTCAATTAAAATTGATGTTTTTTTCTGTCATTTCTCTTTTTTATATATTAGTTGAAAGAGTGTGCCAGTCCCTACGAAGGGTGGATCCACAGGGAACACAACTATGAGCTTTGTCACTACGTACAATAAGGCGTCGGCAGTACTCCGTTCCAACACCTAAAGCCATGTGGCATATAGATGGCAACCATAAACTTATTAGGTATGTTTTTAAGCTTTAAAGTAAAAAATTGTTTAGCTAAAAATGAAAATTCTGTCATGATTTACTTATCTTTATGTTGAGAGCAATGGATTACATACTGTTGTTTTGTAATATGCATGATGATTTGATTGATCTAAACTTACCTAGCATTCTCCATGAAAATAGCCACAAAAGCTGGCATGGTGCTGATTCTAATCATAATAATCAATAAACAGACTAAGTGATTTAAAATAACAGATATTTGTATATATTCTGCGAGCCAACATAATTTAATGGTTGAATAAGGGATTGGAACATAACAGCTACTAAATAATTGCAGGGGTTTTTTTGTTGTTGTTTTTTTTTTTTGTTATATAATCAAATATTATGACTTTGGATGACAAATTCTTTCTTTTTTTTTTTTTTTTTTACATTTTTATAATATTATAAATAATAGCCCTATTCTCATTGGGATGCAAGGGATGTATTTTTGGACTTACAAGGATTAGTTGGTGATTTTTACTGTTGTTTGAATATAAATTTTGTGTTTTTCTCCCAACACCTACATAAAAATCAATATATAAATAGAATAATAAATAATGCTATTTCCTATTTGTGACCCTGGACCACAAAACCAGTCTTAAATTGTTGGGATGTATTTGTGGCTATTGCTATGGGTATGGGTCAAAATTATTGTTTTTTCTTTTATGCCAAAAATCATTAGGACATTAAGTAAAGTTCATGTTCCATGAAGATATTGTGTTAATTTCCTACTGTAAATATATCAAAACTTAATTTTTGATTAGTAATATGCATTGCTAAGAACTTCATTTGGACAACTTTAAAGGTGATTTTCTCAATATTTAGATATTTTTTTTGCACCCTCAGATTCCAGATTTTCAAATAGTTGTATCTCAGCCAAATATTGTCCGATCCAAACAAACCATACATCAATGGAACGATTATTTATTTATTTATTTAGCTTTCAGATTATGTATAAATTTCAATTTTGAAAAATTGACCCTTATGACCCGTTTTGTGGTCCAGGGTCACATTTAATATAGCAAGTTATTAAATGTATTCTTTTTATTATCATTCCACAACCATGTGAGCAGCACTTTCCCAGTTTCATAGGATCACAGAACTCGATCCTCCACCATAAATAAAACAGCATCTACATGCATTGTTCTGTCATGCAAATTTATTTTTACAGATATCCACACGAGAAACGATTACTGTCTGAATAGGGCTAATGACAGAATTTCCATTTGAGTGTGCATACTTTTAAAGTGTTCTGACATTTTGTTCATTGATTATAAACTTAAACCTTTCCGTCAACAGAAAAGACTTACATTTCAAACATCTTTGCATAGGTGGAGGATTGTGGTCCACGGGGGAATAGATGGCTTCAGCAGGATGATTGTATACTTAAAAGCTGCCACGAAAATCAACGCCAGGACTGGGATTTATAATTACAGGATCGAGAGACCATGGAGGGATGATTATGATCATGTCTTGGACCTGTTCTCCTGTCTCTTCCTGGATCTGGAGGCAGATGGCACATTAAACCCTGACAACGAAGTGCATCTTTTTGCTCTGCATTGGACCTATCTGCCCCAGCTTCAAAGGCATCTTGCAATCTTCCAGGAGGCATGAAACAATCATAAAATAAGAACAGCAGTGCAACCAGTCCCCACTGCAACTCTGGACAAGGTTCCAAGATGTTCAAGATCCATACCAGGTACTTGCAGATAGTTAAACAAATTAGTTACCTTACTATCACAAATGACCAATTTACAGTAGCGGATGACAAACAAGAAACTGAATTACTGAAACTGTTTTCTAGGGTAAGTGGTTTTCAAACCTGTACTGGAGGCCCCTGTCCTGCACATTTTGCATGTCTCCCTTGTCTATCACACCTGATTCAGCTCATATAGGTAGAGACTGCAAGACCTGAATTGGGTGTGACTAATAAGGGAGACATACAAAATGTGCAGGGCAGGTTTGAAAACCCCTGGCTTAAAGCAGGCATGGGAAAACTCTGTCTTTTTGATACACTTCTCAGGAACCAAGACTTGTAACCCACCCTGTTAAGCTGATTGTTACAGACTTATCTTTAGTAATTTTTCTCCTCCGGTAAATGGATCTTTATTTAAACATGCACTGAAAAAAATGATTGAATTGAATTTACTCATTATTTTTTTTTAGGTAAGTGGTTGCAATCAATTTATTTTAGCTACATTTAAATAAACAAATTTAGTTTACTAACTTTCAACATATTTTTTTTTTTATTAAATGTTGCTAAAATAAATTGTTTGCGACCACTTACCTCAAAAATGTTCAGTGTGTTTAGATATTTGTACTGCAAAAAACAAACAAACAAACAAAAAAAAAAAACAGAAATACTGAGGAAAGTCTGAGTGCTTTTTTTTTTTGCAGTGATTCTATACTGTACTTAAGCTACTTTTTTTTTTTTTTTTTGTAAAATAAATTGATTAAATGGAGATCTGATGAAGCAGGATTATTATAGTTAAATAAAAATATAGAATATTTAATAAATTTAAAAAAACATACCAAAGAGAGACAACAAAATGATTGAAACTAACTAAAAAAAATATATATATATAATAGGATCACAATTATAAATGACAATAACACTGTGTTACGAATCCGGTTCGTGGCCTTCCGTCTGATTGCCACCAGAGGTCACCCTTCCATCATATTGACTCTCACACTACACAAACTGTTGCACGTCACCTCCGGACTACAGTTCCCATCATGCATTGCACTGACGACACACACACAGCTGATTGCACTGATCACACACAGCTGATTCCCATTTGCATGCTTTACTTAAGCCATGGACTTTCTCCCCCTCACTGTCGAGTATTGTTTAGTGTTTATCACAGTCATTGCTGATAGCTACCTTACAGAGCCTTTCTTAGTCTTGTCTAGCCTGTTTATCCGTGTTTGGATTATTGTTCTTGTGTTTTTACATTACCCCTTTGTCTTGCCTTTCGGACTCTGTTTGGATTATTTGTGTACTCGGATTACCCCTATTGCCAAACCCTTTGGACATTGTTTGCCGATCGTCGACCCACGCATGCTCTCGGAATACTCTTGTGTCTTGTCCTCAGTTGATCTGTTTACTTTTGTTTGACACTGCCTATGTTTGACTACGTTTCTAATAAAGCTTGCACATGGATCCGTATGCCTTACGTCTCGTCGGCTCCGTAACACACTGACTGGAGGTCGCATTTTCAAACTTTAGTGTTATAAAATTGTGTAGACATTTACATTTAGAGAACCTGTTGACATTGTGCTCCCGTTCATTTATTCCATATATTGGTATTCCATATCAAAAAAGTAATAGAACAAAAAATAGTGTTATTTGCTTGTCATTTCGACACTAAACTGAGTACAGAAGCTTATTTACCAAACCAAACTGGGGAATTTAACAGATTATTTGTATTTTACTCCAGGTGGATGATGACTATGGTGTGGACTGGGAAGGACCACACTCCTGTGAGGAAGAGGGTGTGACTATCCCAGAAGTTCAGCTAACACTAGAGCTAACCAATGAGGAAATTGCATCCTTGCCTCATCCTGAAGTTCCATTGTTAAATTCTGTTCAAATTTACCTTGACACAGTCAACTAGTTGATTAACTAGTTAATGTCATAATCACTGAAACTTCCACCTCTTATAATAACTCAACGTGGTCCACTTTTAAGATCTGTGAATCCAATTAGTTTATTGATAAACAATACATTTTTTATCTGATGCACTGGCTAGTAATTACAATTAATGATTAAACTTGAATAAACCTCTACAAATATTAAAACTACTATTCATGTTACTGTTGTTTTTTTTTTTCACATCAAATTACAACATTAAGTTACAAATTATGTAACTTATTACAAATTAAGTAATGAACATGAAATTCTAAAAACATGTACAATTCAATTTAATTTCAAAAACAAATTTTCTCTCTCTAAACAGCCCGATCAAACAGAGCCTGACGGCAGGGAACATATTGTCTAATACAGGGGTTTTCAAACCTGTCCTGGAGAACCCCCTGCCCTGCACATTTTGTATGTCTCCATCTAACACACCTGATTCCACACATCAGCTCATTAGTAGAGACTGCAAGAACTAAATTGGGTGTGTCTGATTAGGGAGACATACAAAATGTGCAGGGCAGGGGTTCTCCAGTGACAGGTTTGAAAACCATTGGTCTAACAGGACAAGCCTCTACATTTAAAAAGCCCTGTAGCAAACCATGCGATTAAACTAACCCAAATCCACTCTCAAAAGTAGACACTGCTGCTTTTAAGTCTGCCTCAAAGTCCATAAAGTTAGTATAGTGAGAAGGCAGTTTTATATTCTCACTACATGTGAATGCAGTGGGCATTTTAACAGAGTCAGTCACCTCCACATACAGATGTTCTGGAAGGATTGCCCACCCCACCCAAAATGTAACCAGCTGCTCGAGATCCAAGGCTATAGCTGTAGGTAGGTGCAGAATTTACAAAGATGTGAATCAACTGGCATTCAAAATTGATGTGTGGTGACAAGACCGTTACTATTAAATTACCATTTTCAATGTACTTCCTGAGGTACGATGACATCTGGCATTTCAATTCCAGAGGAACCTCATGAACATCTTCATCCTGCATCATTGGCCATATGACTCTTTCCAAAACCATCCATCAACAAAGGAAATAACTAAACAGATGCTTACGTTTTTAGAAGATGGGAAGATTTAGTGATTGATTGCTTATATTTTTAAAACCACAAATATAGCCTATTACTTCAGGCAAGATGATTTTGTCAGCCGCTCTCGGAAACATCACCGAGATGAGAGAAGTGTGTTCCTTTAACATATGCAGGACCCCAGTGTCCTTCAGACCCCGTTTGAGTTGCTTTATCTGCCTTTCTTTGTGACCAATAACCTAAAGAATCAGACATTTATAAACTTACGTTTGTGGTTTGTTATCCTGGGTTATTTTAGCTATTTGTTATTGCCCATTACTAGTCTTGTAGTGAACAATTCATCTGTGTAAATAAATCTACATAAAATAATTTGTCTTCATAATCTTTAGTCAAATATGAAAACTGCTGAGACAGAGATGGAGAGGTGGTGCTTTAAAATGAGGACCTGGCCTGCCTCCATTCCTTCCCATTCAATATTACATTTCACACACAAATACATCACAACGCTGAATACCACATGTTGAAGAATTTTTTCTGCAAGCCACTTTCTGTTTTCAGTAGTTAATGGTGGTAAGTCCCAGCTTAAAGCAAGATCTCCACATCTGTCAAATCCCTTGGCTCTCCAAGCTATGAAAAAAGCTTATATTAAATAATAGTGATAATTGTAATTTAAAGTAGTGGCAGAACAAAAAGCACTGTGATAACTTCAAGTACAATTAAACTAACTAGAGAAACGATATCTGTGATGTCTTGGTCTGGGTAGTCTCTCAGGTCAATGGTGGCTGGCTCGTCATTTCCTAGTAGAAGACTGAAGATAGAGGGCTCAGCCCTGTCAGCAGTGGGCCTCCATGAATAAACGAGTGCCCAATCATTCGGCCAATGACCCTAAAAAGATCGCTGTCCAGAAGAACTCGTGATGAAGATGCTACCAAGTGATCCTCTTCTCCATTGAAGAACAGTGTTTTTCCAGTGTTTTCTTAAAAAGTGTTTAGTTCACACAACAATTCAAAACTCTTCAATTGCAGAGGTAAAGGACTACCCATGTTTAAACTGAAACCGTACTGTACACTGTAAAAAAAAATTCCATAAAATTTATGGTAAAAAAACGGCAGCTGTGGTGGCCGGAATTCTACCGTAAAATATACAGTAGCAACATTTTAGGTTTTACGATTTTAACTTAAATTACAGTTAAACACCGTAATTTCATTAACTGATATAATGTTAATATACCAACCTACAGTACTGAAACCTGTTTTGTATCTTTGAAATACACTGATAACCACCAAATGCAGGTGGTGATGAGAAAGTCACATGATGAACCAAAGCCCATCACAATCAGCTTTTAAATAATAACATATATAGAAGGTGCACAGTGTCATTCACACAAGCACTAAACACCATCATGGTGAGACTCATTAAACTGAAATATGCAATAAACATTAATTTAACAACATTAGATGTAACATACAACCCTAGTAAACATAACTGATAAGAAAAAAACTAAGAAGAAACCTAGTTATTTCAAAGAAAAACATCAAATTCAAACAAAATTTATGGTTTTTCCCTGTAAATTTTACATTCTTTTTCACTTCCAAAAGCGGTATTTCACCGTAAAATTGTCTGAAATGTCTATTACAGTTTTTCACCGTATATATTAGGGAAACTTACCGTTAACCATTTAACAGGTTTTTACCGTAGCTTTTTCAGTTTTTTACCGTTAAAATCACGGTCATTTTTTACAGTGTACCCTTGACATAAGCATTGCAAAGTAGTATCGGGTTACGCCATCCCCAATTGCAGCATCACCTGACAATTAAATTCTTCCTTTATACATGCAAATAACATACACGGTGCGTGCATAATTATTAGGCAAGTTGATATTCTGGTCATATTTTTTTTCCAAGCACATTTGACTAATTCCAAAGCACATCAATCTTAATAACTACTGTTAATTTTATATTTACTCACTTGTCCATGAAGACTGAAAGTGAAAAACTTCTTATATTCAGGTGTGCATAATTATTAGGCACATTTGCCTTTACAAATACAATGAGCCAAAAAAGAGATTTAACTCAGACTTAAAAGTTAAAAATTATTAAATGTCAAGAAGAAATATTCTAAACTAATGCAATACAGAAATTGCAAAGATAAGGCATGACCATTGAACACAGGTGGAGAAGAAAAGACACAAAAACTGCCTAATAATTATGCACGCACTGTAGATAATAATCCTATGTTTAATAAAATAAAATAAAAATATTAGCTTTTACCTGATTGGACATTCCCAATCAGTTTTGTGTGACTTGTAGAATGATAGAAACTCTCTATCTCAGTCTTCCATACTGCTGGTTAGATCAATAGAAACTTTAGAGGTGTCCGGTCTTCAGCTCTATACAACAAATTTCTTCGAAACATGTATGCTGCCTGCTGTTCATCAGTCTCTATTTTCCAGTCTGAAAATGAATTACAGACATACAAATACTTATTAAAATACTTAATTAGACACTAGCATTACATCAATTACACTATACATGCTAGCCAATTAAAACTACTGATGATGACGACTGATGAAATGAGAATGAGATACAATGAGAAAACTTTCTTCACTATTTCTTTAAGTCTCACAAGAGCTCACACATTTGCATATGAAGACATATGATAAAAAGAACAGTTTAGAATATTTCTCAATATGTAGACCTTCCACTTCAGCACAAATCTCGGTAACACTTTATTTTGATGGTCCCTTTTGAACATTCTGTTGACCATGGGCGTCGCTAGGCCATTTTTAGGGGGGCTTTAGCACTTTAGCATATGATGACTTTATAAAACAATCACGTTATTGCTATTTTCATTTGAAAATTTAGCTTTCAATATAGAAGATAATATTACAGTGCATGTGGCATTAACTACCATACAGTTATGCATAGAAATGATTAAAGACAGTGACCGACAGCACTCAGCCAGTGCACTCATTTTAATTGCATATCAGAGTGATTGACAGAGATTGAAACATTGTGTGTGTGTGTTGTATTAATTTAAAAAAAATAATTTTTATTGTTTGAATTGAATTTATGTAGAACGTTTCTACAATTTTTTGTACAAATTTTCAATCAATTTTTTTGTAAATATTTTTTTATTTTTTATTATTATACCCTAATTGGGGGCTGAGCCCCCCTAACATGAAAATCCTAGAATCGTCCCTGCTGTTGACACTAAGTACACTCTTAGAACCTTTTCTTCTATGTAGAACCTTAAAAGGTTCTATCAGGCGCTACGTATTTGGAACCCCTAAAAGGTTCTATATAGAACCCTTTAGGGGTTCCCATCATGGGATCATTTTTGGGATTAGATTTTTGTTTTATTTTAATTACATTTTAAGACTTAAACAACTGAAATAACTATAAGCATAAGACATCAAGGAGTTGTGTGATCATTTAAGACACTTTTATTAGCATTTACAATGACAAGCAATATATAACACAGCAATTCATAGTGCAACAGTTACAGGGATTAACATAAATCCATGTTTCTTTCTTTATTTATACTTTTTTTTTTAAAATATATTTTTACCTGTCAACCTAAAATAGCACTCTCCATTTTAGAAATATTGTTTTTTCAACCCCCTCCACCTTACTCACCCATCCAACATGTCAGTCACAAATATATGTTGATTGCTAGAAACCACCACCAAAAAAAAATAAAAACTGAATGTTAACTTGCACAAATAATTAAAAAAATAAATAAATACATAAGTAAAATTAGAATGTGAAAAGTTTGTCATCAAATAATATATTAATGACAATCTTATTTTGCATCTCACACTAGGTCATTACCCTTTACCTTAAATAAATATCAAGTATTTACTCCACATTCTCCTATAAACCTATAAACCAAGTAGTGTGACTTTTTTTTGTATGCTGCAACTTTCCCCAGTTCTGTAACCCATGAAAAATGGTGAACTACATGTTTCTGAAAAGGGAGCTAAAAGACTAACCATAGTATTGTTTTTTAAATTTATTTATAAGCATTAAATATTAATTTTACATTCAGATAAGCATTTAAACAATAAAAACAAAGGACCCAGGACAATTTCAGCACTGGGAAGGGCTAAATAGTAATGATTGAAATTAACTGAGTGGTGGATTTTGGATGCTCCATACTGAACAAAAAGTAGACTGCAAACAGATACTTCTGGCATCTTTGTGTTATTGGTCAGTGACATCCATTTTGATGCTAACTCTCTTTGCGTTGAGTAGGCTTGACATCCTAAGATGGGGATACAAGTCTGAGAAACATTTATTAGACCTATGGAGAGTACAGTACAACAGGAAAAAGAAAATAATCTCTCACAATTACATTAAAACTTACTTGAATTAGAGAGAAGTGTTGTGTTTTCATCTGAATGTAGATTACCAAACAAGTAATGTTGCACTCCAGAGTCCAGACAGTGCAAAATATTTATTTATCAATCAATCATAAGAACTTGCATGATAAAAGGTGGAAAATAGAAAACAAACAAACAAACAAAAAAAAGATATCAGTAATTTAAGATTAGCTGATTGATGAGTTTCAGTTGGTACTGTTAGGAAAAATAAATGTACCTTTTGAATTTAAAGACATTCCCCTGACATAATGTATGTGTGACTGTGAGGGACTGAGAGACGATAGGAGAGCTGACATTAAACAACTTTGACAAAAAAAACGACAACAAAAAAAAAACAGGTCTTGAGATTCCAAAAGCATTCACTGAATACAGTTAATGCCCTTATAATTCCAGCAAGGAAACAAAAAATACCCATGTATGAGTTTTTATGTTTTTATATTCATTGCACAAGCAATGTTCTTTTCTGTATATCAGCACATGTGCGCGAGGCCACACGCATAAATGTGCTATTAGTTTTATACAACAGCGCATAGCAGCACTTGTTTCATTCCGTGAATGAATCAGTTTTTGAAGGAATCGAGTGAGCCGGTGATTCAACGGTCTATTCAGATGGTCTCACTTGTTTCGTTTCTATTGAATAAGCCGTTTTGAACGAATCGTTTGATATGAATGATTCAGTAAATCATTTATTAAAACAGGGACTTGCTGCCACCTACTGGCGGTTTTATCATCATATTTATTTATCCATGACGGACCTAAACAGCCAAGGTGCCAGCACAAAAACACATTCAGCAAAATATTGTTTAATTATCAATATTGACTAAAATTACTCTATTTCAGGCCCCAGAAGGGGGATTTTTTTTTTTAAATAACTCTAAAAAACGTTGGGTTATTTACTGTACCCAATATCTGGGTTAAACATGTTGGGTCGCTTTGTTGGGTTATTCCTGTGTTTATTGGGTTATTTCAACAACAACGCAACCAGTTGGGTTAAAATTTAAATTCCAACGGTCGATTGGTGCAGCTGCGACAGATGATACAGTGGTAAATTAATATGTGTGCGTAATGTTTTTCGTTACAAAGTGTCTTCATGCCCTGACACAATAATATTTCTGTTTTTCCTACGAGTGTGTTTACATCTCCCCTGTTGACTGAAACTTTAATCCGTTTTTTTCTGCACTATTGACTAACGACACGAGCGCTTGTAGCAGATCGATTTCAAACGTATAAAAAACGGTTTCCTTACTTTTTCTGTTCTTCTCGACAATTTTGGGGGATTTTGTTTTACATACATTTCAGATATTAGGCAGAATTAAGCGCTCACCTTGAAGACCAGCGGAGCCTCTTTCGTGGTGTCGCGTCCACTCTGAGTGAAGGTATGTCGCCTTTTTATTCAAATTTAATGTCCTTTCCCCAGGAAACTACAGTGTAAAATTAAAACACTACGAAACGCAGAAATTAAGCATTTTATTATCTCTAAGTAGCTGGTTACCAGAGCAATCATGTAGTGATTCTTTTTACCAACAGAGGGCGCTGCGAGCTACACTGATTACACGCGCCGCTTCTTCAGCCACGAAGAACTGAACATGGAAGAGAGTGGGGCATTGTTATCATCAATTATCAAAAGATACCGTTATCGGTTTCAAGGTATAGTCACATACAAACTGTTCATGCTAAATTAAACGAATACTGATTGTATGTACTATATTAGGGTCTGAACAGGATGCTGGATTTTACACAATTTTAAATGTTACTGAAATTTCCACTGTCAAAACCTCATACGTCTTAACTATACCACTTGGATGAAAGTGCACTCTGATGTGGATAAATGAAAATACAACTAAATAATTGGACATGCAAGTATTACATTTTCAGAATGTAATTACATTTTATGCTAAAAAAGAGGCTTGAATGCTAAATAATAAGGCTAATTAAAGATGAATTTCCAAAAGCACAAACATAATCACATTTGAAAAGTTCAAAAAGTTTGCATTCTATATGCACTGCATGTAACAGTTTGTGAAAATGAAAATATGATTGTACACTAGAACTTGTTTAAAATATTTGTTAAGTAGTTTATATTTGTTTTATTTATCATGTTCTCATATTTATTTTTGTAATGTGTTTGTGTTAAGTCATAACCTTGTAATAATGAAGTACTGTTTTAATCTGTTTGCTATTTGGAATGATTTATGTTTAATATTTTTCATAGTGTTATTTTTTTGGTGTACTGTATTAAAATCAGTTAGTTAATTAGAATAATATATGGAACCCACAAAACCATAAAAAATGCATGTCTCTGTTTTTCAATTGATAGATAATAACAAGTGAGATTTTACTAATTATATTTTGAACACTGAAGTAGGAAATGTAGTCATCTTATGTTAATGTTTGATTTTAACTTCCATTTCTTTGTTAATTTTAGATTACTCTGGACTAAGGTATATTATACCCACATGTCAGGGATAGATAGACTTTGAGCAATAAAGGGCATGGAGAGATGAAGAGAGCCTTGGTTGGATCTTCCGGATATTTCTTCTGGTGAGAAAACCCTGCTCTGTATTTCATGCCAAATTGTAATATTTTACATTATGTACTGACAAGCACACCAACACACACTTAAAGGGTTATTTCACCCAAAAATAAAACTTTTGTTCTCATTTATTCGTCCTCATGTTATTCGACATCTCTATGAGTTTCATTTTTCTGTGGAACACAAAATATATTTTACTTTCATAGTATTAATAAAAACACATTCTACAAAATCTTTTGTGTTCAACAGAAAACAGAAACTCATACAGGTTTGGAACAACTTCAGGTTGAGTAAATAATGACAAAAGTTTTATTTTTGGGTGAACTATTCCTTTGAGCAATTTCACACAAGCAAGAATACTGTGAAGGTGTTTTACATAGCTGAGTTAAAGGAGAAGTTCACTTACAGAATACAAATTTCCTGATAATTTACTCACCCCCATGGTGGCCAATGGTTTGAAGGTCCAAACTACAGTTTAAGTGCAGCTTCAAAGGGCTCTACATGATCCCAGCCAAGGAATAAGGGTCTTCTCTAGCGAAATGATTTTCTTAAAACAATAAACATTTATATACGTTTTAGCCACAAATGCTCGTCTTGAACTAGCTCAATCTCACACATTACATAATCACACATGCATGACATTGGTGGAAGTACCGACCCAGTGTTTACAAAGTGAACGTGCAAAGAAAATCAAATGCCCTTTACAAAAAAGGTAAAACAACAATATTGGACGTTTTTGAAGTTGGAGGAGAAGATGAGATGGAGTTTTTCACCCTACCCTAACTTTTTGAACCGGAGTACACACATGAAGAACTAACCACACGTGACCTTTTTTTCAACATGATTACGTAATGCATGTAAAGTTGTAAGATGAGCATTTGTGGTTAAAAAGTAGATAAATGTTTTTGGGTTTTTTTAAGAAAAATGACTCTTATTGTTCGGCTGGGATTATGTAGAGCCCTTTGAAGCTGCATTCAAACTGCAATTTGGACCTTCAACCTGTTGGCCACCATAGAAGTCCACTATATGGAGAAAAATCCTGGATTGTTTTCCTCAATAAACTTAATTTCTTTGTACTTAATTTGTATTCAGGAAGTGGACTTCTCCTTTAAGGCTGCTTGTGCCAGCTCAAAATTGTCTGTATAGATGCAATGCAGCATAAAAGGTAAACTAAATTCCAGCTCTGACCTGTTTCAGAATCTGAGTATGCACTTTTAATTCTGTAAATGCATTTATGCCCTTCTGAGAAGCATTAAACAGTATTGTAAAGACACATAAATGCCACTTTCAGAAGTGCTTTTGTGCCATCTTTATAGTGTGAATTTGGCATTAGACTCTAGATCATGTATGAGGCCACAGATAACCACAGCCTGCTGATATAGAGTCTAACAGCACGATTACGAGTGTGATATAGCTTTTACATAACTTAAATTTCATTCAGTATGTCATTGATACACTCACATTACCACCCACTAGCATAACAATGTAACATGCAGAAAGAGTTCAAAAATTCGCACACCTGTCTACAATGATACAAACACAGTGTATACACAGTGATACTTGTAACACTTGGCTAATCAAATTGATATATAACAGACATTAATCCATTATTACAACAGTAAGAAATCAAATGAAAAACTGCTACACTGTAAAAAAATTCCACCTATTTCAACTTAAAAACTTAAGTTTTGTGGCTGCCTTAAATTTTTAAGTATGAACAAATTACAAATACAAGTCATTTCAATTCACTTTGTAAAATCCTGACTGGCGCTGAATTGCTCTCTGTAAGTCGATTGGACTTTTCAGTATTAGTTGTTTCAACTAATCATGTCAAGTAAAAAAAAAAAAAGTAATCACTTGTGAACCTCAACAATGGTGACCATTTAAAAAAACAAACAAACAAACAAAAAAACAATCATGCAGCAATGCATGCTGGGATCCATGGATGAGTTTTGTACTATGCTAGTACCCAGCATGCATTGCAGCATGAATTTTCTTTTTTTTTTCTTTTTTTATAATGGTCACCATTGTTGAGGTCCATAAACTGATTCTTGATGTCTGTGTGAGCCTAATTGCTACCATAGATTAAAACTTTTTGTGGACAAACTGTTTGGAAAGTCCTTTCTATTAGCTGACTGTCACAGAACCACTGGCTCTTAGAATCACTCTTACTATAATCAATACAACATCCATTTAATCAGAGATTAGACACACAATGAGATCAGTTCACTAACAGATGATTGTCATTATAAACATATAACAACCAACTACTGATCATTTTCTCTGGGCTTTTGAGTTATAACAAATATGTTTGAGGAACACATGGTTATAACAGCCAGAGAAAAAGATGGAGAAAAAAAAACTAAAACAAAAGACAAGTGTCAAGAGCCCAACTAAAGCAGACACCGATCTCTAACATGGTTACTTCAATTGAAACAATAAATCAACATCTAAACCTTAGTTAATTCTCAATAAGATCTTCTGTAGATGTCTGACAGAAATAAAGTCAGTCTGATTATTAATAAGTGGAGCTGGTGATGCTGTTTGTGGGGTTGTTTACTCAGATCTTGAGAGATTTAATGTATTTTATTTCAGTTGATTTCATCTAAGGCTGTGACTAAAGTTAGTTCTTCTTGTGTTTCTTTTTCTTCAGTGATTATGTTTGTTAACAGCAAGTGTTCATCACTAATGCTCAATTATCACTCAATTAATCACTTAATTGCAATGTATATCTTATTTTAGTGAACTCAACTGAAATAAGTTCAGAGCACTCATAATTGTTAGTTTTATAAACTTAAATGGTTTAAGGCAATAAGTTTACTCAAACAGTTTGAGTTAACCTAACTTGTCGGGTTTTACAGTGCACAAAAATAATTCGAGCAAACTTTTAAGTTGGCTCAACTTTTTTTTATTTTTTTTTACAGTGTGCCAGTAAGTTAGAACTTAAAATGTTAAGTTCACTGAATTAAATTGGTCTCCTTGAATTTCAGTGACATTAAACTTACTTAAAAAATCAAGTTGAATCTAGCATAACTTACAAAAAAAAGTTGAAATTGCTTAAATTATTTTTATGAGTTAAAAGTAACTTTAAAACATAAGTTGTCATGACTTTTTCATCATATCATTTTTTATAGTGTACCATGGCTTAGAAAAGAACCCCCATTCTTGTTTGGAGATTAATCCATTGTTTTTTCTATTTAAGTTGGTCTTGGAGATTGCATTAAAGTTGCAGTAAAACCCTGCCAGATATCCTCCTTCATTGCCATACAAAGTGGGTAAGTGCATCATTTATGACAATACATTTTTGGGTATTATTTGATCCGATGTATGTGTGCATATTTACCATTTTAAATTTCTGTTTAAAGGTTGGAACAAATTTCATTCTGTATTTGGAGGAGGAGGAGCAACAAAGGCAATTCCCTCATAATCAAGCCTTCATTATTGTGGGAGAAATGGCACTGAAGCAAGGCCGTCTTTTTTACAAGCAGTTGATACATGCTTTAAATTATTTTACATTTTGAACATTGAGTATCCCAAACCTGTTGCAGCTGTAATTGCATTGTCTGTACTAGCTTTGTTTTGTTTGTTTGTGAATTTATATTTATCTTGTAAACTGAAACAATTGCATATAACCTAATGTGATAAGGAAATAATTAATAACACAATTTCAACCAGTCATTTAATTTAATAGAAGTATTTGCAACTTTTAATGTAATGGAAATAAAGCATTTTCCATATATTTGTATGCTGTACATTATTATTTATTTACATAGCAATAATGATGATGATGATGATGATGATAATAATAATACCAGGATGGTTAAAGCATTTTAAAACATTTTGGCCAAATAACCCAACAAATTAGTTATTTTATAACCCAATGCATTGGGTAAAACTTATTACCCAATCCATTGGGTTAAAATAACCCAACATTAGGTAGGTGCTATAGTAACCCACCATTGGGTTGTCTGTTGGGTCATTTTTAACCCAACTATTTTTAGTGAGTTCATTTAATAAGGCAAATTTTTCATTAAATAGAAACCTTTTTAAAAATGAGACCAATTTTGTAATCCTTGTGTAAAATTAGTCACAGGACGACCCTCCTCCACACCACACCACACCATCCCCCCTGAATTTTTTTTTACAATGCGACCGGTTATACTAATGTAATCAATCCGAATGACAAAACAAGCCCAGATGTACAAAACAGACCCTCCTACCTTTGTAATAATACATGGAGATGTTAGTCCCATCCGAATTGGTACATGAAAATCACAGACGTGACAAGAATCGAAACTCAAACATATTTTAGACTAGTCTCGTCTGAATAGGGCTTGTAGGCTACAGGTGTCAGACTCAGTTCCTGCAGAGTTTAGTTACAACCCTGCTCCAGCACACCTTGTACTTTTCAAATAAGCCGAAATGACTTGATCAGTTAGCAAGCTGGATCAGTTGTTTAATTACGGTTGAATCCAAACTGAGCAGGGCTGAGCAGGACAGTTCCTCCAGGAACTGAGTTTGACACCCCTGATCTAAGTTTACTAAATGTGCTATTTTGGGACACCATTAACTAAAATGTGCTTTTAACATACTTTCTCTGTATTAAATACAGTGGGTACGGAAAGTATTCAGACCCCCTTAAATTTTTCACTCTTTGTTATATTGCAGCCATTTGCTAAAATCATTTAAGTTCATTTTTTTCCCTCATTAATGTACACACAGCACCCCATATTGACAGAAAAACACAGAATTGTTGACATTTTTGCAGATTTATTAAAAAGGAAAAACTGAAATAATCACATCGTCCTAAGTATTCAGACCCTTTGCTCAGTATTTAGTCAGAACAGTCACGGAGTTGTTGTGAAGGTAAACCTTCGGCCCAGTCTGAGGTCCTGAGCACTCTGGAGAAGGTTTTCGTCCAGGATATCCCTGTACTTGGCCGCACTCATCTTTCCCTCGATTGCAACCAGTCGTCCTGTCCCTGCAGCTGAAAAACACCCCCACAGCATGATGCTGCCACCACCATGCTTCACTGTTGGGACTGTATTGGACAGGTGATGAGCAATGGCTGGTTTTCTCCACACATACCGCTTAGAATTAAGGCCAAAAAGTTCATCAGACCAGAGAATCTTATTTCTCACCATCTTGGAGTCCTTCAGGTGTTTTTTAGCGAACTCTATGCGGGCTTTCATGTGTCTTGCACTGAGGAGAGGCTTCCGGCACCGAAATGGACAGCACCTGAGTTAAATATATGAGTGTCACAGCAAAGGGTCTGAATATTTAGGACCATTTGATATTTCAGTTTTTCTTTTTTAATAAATCTAAATTTTCTGTCAATATGGGGTGCTGTGTGTACATTAATGAGGAAAAAAAATGAACTTAAATGATTTTAGCAAATGGCTGCAATATAACAAAGAGTGAAAAATTTAAGGGGGTCTGAATACTTTCCGTACCCACTGTATATATATATATATATATATATATATATATATATATATATATATATATATATTTAGTTAGGCTACCACTTATAGTACACTTGAACCCATCTTTCATTCACTACGGGTTCAAGTGTAGGCCTACTACAAGTAATACATTTTTTAATACAGAGAAAGTATGTTAAAAACACATTTAGTTCATATTCACGATGTCCCAAAATAGCACAGTTGAGTAGGCCTACACAGTTGAGTCTATTTTAAGATTATCTTAAGAAGTATTAAAGAATAATTTTAGTGGCTATATTAAGTACCAAATTAGAGCGTGAAAATAGAGCACTTTAAGTACATTATGGAAGTACACTTTTTTTCGCCTGGGTTGTGCCGTCCTTCATGTCGTGCGTTCAGCTTAGTTAAATGCAGTAACGTAAAATAAAGCATGCAACTGGGATGAACCCACGACAGGGAAGGCGATACAAGCAGACTACAGCTTTCGGCACAAACATCAGAAAATATGAAATAAAATACGAAACGAACAGCTTGTTATTGTTCTTTAATACACACTTGGGAGTCGCTTCGCTGTCGACGCCTCATTGTTTGTGTATCTGCAGTTGCTTGGCTCAGGGTGGCGAGTTTGCGCTGTTCGCGACGCTCACTGACCTCCTGAGACCCGCTCTGTGTGTGTGTGTGTGTGTGTGTGTAGCGCTCAGCTGTCTGTCATAAACCAACACAACAGCACGCGCTTCTCCAGAGCAAACCAGACAGCACGCGCGTACAGAGGCGCTGGCGACAGCTGAGTTGGGTCTTCAGTTATGCACAGCTAGATTAAAGCAAAGCGAGCCAGTATCCGCGTCAAAATGGACTGGTGTATAGGCGAACTAACGTGAAAACATCCTCAAATTGATTTAGCCCAGCGTTGTACTTGAATCTCGCTTGCACGGGATGATCTGTAGTAGCCTGTCTTGTTGTTTACTCTCGAAGCTTTTGCATTGAAGCGCAATGTTCACGTTTGACAGCCGTGCGTAACATTTCGTCTGCGCTGAACATGACAGAGGACATAATGACGGCCGTGCGCGGAAATCTTTCTCAAACAGCAGCTGCCTCGGGACAAAAGGATTGCGGACAAACTGAACCGACAAACGGGGCGATTCCTTCCTCCTCGCCCGCGGAGCTGAGCCAGGACTCCGAGTCCTGCACCAGCGAACTGACGCGCACGTGGCTGCAGTTCGCCAAGACCTTCGTCGTTATCTTCCCCATATATGTCTTGGGTTATTTTGAGTTCAGTTTTAGTTGGCTTTTAATCGCACTCACGATATTTTTCTTTTGGAAAAGAAACACTAGGTGTAAGAACACTAGGTTGAATAGAGCACTTTCGTTTTTTGAGCAAGAGAGCACAGTTAAACAGGAGCTGGAGGCAACTGAGTTACCATCATGGGTGAGTTAAACTCCACTTTCATTGATAACATTTAACGAGTTTCAAAACATCATAGAGAGCACACTAGAAAAGAAGTGAAAACTAAGAGGGAGTTTATTTTTATTTTCTAAATGATAAAGCTGGACTAAAAAGACAGACTGGATTGTCTTTAGTGGAATTTGATGAGATTGATGGACAACTTTAGTTTGAAGTTTTATAAACACAATATATTTCCTGTTCAGAGTTGGTTTGCTCCATTCAGGTTTATTACATTAGAACATCTTGTTTGGTTTCAATGTTGTGTCCATTCAGCAAACTCTGAGTGCATGAAACATAACTAAGTTTGGATCCCAGCTGACCCCAGGCTGTCAGACATGAGGCAGACCAAGACTTTTTGCCCTTTAGTCTGGGTGAAGGTGAACAGTGTTATTCCAAATGATGCAGCATGTGTCTCTACAAATTTTCTGTCTATTTTTAACTTGTATATAAGCATTATCTTGAGCCTCTGATCATCATGGCTGTAATCAAAAGCCAAGTGCAACAAAGTAAATATATGTTATGCAATGAGATATTTTGACCTGAAGGGTGAGGACCAAGGTCAGTCTGCATTGTTGAAAATGAGGATTCACTGCCCTGCAGCCTGTGTACTGTAAAAATGTAACACAATAATGTTAATGCAGCATGTAAAACTGTAAATAACAATGAAGCAGTTAACTGTAATTACCTTGTATGGCAAAAACTGCATTATATGTAATTTTGTTGTGAAATACTATTGTTAATAAGGACATATGATTGTATTTTTTTTTTTTTTTACTTTTTTTCTCATTTTAAGTGTGTATGTTTTTAAAGTGTTAGATCAAGATGGTTTTGAGGATTGTACTCAATCTGCATCCTGTTTCTGGTGAAACCATGTAAAGTGTTTTGAAAGGGAGATGTTAGAAATTATTTACTGTGAGAAATGATGAAAAAAAGCTTAGCTAACATCTTACAGTTCATGACCATCCCTGTTGGAGATATATGATCTTGCCATACTGACTGAAAATCTTATTGGTTAGGATATAAGCCCCCCCCCCCCATTAAATTAGTGGTCAATCAATATGGGATTTCCAGTGATTGATAACAAAAGTGTCATGTTTATTGTAGTGTTAGTCACTTATCAGATACATTGCATTATTCTATTTAGGGGTGTAACGGTACACAAATATGACGGTTCAGTAAGTTCCTCGGTTTTAACTTCACAGTTCAGTATGATTTCGGTACAGCAGGGGGAAAACTAACCCTTTTTTTTTTTTTTTAATAAACAGTGGTTTAATGAACAAGTTGCTCTTTCTTTAAATACATTCAGTTATAGTTTCAATTTTCTTAGTGATAAAAATCTACCTCAGCTTATGCTTAAAATTATAGGGAGCCCTTTTACATTATAAGGTTACAATTAGGCCTAACAACTTAACCCAAACTTAAATTTAATTACTATTTATTTTTAAATAGATGATCAACACTCAACTTTAAAAAATAAAATAAAAATAGTATGCAAACATGTAAATTGAGATGTTCAGTCATGTTTATTCACGTTAAAACTAGTAGTACAGAAGAAGGAAGGAATTCAATTACAAGGTCAGAGTGAAAGTACAGATACTGCTGGTCAAATATTATTTGTTTTATTATTGTTGTACGTAGCGATGCCAGTCTGAAGCAACTTACAATACATTACACCTACTGAATACACTGACTAGCTTGTAGTATCTTTGGAATAAAGAGCTTTTAGAATGTTAAAAAACCTATGGGGAAACAAACTAAACAAAAAATTATTTAACACCCCTACCCACCCCCACAAAAGCACTGACAGTGTATACACACATCTATATGTAGCCATTCATCCACATCTGAACAGAGTGGACAGTGAAATCCTATAAATACAGAGTGATACGGAAGGAAAAAAAATCAAGCCTGCTTTAAAACCCAGCAACACAACTGTAGCTGTATAACTTTACAATAGCAACACTGCTTTAACAAAAAAGCAAAATGGCAAGACTTATTTGACATCAAAACAAAAATGTTAAAAATGCTGTCTAATCTCTCTCGCGGTACTTTGATGTCACACACAGAACGGTCTGTGCAGTGCTGCTTCAAGTCCAACACCTGTTGTGTTTTATTAGGAGACATTTATATGTGGCTTTATAAGTAATATTTTCACCAACACAATTTAGCAAAATCATACAATATTGTGTCTAATATATACCACAATATTAACTTCTTATCATTGAATTGTTGTAAATAAATATCACATTTGCTACTGGTCAGTGTTCAAAAAATGCTGGGAAATCACTTCATGTAGCCCTACAAGAGTGATTACTGATAAACTGTCTGAAGAAAAGAAAGTCACACGTTTTAGAGAAGAAAAAAATCACCCACTGACTTTCAAAGCTGCTACATAGTAACAACTTTCTCCTTCGAGGACCTTGATAGAAATGTAGTGGAGTGAAAAGTACAATTTTTGTCTTTCAAATGTAGTGAAGTTAAAGTCATAAGTTCCCAGAAAAAATAATACTCAAGTAAAGTACAGATACTCAAAAAGTGTACTTAAGTACAATACTCAAGTAAATGTACTTAGTTACTATCCGCTTCTGTACATGGTCTCATAACAACTCGCTACCATCTTCATTTAGTCTTCAACTGCTCTGGAGCCTTAATCAAATTACATTCTGACAGGAGTAAACTTGTCTGTGTGAGATTAGAAGTCTGTTGAACTGGTTTATGAGTTTGAAGTTGTTGTTTTTTTAAGAAAACATTTTACAACAGTGGTGTTATGGATTCTGTGATTATTCACATTTTGTGGTGTCATTCTTTTATACCAAGAAGTATCTTTTGAAACACTGATGACTTGTTTGTCCAGTTTCTCTGTGTTTCCTGGAAAGTGTGTGATACCTGAAGACAATCACTAGTTCACTGGAAGTGTTGTCTTAAATGACATGGGTCTTAAAGAGACGTGTTATATATCTTGCCTAAAAGCTTCAAGCTTGCTACACTAATGTCTAGTTACATGCATTACTGAGTTCAAAGTATATATTGTTGCATGTTACAAAATATGTAAATGCATGTAATAACTTTTTAAATATATGCCAGTGATCACAAGCAAGTTTTTTTGAAACAGTTTTTAGTGTCACATGACAACTATGCCTATTTATAGACAGACAAACCATTTACATCAAAGATTATAACATTCTCATCAAATTGTGTCACTGTCAGGAATCTGTAGTCTTTACATCTCTACATTACCGTGCTAACTCTACGTCTCATCTTTAGGCAGATTTTTTTTAAAGGAACATTCTCATAGATATCTGTCTATGGTCTTGTCGATGTAGAGAAATCCTCAGAGATCTCTAGTGACCATAGAAACACAGTTACCATGGGAACTTTCAGTGTCTTTCACACATATCATTAATACTAAACAAAATAGTCAATATTAATTTTGGAGGGACACCCAAAGTCTAGTGCTGGGTGTTAGTAGCTCTAGTTGTGTCAAAACCTATTTGTCCTGACTGATGGTTATACTAGAATATGTCAGGGGGAGAGCTTGCTGAGGAAAGTGCTGTGCACCAACACTGTTTTGCGATTAAAATAAATTCAGAGTGATTGCACTTCAGAAGGCAGTCACACACCCCCATTTTGCCTCTTGAGATTACAATATTATAGGACATACAGAAGGAGGTTAGCTTTATAGGTGCCACAAACGCATCAGGCTGAGAGCGCGTTGTATTCTCAGGTAACCTGATGTGGCTTGAGATTTTCCTTTCAGCTTTTGCTAAATGTCTTGGAGAGAAGTGTTTATGGTTTTGCAGCTGTGTTACCATAGTGATGAGATTCAAATGTGCCCTATACATTTGTTTTGCTTGTGTGTGGCATTTGTTTGTAATTTAAAGTTTCAGTTGTAAGATGTTAAATTACAGGGGCATTTTGTGGTCAGTAAGTCTACATTCAGACAGGCAAAAGTGGCCAAAATCCTTTTTTTTTTTGCTAATAGACTGGTTTAGTTTTTATAGCAATGTGAACAGCACAAACCACATGAAATCTGATCTTTTTGATTCTGGTTTAGGCCACTTTCGGTCATAAGTCAGATAGAGGTCTGATATTTTGCAGTGCAGCCTCAGTCTGAGTGGTCATTTCATAAATCACAAGAGTTCTATGATAAACATTCGTTAAAATTCTGCATTGACAGGAGTTATACATGCCAGAATGTGGAAGAAAGCTGCAAAGATATTCAGTGGAGGGAAAGTGAGCTGTTATAGAAGTATTACAGTTACAGCTCTACACAATCAAAACTTGAGGGAAGACTATATGTGACCCTGGAGCACAAAACCAGTCTCAAGTAGCACGGGTATATTTGTAGCAATAGCCAAAAATACATTGTATGGGTCAAAATTATCGATTTTTCTTTTATGACAAAAATCATTAGGATATTAAGTAAAGATCATGTTCCATGAAGATATTTTGTACATTTTTTACCGTAAATGTCTCAAAACGTAATTTTGTATTTGTAATATGCATTGCTAAGAACTTAATTTGGACAACTTTAAAGGCGATTTTCTCAATATTTAGATTTTTTTGCACCCTCAGATTCCATATTTTAAAATAGTTGTATCTCAGCCAAATATTGTCCGATCCTAACAAACCATACATCAATGGAAAGCTTATGTATACATCTCAATTTTGAAAAATTGACACTTAAGACTGGTTTTGTCATCCAGGGTCACATAAGAGGAAAAACTTTGCTCTCTTTCTCCTCATGTCCTCCCTATTGCCTGCTCACAGATTTCTGGCTCCTGCTGCACATCATCTTATATATGAATGCATAAACAGTGGCCTCCACATTTACTTCTGTATGACAGCATGCTGTGTGATGTCTTTGCTATTCTTTTGAGCATGTGTGTTAGTTCAGGACCAGTTCACACTTGAATCTGTTATTGGCTACAACAATACGTGAACGTCCAAACAAAAAATTGCATCTGAGCAAAATAAGGCATGGAGTGTCAACATAGCCATAGTCTCAGAAGTTCTTTGTAGCGTCAAAGTGCCTGTTTGGTGGAAAAAATCTATGTGTTTTTGATACCTGATAAGTTAAAGGGGTAGTTCACCTGATTCTGACATCACTTACTAACCGTCATGTCATTCGTAGTCTCAGCCTCAGACGCCATGCCCATAGACCACTGACATCATCTGATGCATATGGCGCACAAAATTGGAAGCACTTTAGGAGTTTCGAAGTCGTCATCTGATTGGTTAAATTATACACTATTTCCAGGAGATGTGTGTGTCGCGTTCTTTAACATTCCGCCTGGAAACAAAGATGCTGTGACGCCAAACCCCCTCACGAAAGAAGAAATCTGTCATGTTTACAACTGTGATGATGAGCACTTATCAGGGTCAACTAAACGCTGGATTTGCAAAAGTATGTGAAATATGTAAAGTTTGCAGCATAGAATCTTCAAAATACGTCCAAGAGTTTTACACACTGGTCTGTTATTGTGGGAACATTTCCAAGCCCCTAAACATGATGCAGCACAAAACGAAACATGATTGCTTGCTTTACCTGTCAGTCATATGGCCTCTTGGGGGGCCTTGGTCATTCAAAGCTTACAAGGTTCTCAGACCTTCTGCCGTCAGTCTGAACATCTGGCTACCAAACCGGTATGACTTATTTTTCTGTGGAACACAAAAGGAGATATTTTGAAGAAACTTTATTGTCCATATAATGAAAGTCAGTGGGGTCCAAAACAACGCTGGATCCCAATGACATAATTTAATTTTATTGTATGGCACTGCTTTATAAAGGAAAAAAGTGCAGTGTTAGTGTGTCATCTTGCTCCCTCCCACTGCATGAAACAAATGCAGGCTAAGGATTTTACGCATACAGAGATTTAACTGCAACTATGCTCATCCCTGATCCTATTGCTCTACATGTAGACATGATAATACCACTGAAGTGAAAGAAAAGGAGAAAATATACATGGGTGCTACATGGGTGAACATGTTTAGACAAAGTCTTTTTATTTTGTCATACACTGAAAGTTTATTTTTCATGCCATCTGTGAACCAAGGGAGTGCGTGTGTGTATTAGCCTGTGTGCTTTCTTCAAAGACACTGCAGCACATTTACAGAAGCAGTCTTGTTCCCTCTCTCTTTTATTAATATGATATATTTGTCTATTTCTCCACCAGGTTCATTATCCAGATGTGGAGAGAGTTGAGTGGCTAAATAAGGTGAGAGAATTATTAGATAATAATTGCCTGTTCCTTAATCATTTCTAAGTAATCATCATCCAGCACTCTCGTATACATGTGTCTGCAGTCAATATTCTGGAATCTGATACTCTCTCGCCCTCTTTCTCGCTCTCTATGAGGGGTGGGGGTGTAACATTGGTTGTATACTGGTGCTATAATCCAGTGTGCTTTGCTCATGTTACACTACACGTAGCAACCATTTTTCACCCTCTGTGTCAAAATCAGTGGCTTTCTTAAAATATTCATTGTACATATACATTCAGTGGCTCCCAGCTTTCAAAAAACCTGCGTGATTTGAATATTTCATTGGCATTTTGTCTAGTGGTGTAATTTATCTACCTGAATGGCCTCATGCTTCTGCAAATGTCTGCAACATTCAAAACCATGCAAAACTATTTACATGAAACACTGCAGAATCACTGATGTTTTTAAACATGACAAAACTGAGAAGGATAAAAACTCTAATAGTACTGTATCATACTAATATTACAACCTAAACTTTCACACATGCATTTTGAAGCTCATAAATGTGCTATAATTAATCCTGTCTCTTTTTCATTATTTGGCTATCTGCAGCTCTAAATTATTTAAAAGGTTTTAGATGTTATTTCTTTGCTCTCAGACATGGTATGCTACATTTAATTTTTTAATAATTCTGTTTGTGCCATTCCAGTATGGCTGCCTGTTCTGTTGTCGTGGAGAATAGTTTCTTAATGCCTAGAGTGTTTACACTTAGTCAAGTTACAACATGTCCTCCACCTTGTTTAAATGAAAACTGAACCTTGTTGTGGAAAAAAAAAATATTTTACACACATTGAAGATTTAGTTTTTAGCAAATGTAGTCAAGAGACTATCAAACAAAGTTATAACTTTTCTGGTAACTAATGAGTTTCAGAGCAGCTTGTCAGTCAGTTGGCAGTAGCAGTAAGAAATGAAGATGCCCTAAGTGCCTCAGTTTACTCAGTTGCATAGTACTGAGCAGGTACACTCTTTGCCTTTCAGACAGTGAAACAGATGTGGCCTTACGTGTGTCAGTTTGTGGAGAAGCTGTTTAAAGAAACAATCGAGCCAGCTATCAAAGAAGCCAATGCCCACCTCAGTACATTCAGCTTCACCAAGATCGATCTTGGAGATAAGGTATGTATGTATGCAGAGTTCTCAGCCTATGAATATTCAATGCTTACAAAGTGCATCCTATTAGAGAACATGCAAATCTTTGTTCATGATGTTTAATATAACATCAGTCATACTGCCTTTGGCCCAGTCTGGCTCATGCTTTATAGACACCAACATATCGCATACACTTTTTTGGCTCCTTTCTTTCCTTTCTCCTTTCTTCTCTCTCAGTCAGCTTGTGATTTAACATATCCAGTTATTCAGCCAAGAGTATAATGTTGAAAGGGAATAACTTCAGTTGGCACCATGGCTTAGCACTAAGTCCACATGCGGCCACATTTTGTGGCTTTGTTTACACAGACAACGCGAGTCTTAATTAATTTATACTATATTATATTATATTATATTACATTCTAATATAATTATAATATATATAAATTATAATTATAATATATTATATTGTATAAATTTCTATAAACTGTGTATATATATATATATATATATATATATATATATATATATATATATCCACCATAGGAATATTTTAGCTATATTCTATATTGTGTAGATTATTTATGTTTATAAAGGCAATCACATTGTACTGGTGTTTTTGTGTGTACACCTAGTTACTGCAGCTGAGAGCCTTTCAGCTCTTTGAGCCTTGAATAGTAAGAAAAGACTGTCTTAAAGCGGTTGTCTGCTGAAGCACAAAGTATACATTTCATACAACTCTGCAAATGTAACTAAGCATTAATTTAAAAGCCTCGCTTAACATTTCATTGTGAAAATCATGTATTTGGCTTATGCAGCCAACAGTTCACAATGGGATTTAATGGCATTATACCCTGTGAGGGCATGAAACATTTATGCATCGTGTTGGCTTTTATACGGCAAGGAAAATTTCTAAACAAATAAACAGTTTGCATATTTTTTCATAATTGGATTGAAAGCCAATACAGTATAATTTCTGATACTATAAATAGGCCTATATCAATAAATTGATCTAGTTAGTCTATAAAAGTATGTTTCATTCAAAGACTGTGTATGTAATTTGCGGTATAAGACCTTCTTGCATATTTTATTGAAGATAAGATATTGCTTAAAGCTGCAGTGCATAACTTTTTTGGTTAAAAATGATCCGAAATCAATATTTGAGCAAGTACATAACCAGCCAGTGTTCAAAACTATTGCCTTACTTTAGCCGATTCACAAAAGTTAGCCTATAATAATGTTTTCTAATTTGAGTGGTACGGGTAGGTTTTTGCAGGAAATTCAAGCATGGCACTGCATCATTACGTCACGTCTGTAAACATAAAGAAGTTGTCCCGGCTAGTAGGCTATCGCATGTGAGGATCCTGCAGGTGGCGGTTCATTTAGCCTTTTCTCACAGCAGCTGGAATAATTATATGTATCATTTTGATGGCGGATTGTGATCCAGAAAGGATTATGTGTTTATGAAACGCATGTGAATGAAATGAAATTATATTCCAGTTTTAAAAGTGCTTCTGATTACAGATAGCCTGGGATTACACAGGATTTATATTTGAAAGAAAAGCAGTTCGAAGGGAGCATAATTTGCTTTATGGGTTAAAAGAATTTCTTAATATGAAATTCGAATGGCATGAAGATTAGATTAGACTGTACAGAAATTGAAATCTACACACTAATACACACTATACTCATAATCACGCAATGCTGATATTGTTAACATTAATAATTTGAGAATAAAGTATAACAATAATAATAATTTGCAAGGTTTGATGTGATATGAACTAACCGATCTTTAGATTAAATCACCATTGGTAGCGCGATTTTATTGTAATGCTTTTTTCCTCAGTTGGTCAGAACAAACATGGCAGAATAGTTACTTACTTGTTCAGATGGAAATATATGGTGAAAATTCTTATTTGGGTCATATATTCCAAGACATAGGCTAGAATCTGTGATTGCGAAGTACAGTAAATATCCACACCGGTGCGGTGACTAACAGCTACACATTCACCTCAAAACATTAGATTCATCCGTGCTGCAGCCGTGCCAGAGCACAACCCCACGCAAGAAAGATAATTCTGCAAAAAGCTGCAATTCCAGGTTTTCAAACAGAGATGGCGACAAAGAGGCAATACTTACGGACTGCAGCTTTAACTACTTAAAACTAAAACGACATTGCACTAAAAAGCTATATATTGCATCAGGAATAGGAAGGTTGATGAAAGAAATTTAAACCTTTTGGAAAAGCTGACCAGCTGTCAGATGGAAATAGTTTGTTGTCAGGGCTCTGTTGAGGAATGCATGCTGGTTAAAGAAATGTCAACCCCCTGACAGGGCATCTGTGCTCATCTCTGTCACAGCCTCTCAGAATCAATGGGGTCAAAGTTTACTCTGAGAACGTGGACAAACGGCAGATCATCATGGATCTTCAGATCAGGTGACATCACATTATATATGCTATGCTGACATCTTTTGATCTTTTATTTAACTCTCTGGTTGTCCCACAGGTTTTAATATTTCTCTTTTCTTTTGTAGCTATGTTGGAAATACTGAAATCGATGTGGATGTCAAAAGGTACTACTGTAGAGCAGGGATCAAAAGTATACAGGTATATTGTTATATATTCTCATAAAACATTTTGGAGTGATATTCTCTGCTCTTGTGCCGCATACAGCAGTAGGATTGCACTGTTATTAGTTCACAACAGATACACAGCAGCTCTGTTACGTATGGCATCTTCCATTGAGTTTGTCTCCATGACCCAGTGGATTATGTTAGCCAAGGCCAGACAGTTAAATTGTTGGATACAGGGAAGTTCTTTCCTATATTGTGATGCAACCACGTGCTTCATGGAAGGAATCTAGTTGACTGTAGAACGGAGCCTATTTTTATTTTTACAGAAAGGGTGTGTGTGTATTTATAGGGAGGCGTGTAACTAAATACTAAAATGCCCTTGTACTGTTTGTAGTGCATGATCAGATATATACACACACACGCTCACACAATGACCGTTTCGTACATGATTTATGGACTTGTTTCATTCTGTCGCATTTAATGCATAGCAGAGTAAACTCTCTGTGTGACAGCATGCTGTGTTTATGTATGATGTATTTTTTACTATTTGGTAAGGAGGTCTATAATACCTGGAGAGAGCTGTTAGCATCCCCATTCCCATTCATCTCTATGATAGTTACACAGGGAAGTCTGAGGCTGCAATCTTTGCTTTATGGAAACTTAGTTCCAGAAAAACAATAATAGCACATTTCCTGGCTTTAAGAACACTAATAAAATAATTAAGTAATAAACATGTAATGAAACTTTGTGTTTTACATGTCACAAAATTCCAATTAGTGAGTAAGTTGGGGAAATTTTATATATTTATATAACACCTTAATTGCAATAAATAAAAATAGAGTAATAAAACAAGTAAGAAAAATCATCAGAAAAAGCAGTTAATATATACATTGACTGACCTTGTATAACCTCTTCCACATATTATGATTTCCAAATTGACTACTTGAGACAGGACATTCCCTTGAGTTATTTGTTCTCATTAGCAGCTCTTTGGTAATGAAGGATTGTTCAAAACAGAAGCTCATGATTCTGTTGCTCAGAGCTGAAGTGATGGTTGTGAAGGTGAAATGTCTATTACAGAGCATGTGTGCTGTCAGAAGCAAAATAATAAATGCATCAGTGTCAGGATCCTGGAACATTCATCATCAGCCTGGGGCGCATAGTGGTTAGTTTGACAGCACTGCTCTCTCACGCCAAAAATCTTTTCTCATTTTCCAGAAAAGAATAACCATCCTTTAAATGAGATACAAATTTACATGATATATCAAAACTTAATGTCTTATTTACAGGAAAATAAGACAAAGATACTGATTAAGAAATGCAGTTCTGTCATTCCTTTTGTGGTCTCCAAGGCTGATGAAGGGAGTTGTTCCTAATTAAGGCAGCAATGCTTTCATTAATATAATTTTTTTAGCTTTTTTAATTGAGGGAATTGGAGTAAGGTACACACCAAACCACTAGTGAGAATCCTTACCAGTGTTTCTCTATTTAATGTGATGTGTCTGTCTCTCTCTCTGTGTATGTGCTTGGCCGCATGTCTGAATAGCTACATGGAGTTCTGCGGGTGATTCTTGAGCCACTTTTGGGGAATATGCCGCTGGTTGGTGCTCTTTCCCTCTTCTTTCTCAAGAAACCAGTGAGTTTATGAACAATTTATTACTTCCTTGATAATATTGTCTGTATTTTTGCCTGATGAAGACTGAAGTTGCTTTGTTTCTGCTAAAGTTTGGAACTGTAATATCAGTGTGGGCATATATTCCCTTTTTCACTTTTGCTGCCTCTTGTCCTGCACCTATTTTTAACTTGGATTTGAATGAGAGCATTTTCCCAAAAAACATCTATTTCACTACAGCATACAAAGGAGCATTATCTCTGAAATGCTGTTGTTTGCAGTTTCTCAGCTCTTGAAATGATATGTATTACATTTATATCTGCTTTTTGTACAAATTTAAATGTGAATAAATATGCTTCTACTGTACATACAAAGTCCTGGGTGAGTGTTAGGAAGAAAGGATCTTAAGGAAGGAGTGTCTTAAGGACATCTGATGAGACCGCTATCAGATAAGATTGTGAATGCTGAATGAAGATAAGGCATAAGATCAGACGTTGGTGTGGAATTTGAGTGGGCAGTGACTTGGCTCTTGTTAAACAGCGGGAAATATTTTAACTTTTCAAAGTACATCATAGAGTCCTCGTAATTAGTGCATGCAGAAAACATCTAGAAAGGATTAGTTTTACTTCAATCAGCTATGTTGCGGTCTGTCCAAGGGGAGCTAAATGACTTTGAGATATATCTACATATGTTGTAGAAATGGAGGGGAATAAGTGAAGAACTAAAGAGGTAAAGGAGGAGCAGGGAGGGTCTAAATGTTTATTTTATTTATTTATTTTTTATTCCTGAATATTATATCGTTTGTTATTAGAATTGTGTGGGAATTTTTATGGAAGTATAGGTAAGGATATAATTATGTTTCTGGGCATTGTTTAATATTAAAGTGATGGTCCAAACTACTCACTTTCATGTTGTTCCAAACATGAATTTTGATTTGTGTGTGTGTGTGTGTGTTTTTTTTTTTTTTTTTTTCTGTGGCACATGATAGAAGATATATTGAAGAATGTTGAGAACCAAACAGCGTTGGATCCCAATGACTTCCATTGTATGGACATATTCTGAGATATTTCTCAGAATATCTTTTTTATGTTCCATGGAAGAAAGTTATACAGGTTTGGAACAACAAGGTGATGACAGAATTGTTATTGAACTATCCCTTTAATGTGCTCATAAAACCACAAAGATCGTCCTTCAGTGGCGTGCACAGACCTCCGGAGGGGCAGGGGCTAAGCGTCGTTGCTAGGGCACAATCGCGGTCCGGAGGCACATAGACAGTGGCGGAGCTAAAGTTTTATACATGGGGTGCCGTGGCCAAGGCTAATTCAGGCGGTCCATAGACCATGACAGAAAATCAGTGTATAACTCCAACCTGGCATAAAAAAGCATGAATAAATGATTGTTGATTACTTCACATTACCCCGCATTAGCTATTCATTCCTAGCGTAACTTCAGTGAAACTTATTTATCTTACTTCTATCACCTCATTAACCAGTGGTTGGAGCAAAAGATCCAACATTAACTTGTAGGATACAGTGAATTTAGTAAATGTTCAGGGAAACAGGACTGCCAGCTTTTGAGTTCAGCCTGGATTGAGAATTATTCAGGAATCATTAACAAGCCTGTGATTAAGTACAAAACCAGTCAAAAGTTTTTGAACAGTAAGGTTTTTATTGTTTTTTTTTAAAGAATTCTCTTCTGCTCACCAAGCCTGCATTTATTTGATCCAAAATACAGCAAAAGCAATAATATTGTAAAATCTGCCTATTTTTACTATTTAAAAAACTATGCTTTCTATTTGAATATATTTTCAAATGTAATTTATTCGCTTTCAAAGCTGAATCTTTGAGCATTTTTAGCCTACTCCAGTCACACGATCCCCATATCATTCTAATATTCTGATTTGCTGCTCAAAAAAACATTTATTGTTATTATGTTGAAAACAGCTGAGTAGAATTTTTTTCAGGTTTCTTTGTTGAATATTATAAATGTCTTTATCATCACTTTTGATCAATATAAAGCATCCTTGCTAAATAAAAGTATTAATTTATAGAATTTCTTCCTTTTTTTTTTTTTTTAGGAAATCAGTATTAATTGGTATCAGTGATACTGGCCTTCAGTCATAAAAAAAGATGCCATTAAACAAATATTAAAAATATGTTGTTTGTACATTAATTTGAAGATTGAATGTGAAATTATTGCAATATAAAAGTATATTTAAAAACTTTAATGTTAAGTGGGATTAATCGCGATTAATTTCAGAAAAAATGTGCTCTTAATTGGTTGTTGTTTTTTTTAATCGATTGACAGCACTAGTAAATATATACATGTAATTTTTGCAAAATAGTGTACATTATTCTCACTAGTTTATGGACAATGAGTGGATTTTCTGCTGTTAATGTTTCCTAGGTGCTGTCTTTTCATGATTGAATGATTACATGAGACACTATACATTAAGTTGTAGTGCATCTTTCAACATGGATCGGACGTTAATTCAATGTTTACTTCATGCTAATAAGAATGCACTCCTGCTTCGCTTGAACTGAGGCAAAGCGGGAGCATGCATGATCCGTCACGTGACTAAAAATCTCCAAAACTGTATTCGTTTGAAATTCTTAATAAAGGTGTGGCTGATCAGATGTCAAATATTCAGGACAGATCAGAATTGACAAGAAGCGAAGTGGGGGAGAGAGGGGAGTGAGATCGGGAAAGGTCCTCGAGTCGGGATTCAAACACGGGACGCCCGTAGCGCAACGGTGCTGTCGGCGTGCTGCCCACAAGGCTATCTGCACCGACAAAGGAAGAGAAAGTTATTAAAGACATTTGTCTTTTGCAAAGCTGCAGGATTGCGATTCTATTTAAAGGTTCGCTAAACAGCATAAAATGATCTTAACAGTTTTACCACGTGCATATAGCAGTGGCAGACAGTCAGTGACCCAGATTCTACAGTCTGTCAGTACCAGATTAGTAGCAGGGCTAATTTCACAGCAGGTTATCACAGCTCAGCCTGATTCTAGCTCACATTCTGCTGCTGTTTCTGAATGAAGGCTTTATTGAGTTTTCCTACACCTGCCTCATTGAGTTTGAGTCCTGTGTGAGGTGTCCAGTGTCCTGCGGTCTGACTGTAGTTTGTGATGCACTGCAGAGGTGGTCTCTCTTCATATATTCCTCTGCAGTGTGGGCGACACTGAAATTCACGGTGGAAAAGAGGCTAAGAGAACAATTTTATATTACATCTATCCCCGTTATAATGGATGGTTTCTATTTCTGTACTTTCTTTCTTTCCATCCTTCCCTCTGTAATTGTTTATGTTATGGCAGACTAGGACACCGATTGTTCTCACTGCAGTAACAAACAGTACATAGTATTGTTATTTATGTGCTGCTTTAGAGTGAGACTCAACATCCATGTTGATATTAAATTACAGCCTCAGGCATGTTTATTCATATTTTATTGTTGTTTGTCTTTTTGTGTTATCTGGTTTTAGCAATGTATTTTCTCTGTTAGCAATGTGTTTAAGTTATCTATATGTTTGATTCTCTCTTTTTCATTCAGCTATTGGACATAAACTGGACAGGCCTCACAAATATATTGGACATTCCAGGGCTTAAGTAAGTGAATTTTTTCTTCTTACAATGGATTAAATCTTTACTTACTTAGACAACAGTCTTTGTTTCTTGGAATAACTTTTTTTTTTTTTTTTTTTGTCCTGCAAGGCATTTTATATAAACTGTGATTTATTTGTTTGTTTTTGAATGTTGGTTAGGCTTCTGGTTCTGTTTTGATTTAAGGGCCTCTTGGTTTTCATCCATAGATTTATAAAACATGGAGTCTAGACCTATTCTTTTGTTTTTGTCTTCATTTAGTTGTATTTGGATGTAGGCCTGTTTATTGGAGATAATTGAAAGTGCCTTTGTTCAGCAGTCTTAGTGCATAATCAATGTAAGACTTCCTTCTTTCTCTCTAACGTATGTTGAATTTAATTAACTAAAGCTTTTACGCATATTATAATTGGACTGTCTCACTACTGAGTAGTGATGAATTTACCTTTTTTGCCACTTTACCTAAACATTTTATCAGTCTAACACACTTAACTGAATTTATGTTTCACACATAGGCTAAAGGTTTATTCTTAAATGCTTGAAATTAGTTTTGTAGACATTTAAATTCTTTACATGAATGTCTTTATAAACCTTAATGATTGTCTATGTAATAAATATTTAAATAACTTTTCTATTTTCTATTTTTCTATCCAAATGTTTCAGTGGTGTGGTGCACTTGATAAAAGATAACTGGTTGATTAGTTTAAAACCTTACCTTTATAATCAGGTTAATGCTACTGACAATAGTTTGTTTTTGTAAAGAGAACTACCACCCTTGGATTTTATTAAATAAAATAAATGAATAAAATAAATATTGAGCACTGTTTCTTCCCTTGGCTATGTGATGAAACTTAGTAGTAATGGAACTGGTGATTTTTAAATTTTATTTTTATTTTTTTCATAAAAATAACATCCAGTATCAAACTTGCTAGTGGTTGGCTATGAGAGAGTGTCCACTTAAAATGTATATGTATGAATGAGCATGCATCATAAACAGTGTAATTTAATTTTGATCATGTTTAAACCTGTTCTTTGTACTTCAAATATGGCATATATTTTATGTTTATAATGTTTACTGTATCACCCTGCAATACATTTGCAATTAAATTAGAGTAATTACATTTATGCATTATGCATGTAGATTCAAGGAACACATTTTTTCAGTGTGTTACCTAGGAATTATTTAGACACATCAACTAAAACAATGTTTTCAAATGGCCTCAATAGCCACTCAGTGCTCTCTGTAATGGCAGATTAGAAAGACCCTTAATGTGTTGATGTAACATACTGTCTGCAGTAAAAGTTGGAACAGATTCATGGGTGTTGCACTTCTGGTTGTGCTGATCATGCACATGGCCACACGGCCACACACACACACACACACACACACACACACACAGGCGGGTGAGTGATTACACCCCTCTAGCAGTTTCTTAACACAGGCTACTGTGTACAGCGGTGGTCCATAGGAATTTATAAGTTAGTATAGTGAAGAGCACCTTCAAAGTTTAAATACGTATGTAGGCCTATTTACAATTTTGTGTATCCTGTTTCTGAAAAACCGAATAATTAGACTCTAGTTGATGCAGTTTGGGAGCTATATGTTTGGATAATCCTTATTGCAAACACAGCAAACAAACAAAAGTACCATTAGGCTGTGATCATTAGCACTGCAGCATCGAGAGTGCTTGTCTAAGGCTATTAAAGTTTATTGGTGCTGCTCTGGATCTTCACTGCACAAGAACTGCTCTCATGTCAGCCATGCTCCTTGCATCATACAGCCAATGTAAGATTGAAGAATAGTACACTGATCTTAGATCTGTCACTCCAGGCAACCATAATATGCTATAGTGTAATTCTGTGCTGTGTGTCTCTGGTGTCCCACTGCTGGACCGGTGAGTGATTATTGTAACCTCAGAGAATGCTATGCTTGCATTTTGAAGATGTTTGGGGAACTGCATCTGCTCAGCAAGCAAATCAATAAGAGAGTTATGATCGTGATTCTTGCTTTCATTTTTTTATGGTGTTTATCATTTCTGTTTGGCGTATTGTTACCCACTGAATGTTGGTGCTCTTTTATTACAGAGGAAGTAATTTACAATGAAGTTGCCTTTCATCACAGAATTTGGGAGGTTGAATGTCAAGTGTTGCTGACAAGAGAGATGAGAAAGCAATTTAGAAAAAAAAATATTGTGAATGTAACAGAAAGAATGGGTGTAATGGAAAGCATGAATGGAAACAAAATATAGAGACAGGATATGATAAGTAAGTTGAGGTTTATATACAAATAAATAAATAAATAAATAAATAAATAATCAGGCTAAAGAGTTTGAATTTATTTAATAAAATTTCCATTGGGGGGTTGGTGAACATTTGCCTTGTGCGAACCTTCATCCAA